>NC_135787.1:13495000-13800416 GCF_051106095.1 Pogona vitticeps | reverse complement strand
TGTAGTGCTTTCCTGACCAGTGCAGCTTATGGGGCACAGCAGGGCTGGTGGTTTGGGGCTTGGCCAGGCAATGGTGCCTTTGCTGCAGGGTCCTCTACCCTTGGAGAAGTGGATCCACTTGCCTTTCTAGGGGTCCCCCAGTAACAGCAGTGGCTGGTTCTCCTCAAAGACACAGAAGGTGGGAGGAGACTCCACTAAGGCCTTTGCCCAGTGGTCTCCCTCTGATCCTGTTGAGGGCGACCATTCCTCTCCATCTTCCTCTTCCTCCTTCTTTAGGATCCAGGTCCCACCAACCCATCCCAACTTCTGCTCCACCCTCCAGGGGCGGATCACCTGCATCCTCACTTTTTCCTGAGATCTCATTCTCACCTTCTGTGTCACACCCGGAGCATCCCCCTAACAGGAGAACTTTTAAAGTCTGTTTCATAGTCTTTACGTCCTGCAAAAAAATATTTGTATATTGTAGTTTCAATGTTTATTTAGTATGCTTTCAATGGCCTACAGATTTTAAAGACTTTTTGTAAGCCACCTAGGGAGAAAGGAAAGATAGAGAGAAAAATAAATAAATAAACAAACAATTTTTTAAAAGCATCTATTCAGTTATATGCCCCAACAAATGAAGCTAGCTTGCTGAATGACTACCTGAATAAAAAGATCTTTACCTGCTGGTTGAAGGACAGTAGAGTGGAGGCATAATAGTTTCTTTTCCCACAGAACTCCAAAGCATGGCAGCAACCACTCAGAAAAATCTCTCCTTTATCTGTTTTCTGTATTATCTATAGTGCTAATTGAGTATCCAAAGAAAAGTGTTGATTTTGACAGTGCGAACAAAGAGAGAATTCTGGCCCCACTCTTTCCGATCACTGTTACTGTCTGAAGAAGAATAGTCTGGAGCGGAGACCATCTTACATATGTGGAGCTTCTCCATACTATAGGAAATCCTTGGTTTTCAGGATACAAAGCTGAAAGGGTGAGGCTCCACATGGAGCAGAATTTTTAATCTTCAAACAATGTAAGGCAAAGGTGAAAATCTCATTTGGCCAACTGTAATCACCTCTTACACAGTTGTAGCTCACCACTCCTGTAATGTCAGCTGCTTGACAAGCCTGTGGTTTTTGCAGTCTGAGGCCACCCCATTTATACAGCTATTGAGCTGCACTTGACATGTTCCCCAGTCTGCACAATCTATCTCAAGAATTCAACGAGCTTTTAAAAAAAAAAAGCCCAAATCAAATTCTGGGTAATGTGGTGTTGATTTTAGAAATCACTTTAGAGGTAGGGTTGCCTTTAAAATGGGAGTTTCCTACCTGTATTTTGAAAACGATGCACATATACCACATACAGAAAAATGGTGCACATATATCATATACAGACAAGGAAGCTTATGTTTTCTCAATGTGAGAAAAAAAGTAAATTATAAGTATCCTGTGCAGCCACAAGGAGATTAAATAATCACAATCTTTGCCATATAAATTCTGAAATAACATTTTCATTAAAAACAAACAAAGGATTCTAATCCTCTGTGGTTATTGGGATAATTGTAAGAACATATTGTCATCTTGTTTAAAGAATTTCAGATGAGTGATCATCTCCTTTTAAACCAACCAATCAATTTTAGATAAACATATTTGCATACCGAGCTATATATGCCAGTATTGATGTGTAGAGTAAATAAACAGGTGCTCTTTTGAGATTTCAAAGCTAAAGTATGAAAGTTTTTGGGGTACTCTTCAGTGTTTGAAGGAAAGGCATCTTAATTTTTGCTTTCCATCATCTGTTGCAGTAATTCTCCTAAATCAAGGGAGCCTTCACAAATCAGCAATTGTGTCTTACTAATTTAAGTGCGCAGAAGACTTGGTTTTCCATTTCCTGCAATCCTACAGAACTTGTGATGCAGTGCCCCAATCTGTAGCCCTGTTCCACTGTGTAGAGTCCATGGAAGGATATGAACAGGCCGATTCTTGTTTTACTTAAATACATGTGAGAAAAGAAAGAAAATTCATTTAGGTTGCGTTTTCCACTATATATGGGTTTTGCCCCCCTTCTAATGAATAGAAAAAGAGCGAATCACAAATCACCAGCTGGTGCAGACTCAGTCCCTGGTTCATGTAAGTGGTGGCCACGTGGGAATATTTCTGTTATGCATCTTGAGTAAATGAATGGAAATTCTCTGTTCCAATTTGTTGTGTTAAAACAGCGAGAGAGACTGAAAAGGAAAAAAGCACATACTCCAAATGCTAATAATTTTTAAAACCAGTTATTGTGTCTATACTCTCCATCACAAATATAGATAAAGCCATGATAATGTCATCTCACTCCAGTCCATTCCTAGAAATATAGAACAGCACTTAGAATAGTAGAACAATATTGCCTGGATATTTTTACTGTTTCTGATCCGCATCGCTATCCCCAACAATAACTGCTGACTCTTAAATTCAGCTGTAATACAACTAACTATGTTCTCCGGTGTTTCCTTTCCTTCTTTTCAACTCCTCCTGAATATACTGCTCTACCCAGCTGGGATATATTCTTTTCCCCAGCAGAAATATTTCACAAATGAAATAGCAATTCCATTTAAAAAAATGCTTTGAGAAAATGGTTTGGCTACAGTCTTCTCCCAGATAATTCAAAATTAAATGCTCTCAACCTTTCCCAGAAGGCTCTAGTACTTTGGATGGTGGCTGCAGGGGACATGTCACTCCCAGGACATCCTATTACTCGGCAAAGGGGTAGACAGGGGTCTGGGCAAGTCTTTGGGCCAAAGTCCCAAGCCGGAGTCCCTATTGAAAACAAGGTTTTCCTCCCAGATAAAAGGGAGGGGTGGGTGGGTTCTGAGTTGAGTCTGAGTCATTCGGGGGGACGGGACCCTTAGTTAAGTCTGACTTGAGTCTCCAGTGCCACTTAACGACATGTCCTATGACTCAAGACCTCCTCCCTGGGGATAGCATGCATGACCCAAGATTTTCTCATGTGGCTCATGTGATGGGTTACAATCGTTTGGAACACATCAAGGCCTGCATCTCAGGAAGAAGACTTCAGCTCATCTCCAGAGCCTCCAGATACAACTGCTGCTCTCTGACCTTTCTTATCACACAAGTGATGGCAAGAGAGAGGAGGTGGAGCTTGCTGTCACTTAGAGCTTGGGCACTTGGCATTTGTTTGCATTGTGCCTAGAGAGGGCTAGGGACAAGAGGACATCTTTGGAAGCAGAAGGAGATAAAGTGTCATCAATCTAGAGGCACTGACTTCATGGCTGCCATGTTGCACAAACTACATGCAAACCAAGCCTGGTGTTTACCTCTTAATGACAAATCACTAGACAAAAGCAAGCTACTTTGTAACCTGCAAAGCTGCAAAACAATATGGGAGGGTACTCAGATTCCCTTTACTTCTTAAGGCAGTTCTTCAACTGATTGCAAAGCTGCTATTTTGTTTGTTCCTACCCTGAGAAGCAGTAATATTGTTAAGATATTGTACCACCACAACAGGTTCCTTCTGGAGGCACCAGATTAGGCCTTAAACTGTGTCAGGTTTAAGAGGCTCCATAGTTTTTAAATCATCACCATTATCATCATCTTCAAGTGAACCTTTTTGTTGTTGTTCATTGAGTGCTAAATAGATGGATGCTAAGGTGATAAAGCCAACTGCACAGAATACATTCAGATCAGTTTTCCCCCAAACATTACTAGTCTTAGATTTATCTCTCCGTCTAGAGATCTGGAGAAGCATAGTAGCTCCCCCAGACACCAGCAGGCACCCTGCAATCTGGCAACTCTTTTGAGTGTCTGCCCATTTTGTTGAACGTCTCCAAGGGGTCTCAGCTGTGGCCATTCCTACCTGTTCCTACCTTTGTTTCTCAGTTTCTTCTGTCTTCGGGTCTATATCTGTTCTCAGAGAAGGCATGGTGGTGGTGAAGCACAGTGGGAAAGGTGACAGGGCTGGAACTAAAACTACAGTGGGGTCTTGACTTAAGAACGGCTCGAGTTAAGAACATTTTGACTTGAGAACTGCTCTCATAGGAAAATATTGACTTGACTTACATACTTAGATTTGAGCTAAGAACTGAAAAAAAAACCACGTGGGAGGCAGGGAAAGTGCAAAATTTGAATTTTCAGTTAACTGTTGGCCAGTGAAAAGGGTGCCTGTCTGCTTCCTCACTCCTCCCAGCGTTTAGAGAGTGGATTGGGAGACAGTCTTCAGGCTGCCTGGTACTGTACTGCCTGGACTGTATTTTCCCTGCCTTCCCTGAACCTTTCTTGACCTAAGAAAAAAAAGAAACAAAATATCCCCCTCTAGTGGTCGAAGGCAGAATAGCAGCTTCCCATTAGTTTCTATGGACGGAAAAGAGCAGATACGGATCAAATGGTTTTCAATGCATTCCTATGGGAAATGCAGATTTGACCTGAGAACTTTTTGACTTGAGAACCACCTTCCAATACGGATTAAGTTCTCAAATCAAGACCCCACTGTAGAGAGAAAAGCTGCAGCTGCCTCCGT
This sequence comes from Pogona vitticeps, assembly GCF_051106095.1. Classification (NCBI taxonomy): domain Eukaryota; kingdom Metazoa; phylum Chordata; class Lepidosauria; order Squamata; family Agamidae; genus Pogona; species Pogona vitticeps. The sequence continues at coordinate 13,795,919 of NC_135787.1, read as the reverse complement.
GCCAGCACACGTTAGGGAATTTAAAAACTGCACACATATTGTCTGCTTTGCAACCCAGTGACCTGTATTGCTTCTTTATTCCTGCAGTATTATGTCACGACAATTGTATTGACTTCTGCTGAATTCGATTTGCTCTAGTATGTCTCTGTGAGATATGAAAATGAAGCCCCTTAGATACCTAATCTAACTCAGGCTTTTGTTTAGTTTCCTCATAATACCTGTTTCCCCTCCTTCCATTTTCTATCTTTAATGAGCAATAACGGCAAGTAGTTTGGGAGCCATTGTAAGATATGATGGTGCCGTGGCATAACAGAAGCGAAAGCAAATCTTATCTTGAGTGCATTGTTGTTCTGCTTTTATTACCCACTTATTGTACTATTGAATCTATTTCTAGTCATACATTCCCTCATCCCCCACCCTTGTTGCCTTGGGCCATTTTTTTGTGAACTTTTTGGAGGGCTGGGGGACAAAATCTTTTATTTATCCTTCCTAGGAGGAAGTAAAAACAAAAATAAAAATGGACAGCTTCTTTGTTTACTTCTCTAAATCCAATTTCTTGTTGTTAATGATGTTCCTAACTTGAAAGAAGTCTTCTAACAAACAATGAATGGATTTTTTATTGCAGACAAAGCTCAGGAGGTTTTGTTCTCATTCAAGTATTGAAATATCTGAGGTTAGTGGAGGGAAACGGCAATTCCTTCATACTGAATTTACCAGTGCTTTGACCTTCATGTGGTCCCAAAGGGCTTCAAATGGCTTGAATGTATTGCTTGAAAACCTAGCCTTAAACATAGGATAACTAACGCTCCTGGTTTGAAAACTTGAACAATGAACACAGAGAAGTGTTCTTATCATCAAGTGTTCCCTGAGAAAAGGTGGACAAAATGTGATCCTAGGGCTATGTATGGCCCCCAATGGCTGTTTTTGTCTGTCTTTGGCCTTCCAACCAAAAAAAAAGAGGGTGAACGGAAAGAATTCCTTTCCTGGAAAGAATTCACAGTTAAATTAGATAACATAGGCCCTCCTGCACCTTTTAACTACCCTCAAATTACCCATTTATCAAAGTGAATTTGTAATAACTCCCACTTTGTTGCCTTTTTCTTTAATTAATTAAGCCACTAATTAATTTTTGTTGCTCTGTGCAGCTCCTGGAGGTTCAGACTCAGAGACTCAGAGCTAAACAGCCCACTGCTGTCCTTTAGGCATAAGCGGTGGGCACACCAACAAAATGTTTCCCAGTTCTCCTCCTTTGATTTCACAATTTAAATTTGCAGTCACATGACAGATGGCCAATAGCAAATCATTTACCCAGCAAGCTGCTAACTGCGGACCGTTTCCCTCTCGGCCAGAGGCTTCTCCTTTTTTTTTCCAGATCTTTTTTAAAAAATTATGTTGCTGTGCGTGTGAATGATCTTATTGCAACTTTTTTGAACTGTCGTCACTGTGCGTCTCCTTTAATTTTTAAAAAACATTTAAAATTATTTTTCCACGGTGTTTGTGTTGATATGTTTAGTTAACGGCCATCAGAAGCTCTAGGCGCTTGTTGAATTGGAAGGAAATGACTTGGTAACCAAAAAACACCTTGGGATACATATCTTGGAATAAATGCCACCCGACCTCTAAGTACAGCAGGAACGTGATTAAAAGGTCAGATAACCACAGGGAGACATTTTACTGGTGTGACCAAGACCAAAGTCTCATTACCCCCTCCACCATTTTTATTCTGTTTAGGTCAATCTATCAGTAGCGTTAGAGTTAGAAGTAGACAGTTAGACAGTAGCCCCAATCACTCTGTCCTATGAATCACCAAAGCCTCCGATTAGTGAAGGGATGGGTGACCTGAGGCCAATGGGCTCCATGTGCCCCTGGGCCATATTTCCAAACCCTGCACACCCCCATTTGCTAAAGTAAAAAATCAGTAGCATCCATTCCACTGATTTAAATAACAACCCACACATTTGGGGCACTGCCCTTAATGGCTCCCCAAACCCACTACTTGGTATAACTGCTTCATTCTTTGGTCTGATACCATGGTCGTGCGCTTAAATTGTCCATGGAGAGCCAAACACAACTGGTGGGTTATGTCACCATCTCTGCAAGGTTGTGCTACCAACTGGATGATGCGAAGCCCCTCCAATATGTGATTGTTTGCTAGAAAAGCAGGTCAGAGGAATTACTTTCCCTCCACTTCGATTCTTTCTGGAGGGAATTCTCAAATGTTTTTTTAAAAAGCACAAATTTCTGAGTTTTCTATTTTGAGGAAGCTTTCTCCACCACCACCCCAGCCCCCAGGCTCAACAAGCACACTTTCTGTTCTCTTTCCATTCCCTGCAATCCTTCGGAGTTTCTCAGCCTCCAGGGTTTCGTCGTTTTTCTTCCTCCTGCTTTTGTGCTGTGCCTTCAGAACTATTCGGCTGTCTGAATGACAGTCCCTCCGGGCAATGAAGGCAAGACATGAATTACTTTGGGACTCCTCTGATCTTGAATCAGATGGAGGAATCACTCTGGTAAGACATGAATATGCTGTGAGAAAGCAGAGTGGGATGTGAACTGCATGGCCCCAGTATGGCGGTGGAGGTGCAATGGGTTGGGAGATATTGTACTGGGATGCTCTGGGCCCTCTTGGGTGGCCCAGAGTTGCTGGTGATGCCTTTTAATTCTACACGTTAGTCCAGAAGGTTCATCTTGGCTTATGTCTCACAAATCACATTCTCTTTATCCTGAGCACAGTCCTCCCTGAACAGAAATATCTGGAGTTACATTTCCTGTCACATTCCTATATCATGGCAGTTCATTTAATCATCTGACCAAGAAGACTTTGTTTTTCCTTGTTACTAGCTATTCCTTTCTGTTCTGGTACAATGAAGGTTAGACATCGACGCCTCTTGTTTCAAGAAGTTTCTGTTTTAACTAGCAGTTCTGTAGGCTACACATACATCTACACCTACAAGTTTGTGCAAGAGGGGGACAAGGTTGTACAAATCTGGCTAGTTTCCTAACAAGTGAGAAACTACACAGTCAAGGCCACCCCACACAATAAAAGCAGATGCTTTCCTGGTACACCACGATCCACCCTGAAATTCCCCACTCCCCGCCTGGAGATGTGATGATGCATAGCAATTTCCTGGGATGTCACCTGCAACATTGAGACTTGGTAGCCATATCTAGAACTCTGGGAGAGAGAAATAGTGTGATATTGTAGAAGTGGAGTGTGAGTGAATGGTTTCCTTTTGTTTTAAGATTCGGAGCTAGTTAGCCTAAATCCCAATCAGGGGAGACCCATTTAATAAATATTTTTTTCTCAAAATTTGACTTCATAAGTTCTATTGATTCAAACTAATTGGGACTTGACATTCGATGTATGTCTTTGAGATAAATTTCCTAACCGTTCTCTCTGGTAGAAATGGCTGAGAAATTTATGCATCTCTGTCTGTGTATGCGTACTGCATTTGCACTTGCACACATATGAGGCATTTATTTAGTCATCTTTTAAGTATTTTTTCCTTCCATCTTGTTTTTCTGCAATGAAAAAAACAACAGCTGGTGATCTTGGAAATGTTACTGTTTTTCATATGCTCACTGAGGGATTCTGGGAGTTGTAGTCTTAAAAATATATGTTTTCCAAGGCCATTTGGTATGTCTTCCTGTTTTGTAAAATAATTTAATACAGTAATATAATATAGTAATTATACTATACTATAATATAGTAATTGTTACATAACAGCACTGATGTTACCTGTCTGTCATGGGTTTGGAGGGAAAGTTCCATCCTATGGGGAGTGGAAGGCGGGACATCAGGAGGAGGGGCTGTACTGTATAAATATGTGATGCCTGTGTGGTGAAGGGAGATGCTGAGACAGACTGTGAGACACTGGGTTGGGACGAAGCAGCAGCTGGGGAAGAAGAAGCTGTTGTGGGAGTCTGGGTGTCTGACAGGGTACTACTGTGTGTCAGAGTACCAGCCTGAAAGGTTCAGGGGTCTGTGGGTTAGCCAGAACTGATGGGTTCAGGGTCTGTGCTTTAAGTTAAAGGTTCTAGGTGAACCAAACTGTATGCTTGTGTGTGTGAGAATAAGCCACGTTACTTTATTTTATTCACCTGATTGTTTTATTTACCCTGTTTGTATTTAAAATAAACCTTATTCTTTTGTTGTTTAAAAATCCATCCCTGGTCTGTGTGACTTATTATAGGGAATGGTTGGTGGCAGCTTAGTAACTGTGTGATAGATCCCAGTAGGTCTGGGTTTGTCACATTGATTGGTGTCCAGCGTGTGGGATACGACTGGTCCAGTTGTCCAGCGGTCCAGCAAAGCCTTGGCAAGTGTGCCCAGAGCAAGGGGGGTCTAGTCAGGGACAGTCTGAGGCGCGTAGGTAATCTTCTAGGTGTACCTCACGGGGAGGTGCACTAGTAGAAGAACGTGCCAACTGGGGAGACTTAGATTTAGGTGCTCTGAGGCAGCCTAGTTTTGGCGGGAAAAGCTGAGGCAAATCTGCGTAGCAACAGTGAGCTAGCTTGCCAGCTGAGAGGCCCAGCAGAGGGGGGTAGGCTCTGACTCGATACTGTTGCAACTTTAGTGCTGAAGAACAGCAGCAATCTCTAGGGAGAGCTGGTTCTGAGGTAAAAGGAAAAAAGTGGTCGTTTTATTTTGAGGCTTGACTTTTTAAAGCAGCCTGTTCTGAGGGGGGGTATGCCCTTGACTCGAAGCCAAGTAGCAGACATGAGTGAGGTGAAAGACCCCCAGATTGACCAAGGTTCTGAGGATGAATTTGGCTCAGTGCAAGGTGACAGCACAGGAGAGCAGGACCCAGAACTCAGAAAAATACTCCTAGCCCAACAGCATGAACTGAGGGTGAGGGAAATGGAGGAAAGATTAGAGAGAGAAAGAAGAGAGGAAAGGGAGAAACAAAGGCAATTTGAATTAGAGAGAGAGAGAGAGAGAATGGAGAGGGAAGAAAGAATGGAGAGAGAGAAAATTGCTCTGGAAAAAGAAAGGATGGCGTATGAGTTAAGAAAACTGGAAATGATGAACCAGAACAATAATAATAATAGGGATTCTGAGGGAGGCCAACTGTCTAAGGCTGACCTGAAGAAATTCCCTGTGTACCACAAGGGAGATTGTCCTGAGGTGTTCTTTTCCTTAGTGGAAAGAGCGTTTGTGGACTTCTCAGTGAGGGAAACTGAGAAGATGACCATCATGCGTTCTTTAATCAGTGGTAGCCTGGCTGAGGTTTATGCCGAGATGCCTGAGGAACGGATGAAAGATTTTGCAGAGTTTAAAAAACTGGTGTTCGCAAGACATGGGATAAATGCAGAGCAGCTGAGACAAAGATTCAGGTCCCTTACCAAGAAGCCAGAACAGACTTTTACCCAAGTGGGGGCCCAATTGGTGAGGCTGCTTGAGAAATGGCTATCGCAGGAGGGGACAGAGACCTATGAACAGCTTAAAGACTTGATAGCCCTGGAACAGTTCTATTCAGTTCTGCATGGGGAATTGAAATTCCAGGTGAGGGAAAGGAAACCGAAATCTGTGGCAGCAGCCGCAGAAATCGCGGATTTTATCTCCCAAATAAGAAAGCCCTTGGGTGAGGGGAAATCTGTGGGTAAACCCAAAGAAGCCTACAGCAAGTACTCTCAGGGACCAGGGAAAAGCCAGCAAGGGGGAGGGGCCCATGGTGAAGGGAAGCCCTCAGACATGAAACCAAGCCCTCAGAATTTGGAGGGAAAACCCAAACAAGAGGAGAGAGAATCAAAATACACCAGAAAATGCTATTTCTGTCAGGGAAAGGGTCATCTGATCTCAGAGTGTGAGAAATTAAAGCAGCTAAAAGGAATGGTGCCTCAGAATGCTAGTGGGACCAAGCCAAAAGCTGTGTTCTGTGTCCAGAAGGAGCAAAGCTCATTGTCACAGAGGGAGCCTGTTGCCATGACTACTCAGTCTGGAACAGCTACCTCTGCTGATCAGGCTGAGGAAAATGGTCCTCTTATGGAGGTGAAGCGCTGCTTGCTGATAAAAACAGATTCTCAGTTGTTTGAGACAGCAGGGGTGGACGTAGGAATACTTGACCGTCAGTATAGGGGACTGCGGGACACTTGTTCCCAGGTAACCCTGTGCCATCCAGATATCATCCCTAGGGAGTTTATAATCCCAAATGAGAGCATGAAGGTGGCAGGGATTGAGGGGCAGATAATCTCTCTGCCAGTAGCAGAGGTACCTGTCAACTTTCAAGGCTGGAGGGGAGATTGGCGGATAGCGATTTCATCGACTCTGCCAGCAGCCGTGCTCGTGGGAAATGACCTGGCTGAACATGTGAAACGGGTGCTAGTGATTACACGTTCACAAGCCACCACAGGGACAGTTCAGGGGGGTAATGATGAGCCAGAGACTGAAGCAGAGGGGAGTTCAGAAGCTGTGGTGGAAACCTTAACCACAGACAGCAGATTTGGACAGGAGCAAAAGGCAGACGCCACTCTCCAAAAGTGTTTTGAACAGGTGACTGACGCCCAGCTAACACCTCAAACCCCAGTGAGATTTCTGGAGAAAAAGGGGATTTTATATAGAGAAACCCTGAGGAATATCTCAAAAGGGGGAGATGGGGACAGAAGTCAGCTGGTGGTACCTGAAAAGTATCGCCCCATGATCTTACAGAGGGGTCACTCTGACATGTTGGCTGCACACTTAGGAGTGAAAGGGCCCCTTGATTTGATCAAACAAAATTGGGAGCAGATCACCCAGGATGACCCACAAGACGGTGTAACATACATAGACACCTTGATGAATGACCTAAGGAGAAATCTAGAGCTGGCAGCAGAAAACCTGCAAGCTCAGAAGGTCAGACAGAAAACATGGTATGACCACAAAGCTAGAGAGAGGCACTTTGACCCAGGGGAGGAAGTGCTTTGGCTTAGGCCCTGCAGAGAGAATAAACTGCAGCTCAAATGGGCAGGACCATATAGGGTCATTTCTAAGATGTCAGACCTGAACTACCTAATAGAGCAGGAGGAGAACCAAGCAAGGAGGGTGGTTCATGTGAATGCCCTAAAACCCTACTACAGAGGGGAACAGAGGGTTCTATTTGCTATAAAAGCAGCTGAGAGTGAGGAAGCGGAATTGCCCTTCTGGGAGGGTAGAGGGGAAGTAAAATACAACCCAGAGGAGGTAAAGATCAGTCCTGCACTCACCCAAGACCAGCAGCAAGAACTAAAAATGCTGCTTAGTAAATATCAACAGGTGTTTTCCAACAAGCCGGGGATAGTGAAGGGAGTGATGCATCGGATCCACACAGGGGATGCACCCCCGCAGGCAGTATCCCCATACCGAGTAACGGGACCCTATAAGGACAAGGTGCGGAAGGAGTTGGACGAAATGCTTAGGGAGAACATAATCGTCCCCTCTTCTAGTCCTTGGTCCTCTCCGATAGTCCTTGTGGACAAGCCTGATGGGAGCATTAGGTTTTGTGTCGATTACAGGAAATTAAACCGTGTAACCACTCCTGATGCCTACCCAATGCCCAGGCTAGACAACCTGATTGAAACCATAGGGGGTTGTCGGTTCATCTCATCATTGGACCTGGTAAAGGGATATTGGCAATTAAGAATTGATCCCAGGGATCAAGAAAAGACTGCCTTTTGCAGCCCTTTTGGTCTCTATGAGTTTCGAGTCCTGAGCTTTGGTCTCAGAAATGCACCAGCCACATTCCAAAGGCTGATGGACCAGACCTTGGCAGGGCTCAGTGACTTTACAGTGGCCTACATTGACGACATAGGGATCTTCAGTAATACCTGGGAAGATCACCTGGTACACCTGGAGTTAGTGCTGCAGAGGTTAAGTGCAGCAGGGCTAACAGTAAAGGCCAGCAAGTGTCAGCTGGGTAGCCCAGAAATAAAATACTTAGGTCACATGGTAGGGGGAGGAATGATAATACCCCTGGAGGCCAAAATAGAAGCTGTTCGTGATTGGCCTAGACCCAACACCAAGAAAAAAGTCAAATCATTTCTTGGGTTGGTGGGCTACTACAGAAAGTTCATCCCGAGGTTTAGCGAGATTGCGGCTCCGCTGACCGATCTGACGAGGAAGAAGGCTGATGACCGCATCCCGTGGACCAGCGACTGTGAGGCGGCGTTCCAGAGATTGAAGGAGGCGTTAATCAACTATCCTGTCCTGCGTGCTCCAGACTTCGACCGGGAGTTCATCATCTACACCGATGCGTCTAACAGCGGGGTAGGAGCAGTTCTGTGCCAAGAGGATGAGAATGGTGACCAGCATCCAGTGTCCTACCTGAGTAGGAAACTTCAAAAAGGTGAGAGACATTTGGCAACCGTGGAGAAGGAGTGTCTGGCCATAGTCTACGCGATCCAGAAGGCCAAGCCTTACATCTGGGGAAGACATTTTATTCTGTGTACTGACCATTCACCATTGCAATGGTTAAAGACGATGAAAACCCACAATAGCAAACTTATGAGGTGGGCTTTGAACTTACAGGACTATGACTTTGAAGTGAAGGTGGTCAGAGGGTCAGTGAACTGTGTTGCTGACGCCTTATCAAGAAGACCTGAAGACTGAAGACGGCGAAAGAACATGGACTATATGTATATAATGAAAACAAAAAGTTAAAATGTACCTGGTTTTAAATTGGTTTGTATTAATAAAGGTAAAATTGATGTAATGCATATGGTAAATGTTTGAAATGCCTATTTGCTATGTTTAACTTGGAGTGTAAGTATATGTAAGTATTATAGGGTATGTATAACTGTTGTTGTATGTTTTATACAGGTTGTTTTTTTTGGTGAAAAGCACCTTAGCTTTCCCCCTACAAAACAACTTTTAAAGAGGGGAGGTGTTACATAACAGCACTGATGTTACCTGTCTGTCATGGGTTTGGAGGGAAAGTTCCATCCTATGGGGAGTGGAAGGCGGGACATCAGGAGGAGGGGCTGTACTGTATAAATATGTGATGCCTGTGTGGTGAAGGGAGATGCTGAGACAGACTGTGAGACACTGGGTTGGGACGAAGCAGCAGCTGGGGAAGAAGAAGCTGTTGTGGGAGTCTGGGTGTCTGACAGGGTACTACTGTGTGTCAGAGTACCAGCCTGAAAGGTTCAGGGGTCTGTGGGTTAGCCAGAACTGATGGGTTCAGGGTCTGTGCTTTAAGTTAAAGGTTCTAGGTGAACCAAACTGTATGCTTGTGTGTGTGAGAATAAGCCACGTTACTTTATTTTATTCACCTGATTGTTTTATTTACCCTGTTTGTATTTAAAATAAACCTTATTCTTTTGTTGTTTAAAAATCCATCCCTGGTCTGTGTGACTTATTATAGGGAATGGTTGGTGGCAGCTTAGTAACTGTGTGATAGATCCCAGTAGGTCTGGGTTTGTCACATTGATTTCTACTGGGATATGTCACAGTAATTATTTAGTTAAATGTGTGGATCTGGAGATATGCAGTATTTAGTGCAAGCAACTCTGTAGAAAAGCTTTGGAAAAATTTGAATGCCAAAAAGGTCAATTGAGTTCTACTTTCATATAGGCAGAAGGTCCAGTGTATGCCATTGGGTTACATTGGCCGATTTCAAGATGCAGTCATGTCCGGCATGCCTATTTGTACTTGGAAGTGAGCCGGTAACATCGGGATCCTCCCCTGGCCTTCCACATAAACATCTTTTGGATGATCACTGGGTTATTTCAGAAAGCCATCACCATTTGGCGCATTTTAAAACATTTCCTTTCTGCTTAGTACAGCCCATTTTCTACTTCTGCCCAGCTCAGTTATCTGCACTATATAGAATGAATTTAATTCGGTTTGCCCTAGCCAAGAGGAAGTCTGCCTAATGCAAAATCAGGAAGGCTGTCCAGTCCTATTGTGAAGGATTTGTAAAGCTATTACACAGACAAGCTTTAGAAGAGATGATGGGTAGGTGATCTGTGAACAGGTATTTCCTTTTCCTCCAAAAGAAGCATACATCAATGTGACATTCAATGCATCTTCAAACCTGATCAGGAGGTGTTTGAATCATGCAGATTGTCTCAGTGGGGGAGTGCTCTCTGTCTCTCTGTTCATGAATGGAACCTGGACAGGTGGGGAGAGAGAATTTAACCCATTCCTTCCTCCCTTCCTGTAATGTTGGGGAAATTCTCTTTTCAAGGCCAGTGTTTGCTTCAGAGAAATGCTCCCTGGATTTGTTTATCTCTCCAGCTTGGTAACGTCCTTCCAGTAAGTAGCAACAGCAACAACAAAAGCAGAAAGAAGTGGTCAGAGAGCAGATACTTCCTGTTTATTTAGATTCAGTATATTTCTTTAGACATTTTAAGTCTTAGAGTTTGGTAATTTCTTTTACACAAATTGATTCACTCTATTACTTGTTTTCTGGAGCCTCTAAATCACTATTAATACCATTCCTCTTTTCTTATGCTTTGGATACTCAAAATGATTTGCATATTGCCTATTAGCATTAGGGTGGCCATGGAGAAAAACAAGGAAAGACTCTCTCTACCTTTCGTAGTTGCTAAGAAGAGATATCTGCTTTTAATACAATCTACACCTGCTGAAATTTCCTCCTCCACATAACTACTAGCATGATTTAGGCATCTGGCTGAAGACCGAGCCGTTGGGTCTTTTTGATTCCCCAGTGGGCCTGCTTGACAGGGGCTGGACGCAGTGATCCGTAGGGTCCCTTCCAGCTCTGCAGTTCTGAGATTATTAGAGGAGGAGGAATACAGTCCTCTATTTCATCTAGTCGCTTTACTGAGTGCTACACTCAATAAATCAACCCGGAGTGCTCACTGGAAGGACAGATCCTGAAGCTGAGGCTCCAATACTTTGGCCATCTCATGAGAAGAGAAGACTCCCTGGAAAAGACCCTGATGTTGGGAAAGTGTGAAGGCAAGAGGAGAAGGGGACGACAGAGGACGGGATGGTGGGACCGTGTCATTAAAGCTACCAACATGAATTTGACCCAACTCCGGGAGGCAGTGGAAGACAGGAGGGCCTGGCGTGCTCTGGTCCATGGGGTCAGACAAGACTTAATGACTAAACAACAGCAACAACAAAACACTCAATGTCAGTCTTTGTGTGTGTGTGTGTTTGAAATAAAGTTTGGGACATCCCTAAAGGCTTCTGGAAATTTACCTTTCTTTTAGTGTTTCTTGAACCTCTTCTTTCAGTGAAACAAACTCCAGTTAGTTTGGTTGCAAAAACTCTGTAAAGCCCCCCAGAACCTTGAACCATGTCCTGTCCTCAGCCTAGGGCATTCTATATGACAATAGTCTGGATGGTGGAAAAGTGAGCTGTCCCTACCTGGAACTCTTGTGCATGCTATAGAAGAGAATTAACATGATTAAAACTTCCAGGAGTCTTTCCGGGGGACTTGTGGCCCACATTTAGGACTTATTTAAAGAAAGGAAGGATGTAGGAAAGATTAAAAGGGGGATTTGGGTAAGTGGGTGGGGAATAACATGTTTAAAGTATTTGGAAAGTGTATGGAAATTTAAGCAGGTTCAAAATGCTGCAGCCAGATTGTTAACTAGGGCTGGTTACAAGGATCACCTAACCCACCTCCACTGGCTGCCAGTCCATTTCCAGGCACAATTCCGAGAGGTGGTCTTGACTTCTAAAGTCGTAAATGGCTTGAGTTCAGGCTAGCTCAAAAACTGCATCTCCCTATATAAGCCTGTCTGGGTTTTAGTATCATCCATCTTTTGCTTGGTCCCACCACTGTCACAGATGCATTTGGTGGGAACGTGGGAGAGGGCCTTCTCTGTTGCTGCTCCCAGACTGTGGAACTCCTTCCCACAAGAGGCCAAGCTGTCCTTCTAGAAGCAGGCAAAAACCTTTCCTTTCAAACTGGATATCCTTTAGGGATTGGCTGACTAAGGTTTTGTTTGTTTATTTAAACGGGTATATTTTATTTTTTTGTTGTTTTAATGAGTTTTTAATACTATTATCTGTGAGTTTTAAATATATTTGGGTAATTCTTTTAAAATACTGTAATAATCTATTGTTTTTAGCTTTTATAATATTTTTTAAATACTGTAAGCTGCTTTGCATCTTTTTTAGGAGAAAGGCAAGGTAAAAATATTTAAAATAAATAAATAAATAGTAAATAAATAAATTTGGCTGTGTGAGAGAGTATTTCTATATGAATAGAGGTTTTTTGGCTTAAACCCTAGAATGAAATGAAAGTAAAGCCCAGAATTATTCTTGGAGATGGTAAGAATGGCATTTTCCCCCACCTTTCTTTTCCTCTTTATTGTATTAAGATTTATACGGTGTTTTATTAGAAATGATTCAGCATTGTTTGTACATTGCTAAGGAATTTTTTTTTATCTAAGTGGTTTGTAGATGTAGCAAAATTGATTAATATAATCCACATAAATAAGGTACAAAAATCAATATCATTAATATAGATTGGATTAATTATTGAATTATACTACCAAGGCTAGGCAGAAGGCAGATCGGAACCTACTGGGAAATAGTTGAAGAATTTGTCAAAGATGGGTTTCTGATTTTTTTCAGTTGTCTAATAATCACAATGGCGCTCTCCTCTGAAGGTAACCTATAAGAAGCTTCAGTCTTTCTTAGAGATGGGCACAAACCACACTTCAGCAGTTCAGTCCAGTTCTGCGCCTGCACAGGTGTTCCACAGGTACCACACGCTTCCATCCCCCTTCTCCTCAGGATATAGCCCACTCAGACGAGGACATTGGACAGGGAAGCTGCTACCAGTGCGTAAGTATTTGCCCAACGGGTTGCTAAAGGGATGTGCTCTCTTGCCGATGAGTGGGCAGTTGCCTGAGAAGGTGGGGGAGATAAGTGTGTGGTATTTGCTAAACACCTGTGTGGGTGCTGTGATGAACTGGGCCGTAATGCTAAACCATGATTTGTGCCCATCTCTAAGAGGTTTTGTACTTGTATCTGGAGATGAAGTTGGTTCAACTACCTCACCTGAAAATTTTGAATTTGGCACTGGCTTGTGGAGCTTGAGGTCATGGTAGAAACCAACATACGTTATGCAATCCTGATATCTACCCAGAATATATGCCACTTTGGGGAAAGATAGCAGAAATGTGGGAGAGAAAATATGAAATGTATATTTATGGTGCTATGTAATGATTGTACTCTTATTTTTTTTTTAACATTGTAGGATGGGCAGGCAGAGGAGCTTAAATCAACTTCTCTTGCTTTCTCAAATGTTTGGCAGGTGTGAAACTGGGGATCAAAACACTCCCTGCACTGCCTGTTCTCTGAGCTCCAGATGAAGCGGAGACTTTGCAGACAAGAGAACCTAAGGAGGGAGAGCAGCAGGAGGAGTTGGCATTTAGCCACAGAGCTTCAAGTCTTCCCATCCATAGGTGGCCAAGCACCATCATTTTAAAGGTCGATCTCCTTTTCCTGCCTTTAGACACAAAGGTATGCTTCTTTTTGCCATAGGGATAGAGGTGACTTTTGCCTATATGATCTATGCATTGCTTGTACACCTGTATTCCATCCGGTACTTAATCCTCTGCACTTCTATATTCCTTGTAATCTTTCCTCCTGCAGGCTTTCTTTGTACCACTTTCTTTTTCACCACCCCGGACGAGCCACTAGTGCTGTGGCCTTTTCGGTGTGTTCCGACTTCTTTTGATATAACCAGTGATTTCAGGCTGCTCTCCAGTTTATAGCTCTAGCCATTTCAGGACAAAACATCAAACAGACACAATGAGAGGAGAAGCTCCATTGATTGTGTGACCTGCCTCCATTTGAGTTCCTTGAACAAGCTGTCTCAAAGTCTGGCCACTGCAACGATGCTCTTCTTAACATGCCATCTGCTCATTTTGGCTGAAGTAGTCATGCTTATCCGTGCCCTAACAACAGGATTAGTATTTTTTTTTTGAGAAAGAAAGTGATGAGTAGACGGTACGTTATCTCACCAATATGTGCATGCAAATGATGCCGGGTGTAATCCTCAAAACACTAGAAGCTACTTTCCATTATTGGTGAGTCCATATGGTAGAAATGGGACGTGGTGGCGCTGTGGGCTAAACCGCAGAAGCCTTTGTGTGCTGCAGGGTCAGAAGACCAGCAGTCGTAAGATCGAATCCCTGCAACGGAGTGAGCTCCCGTTGCTTTGTCCCAGCTCCTCGCCAACCTAGCAGTTCAAAAGCATGCAAATGAGAGTAGATAAATAGGTACCACCTTGGTGGGAAGGTAAAACGGTGTTCCCTAGTCATGCTGGCCACATGACAACAGAAACTGTCTTCGGACAAGCGCTGGCTCTACGGCTTGAAAACGGGATGAGCACCGGCCCCTAAAGTAGGACACGACTGGACTGAAAATGTCAAGGGGAACCTTTACCTTTTACTTATATGGTAGAAAGTGCTGACCTAGGTGGAGCAGTGTGAACTAACTCACTATAAGACACCTTCCTGCATTCCTATGAATATAGCTACTTCTAGAGCTTGAACTGTGTGCTTCCACAACAACAGTGTTAATAATTCAGGGAGTGACTAGGGACTTTACCTAGATAAAGGCAGCACTCACAACAAATTCAGATTGCAAGGGAGTTGACTTGCAAACAAAGCAGTTTACATTCCCCAGTCCCTTCTGTGATCTTAACTAGAAATCCAGATTGGCTTGATTTATTGCAGGCTACCCCATCAATCAAATTGTATATTAAACTACAGCATTCCAGATTGCTTAGCAAACTGGCATACTCGAAAGAAGAATGAAGGTTGTTGGATGTCTAAAAGCTAGAGAATTAGGTTTTCCATATTGTTTTTGTATCTTAAGCATCTAATATTTGTTTCTGCATTATGTGAAATCCATGGTTCAAAGGGATAAAGAGAAACCAATCTGTGTGGAATGAAGGTCTGGTTGACCCAAGTTATTTTGCTTCTGGAGGCAAAAAATAAAAAATAAAAACATAAAAAAAAAATTAAAAAAAAAGATGGCACTCACTTCTCCATGCCACAGGCAGAAGTTGATTTGACTGCCAGTTACATTTTACTTCACTACTTGTAACTGGGAAATGTTCTCTACTAAGGATGAGATTTTGAGATTTTCTAGACTATAAATAGCCAGAATTCTCCATTCTAGGAGTTCTGTCCACATTGCAGACACTTTACAAACACATAAATGTGATGTACGTACCTGGAAATGACCAAAATTAAAAGGCTTTGAGGCTTAGAGAGGTTTGCTTAGGTGTCCTGTTCTTGCCCCTGTGCTAGCTGGGAGCTTTCTGTCTGAGAAAGAAACTTGGGCAGAGATTGGGTCCACTGCTCCTCCAAGCCTTCTAATTTGGCCTTTCTCCCAAGTGCATCACATTTATGTGTTTGTGTTCGCAAAGCAGGTGGGACTCCAGAATGGAGAACTGTGGTATTTGTGGTATAGTCCACAAAATCTGAAAATCCCACCCCTCTTCATTACTGTCCTGTCCTGTCCTGAAACAGGGTGGGGGAAATGTTCAGGGGGTTCAGAAGGAACATCCAGAGAATTATCATAGCTGGGCCACAGCATTTCCTTCTTGGGTCCGTTGTTTCTTTGTACCAGAAGCCAAAATCATCATTTTACATGCCAGTGCCCATCTTGCTTCACAAGTAAAGTAACAAGAAGGAAGCTGGTTTATAGTTGGGTAGTTGGGTGGTCATCATAACCTGAGACTCCATTCACCTCCACCTCCAGGTGGAAGATCTATTCTCTTCCTGACTGAGGTTGTTTTCCATCTCAATTCATGTTTCCAGTGGAATCCCCCCTTTTCCCTGAAAGCAAAGGGAGCCACGTCGGAAGTGAGAAAAAGCTATTTTTCTAGTAAGAAATGGAGATGGAGATGAAATAAATCAATAAACAAAAACAGCTTCCAGATGCATTAACGATGTAATTTGCATGAATGCCCTAAGGTTATAGTGCTAGGATATTCTACTACAGTAACTTTTGCACACTGAAAACTGAATCATTAACAAGAGGAACTATGTGACTTGGATTTGGATTTAAAAGAAGGGAGAGAGAAAAGAACTAGGGAAGAAAGTGGAATTTGGGATTAAATAAAAGAAAGAGGAAGAAAACATTCATGTTGCAAGGAAAAATAATGTTTCTTCAGTCAAAAAAGCAAAGTTCTTTCATGGTCGTTAATGACTGAAACAACAAATTGCAAGAGGTGAATTCCCTCCAAGCTCTGCTAAATTTCCTTCCCCTGCCAGCTTTTCTGTTCCCTCCAGGAGAGGGTGCCATCGTCAGGGTCAGAAATATTTGACTAACCTATGTGTTGCTTCCCTATGGGTGCCAGGAGGTCAGCATGCAATTGTATCTCCATGGGGGAGAGGCAGTTTCCGAACTGCCCTGGTAACCTGTGAATGTATATTATTGTTCACGTACACTCTTATAATGCCTTGGTTCCCAACTTGGGGGGGGGGTCAGTATTCAGGGTTAAGCAGCACTTGAAGTCCTCATTGGGTCCTGTATCAGGCAATATAGACCTGTAATCATAAAAGAGAATCTCTAAGAATGCACAACATCCAAGAAGTCTCTTGACTTTCAATGTGCTAAAGCTCCCCTCCTTAATTATTAAAATGAAATGACAGAGTCGGAAGGGGTAGTCCGTTTCAGTATTTTGATAACATGATGATAAGACCACTTCTCAATGGAGGATGTAGAAAGAGAGGAGACTTCAAAGGGCCATTTAGATTAGCGATAGAGATGGACAAGAACCCCCGGTTCAGCTAGTGGCTGAACAGGTGTCTGACACTTCCTATCCCAGTGTCCCCTCTGACCGGTGTCCACTCAGAGGAAGCACCTTGGCTTCCCCGCCCTGCTCCCTCTGGGCACTGCTTCTGATTGGACACCCTTTGGAGGAGGTGGGGCTAGGAAGCGCTGAACACCGGTTTGGCCACTAAACGAATCAGCACAAACTGCGAACCGGTGGTTTATTTATTTAAATTTATACACACACTCACCCGTCCATTTAGTGAGCATGCCCCTACTGTGGGCGGCTTACAAAACTCTGGGCCGTTCATGCCCATCTCTAATTAGCAACCTATGAATTGAGTTTTCCTCTGCAAATATGTACTACTGATGTAATACTATCATACCACCACCTTGAGTTCAGCATATGGCAACCATTGTTTTACCTTTTTAGCATCTGGAGAAGCATTGCTTATAAGATCATGCATAGATTTTTGAAAGTGTATTATTAGCAGCTGTGAAACCCCATGTGCTCAGAGACAGTTACTTCAGAAATCATTTGTAATCAGAAGTGTACTAGGCAAATTGTAATGGCATGCTATTGTCTGCTAAAAATAGTTTCCTGGGTTCCCCCCCCCCCCCTCCATTGTGGATCTGCGACAAGCTAGAGGCAAGGTAAGAGAGGCTTGCTTGTGCATCACTTTGAAACGGAACAGCCTAGTTTTATATTACTGCTTGACTGAAGAACTGTGTGTCACTTGAAATGCTGCCTATTTCTGCATCAACAGATGCTGGCCTCATTAGTAAGACTGCTTTTCCTGTAGTCAATGTGTAGGCTAAAAGAGGGGAGGGAGATGCATGGCTGGTACCCAGAGGACTGTCAGGGGATGCGGATGAACAGCTTGAACATGGATGCGAAACACCAGTGCAAGGAACTGAGCCATATGTGAGCAAGGGAATAATGGTACACAGGCACAGGAAAGTTACTGCATGTGGAAGTTCTTGTGGGTGCAGACAAGATTTCTGTTTAAAGCTTTAAGAGGTCCTGTCCCCCCTCCCCACCGTAAAAGCTCTTGAAACGGTATAATGATAGAACAAGCAGGGTAAATATTTTGATATTATAGACCACAAATTGTTCAGTCCTTTGACGGATGGTCCGAGGTAGGAGTAAAAAGAATACTAGCTATATTTGATTTGACCTCTCTCAGCACAATGGGATGCCTCACAAAGAATACTGAATGTTTGTGAAAGTTCTCAGCCAACTGAGAGTGGGACAAAAAAAGTTCTTCTCTGCACTAATGTCCTTGCAATTCATGCAACATCTATGGAAGTAACTCACCCCTTGCACTTGTCCTAGTTTTGGGCAATTTGTGCAAAACAAACAAAGCAAAAACTTGTGCCCAAAATGGGTGGCTTTGAACAAACATTGCTCTTGTCAAAGTAAGAACTCTGATGAGTGTGCTAGAAATATGTTTTTTTGTCATCCTTGCATTTCCTGCAAGAAGGGAGATGTTGCAGTACGGATTCTGCCTGTTTTGCTATTAGTTTGCTCGGAAGTACACCATCAAACTTCATTGCGAATGCTTGAACTGGACGTTGCAGTTCAATTATCTTGTGTAAACTCATCTGCCCTGCCAGAATGAGTGCATGTACAGTGGAATTCTGATTACTCACTTGACGGGTTACCCTAGGATCTCAGTTTTAGATAAATTGGAGCATTGTGTGTTCCCTTTCCATGGAAACTGCCAAGGTCATCAAGAGTGGTTGACTCTGGAGCTGAATGCTTCCTGTTATACTTTTGCATTATACAGTATACTTGTTTCAGATTTTGTTAGCCCCTTTTAAAATTCTAACATAGATACTGCTGTAGCATTTTGAAGAGCAGTAGTTGAGGACTTGGTGGCGATGTGGGCTAAGCCGCAGAAGCCTGTGCTGCAGGGTCAGAAGACCAGCAGTTGTAAGATCGAATCCACGCAACGGAGTGAGCTCCTGTCGCTTTGTCCCAGCTCCTCGACAACCTAGCAGTTCGAAAGCATGCAAATACGAGTAGATAAATAGGTATCACCTTGGTGGGAAGGTAAAACAGTGTTCCCTAGTCACACTGGCCACGTGACAACGGAAACTGTCTTCGGACAAGCACTGGCTCTACGGCTTGAAAAACGGGATGAGCACTGCCCCCTAGAGTCGGACACGACTGAACTAGAAATGTCAAGGGGAACCTTTACCTAGTTGAGGAGCAGAGTACATGCTCTACATCCAGATAACAGGTTTTGTTCCTGATACCTCCTGGTGGGCCTAGAATAGGCCCTTGTCGGCCTAGGAACAGAAAAAGTGATGCATTTCAGGTGCTTGGGAGCCCAATTCCCACAACTTTGACCATCTTATCTTGGGCTTTTGGGTGTTGCAGACCAAAATATCTCTAGGCGGTTTTATACCCCAGTGCTGTGGCAATACCTGCTTTGGACAGTATAGAGCTAGTAGTTTAGGCATCTGGCTACAGAGCCAGAAGTTGGGAGTTTGATTCCCCACTATCCCTCCTTGACAGGGGCTGGAATCGATGATTCATACGGTCCTTTCCAGGTCTGCAGTTCTAAGATTATTATTAAATAGACCCCTGATATGAGTAGAGTCCCCCATGTATGTGTCAAGCTCCAATTTCTATCCCATATTCAGGTTGAATATATATCTTCTGGTGTAGATTCATGGCCGTTGGTTCTTCAAAATGGCTGTAAAAGCAATAACAATTGCCAATCATGCTTTTAGGAATCATCTGTTTATTATTACTTTTCTGTACTCCCTTTTTCCCCATCAACAGACTGAAAGTTGCTCATAGTAATTGCCCAGTGAAGGTATAAATAGTACATGTGAGGATATTGGGACAAATTATAATACAGCTAATATTATATGAAGGAGCACTGTAAGAAATTAGGTATATTTAAAGCTTGGGAAATTTAGTAGTAATTTGTTGCAATTATTTGTTACGGTATTTGAAGAATAACTTCTTGTCATTACTCATTATAATGTTAAAAAGGCAACTCATTATATTACTTATTGTACCTTACTTTTCCGTTGCATTCCATTACTTTTCTTTTTTAAAGAGAAGCATAGGATTGATAATAGCATAAAACTTGAGAAATTCCTGTCAAAATGCCTCTTAAAATAGCATTTAGAGGCCATGTTTGAAATAACTAGAAAATGTACTTATTACATCAGTAAAGTAGCTTTGTATCTTCTGATTATAAGAGTTTCAAAATGTAATGTCTTTGCACGCTTCTTATCCCCCTTGGGAACCAGGGTGGGATGGAGGGTTTTGAAAGACGGGGATGGTACCTCGGCATGTGCCCTCTTGAAGATGGAAGCCACACTTTGTTTACAACAGGACCAGCCCTACCATTAGGCAAAATGAAGTGGTTATGTCAGGCAGAAGCTGTTGAGCAATGTAAAAGGGTAGCAAACATTTAGTTATAGACATATCAGCAGAGGGTTTTTTTTTTAAGGAATTACAGTTTCTGGGACCACAATAACTTGGTTGGCTTCGGGGACTACATATCACAGATTAGGAGGGGAAAAATGCCATTTGCTGTGCTGTCTCAGGCAGCAACACATTTTGGGTCAGCCTTGTCTCAGAACACTTGAAAAGGGTCTGAGTGGTTTTGGGAATGAGCAGCAGAGGTTGCTCCTTCTCTATCACCTCCTTGGACTTCTAGCAATTTCCCAAGATTTCTTCCGGTGAACCACACCAGTTTCAAATTTTTGTACTGATGCTTCTGTCCGAAGTAACTCTATGAAGCCACCTTGGATCCTCTAGAAGAAAGGGGGCATAGAAATATTTTAAATAATAAATAAATATTAATATTTCTAAGGGGCACCCAAAGTATGAACGGTTTCATTCTTTCCCACTAACTTATATTTTTAGGGAAGTGAAACTGCTAAAATGATTTGAATTTCTGATAACTGGGATATTTAATCTCTTAACAGCCATGTCATCTATGCTTCTTTGATTTCGGAGAAGAAGGCAGGATGCAATCTTAACAAATGAATAGATAAAGAGCCCTTACAAGCCTCACAGAATGAAAAGAATGTCAGGGTACCCGGCTTTGAGAAGATTGTGTTTCTACTATGCATGAATTTTATCACTACAAATTATATATACATAAATATATATATATATATTTGGCCTCCGCTGCAAGTTTTAGTTCTCAGTCACCTTGGCGTGGTAGGTTCCAGAGAAGCAGGTCCTAAATTGTGTAGGGATTTCAAGGTTTGTATTAGTGTATTCTAGAAGGCTTTCACGGCCGGGATATGATGGTTGTTGTGGGTTTTCCGGTCTGTCTGGCTGTGTTCTGAAGGTTTTTATTCCTGATGTTTCACCAGTCTCTGGGGCCAGCATCTACAGAGGACAAGAGTCAGAATTCTGTCTGCGCTCTGGTTTGTATTAGTACTTTAAAGTAACAACCAATCAGCACAGATACCACGATGGAAATAAATTCCACTCCTTGGTGCCATTCTTGCAAAGTGAATATATCACAAAACTGCCAATTTAAAAAAATAGTGTCATTTGTTTTATGACTCACTTAATCTGGCACCTTTGCTTATTCTCATTGTTAATATATTACTGCTCCTTTAAGAGAAACCTACTAGAAATGTAGGAAAAGGAGGTGAAGAAGAGAGATCCTGGGGCAGTTATGTTTGCCTTTTGTTTAGAGACATTGGAATTTAACACCAGCAGCTATTTTTCAATAACTGGCGATCAGAGAAAGTCCTGACAACAATGTACAGATTAATATATTTCATAATTATCTGTTGCTTCTTTGCTTTTGCTGTGTGTATGTAATTATATGTATTTGCATATTACTTGGAAAATAGACAGCTCCTTTGGCTTGCAGGAATTGTCAGAGACTATAGAGCTTTGTTAATTACATTGATGGAAATACAGGCAAGCCCTAGGCTCCATTATTTCAAAATATGTTAATTAACTGGTAACATTTAAAAAAACAAATAGTCGTGGGATGATGTTTCCTTAGGATAACTTTTGAGTCAACAGAGTTCTGCTACATAGAAACGTTACTCGTTTAACTGAAACAGTTGACAAGATTTTGCGGGGCAGCTGAACAACAGGGTTGCCGGTGGCCCTTCTGAAGGAGATGTCAGGACCATTTTGTTAGAAAAGCCACCAAACTATTAAATAGGAATTAAATGAGCAAGTCTTGAACACAAAATGGTTGCAATAATGCTGTAATTTCAACCAAAAACAAACAACATCAAGGCTTGTGTGTTTCTGCAGCACCTTTTTCATCTAGAAGGGCAAATAGTTCACATGTTGCATGGTACCCATTTCCAGTAACAGTGGTCATAGTTGTGGTTGTTATCATCATCATCATCATCATCATCATCATCATCATCATCATCATCATCATCATCATCATCATCATCTCAAATCTATTCTGATCTATGTCAACCCTTTCCAGGGTTTTCTAGGCACAGAAAACGTCAGAGTACCCGTCTCAGAAGTGGTCTACCAGTCCTTTCTTCTGGGGCTGTGAAGCTTCCTCAAAAGCTTCCCTAGCGAGCACTTCTAGGAGAAGGGTCGCGATCTTTCCACCCAGAAATGCCAACTCACTAAGCTATGCAATCAGACATTCTAGCTATATGCTTGGGGGTGCTCCTGGATTCATTCCCGAACCTGGATGCCCAGGTTCTCAGTGGTGGCCAGGAGTGCATTTGAACAATTAAAACTAGTGTGCCAGCTACGTCTGCTTCTTGAGAGATTTGATCTGGCCACACAACCCAGTTACTTCCCAGCTGGATTACTGTAATGTGCTTTATGTGGGGCTGCCAACGGAAAGTGTCAGGAAACTTCAACAGGTCCAAAATGCAGCAGCCAGATTGCTGACTGGAACTGGTCACAGGGATCACATAAATCACCACCACCCCCATTACTGCAGCTCCACTGGCTGCTGATCAGTTACCAATCAGTTACTGGGCACAATTTAAAGTCCTGGTTTTAGCCCTAAACACCCTCGGTCCAAGCTATCTCAAAGACCATATCTCCCATTATGAGCCAGGTCAGGTGTTCAGATCATCAGGAGAGGCCTTTCTCTTGCTCCCACCACCTTCACAGGTGTGTCTGAAGGGGAGAGAGGAGAGAGAGCCTTTTTTGTTTCTGCTCCCAGACTTTGGAACTCCCTCCCACTGGAGGCAAGGCTGCCCCATCTATGCTGTCCTTCCGCAAGCAGGCAAAGACCTTTCTCTTCAGGCAAGCCTTCCCTCAATAAACCAGCTATCTGTGTGTGATTTTTGGATAGATTATTAGATATTGTTGCTTTGACTGGAATTTTTAGTATTACTTGTTTTTTTCCTATGTTTTTGTTTGTTTTCCATTTCTCAGAGTGATTTTTTAAAATGTTTATTGATTTTTTGCCTTAATATTGCCTGTTAATGTTGTAAGATGCCTTCTTATTCTTTTGAATATTGTCTTTTACTCAGGTGAGCCACTGTTTGTATATTCAATGTTTGCAACTTTAAATATTGTCTTTCATTGTTTGTAAGCTGCCTTGGGCCCTTTTTCAAGGAGAAAGGCAGGGTAGAATATTATAAATAAAATAAATAAAATATATTTAGTTCATTAAGGCAAGAGTAGGTTATTAAGTGGAAGAAATAAAATAATTAAGCGTTTCAGCTATATTCCCTTATCTCTTACGCTTAACCTGGTCTCTTATTAAGGAGCTGAAAACAGCTTATGTGTGTGTTATGTACATGCCCATGTATATTAACAAAGAGGATTGCTTGATTGAGTGCCCTCTTTGAAGTCTGCCCAATCCATTTCTTATTAAAAATAAAGGACTCTTAAGAAGGAAGAACTGAGACCTTGAAGTTGTCTGAGAACAGCTAATAACTGGGTTTGAAGAATAAGCAGGCAAATACATCACCTGTTATACTTTCCCCTTCTACAGTGAGATTAAAATGAGATAGTTCTCTGGCATGTTGAAGACTTAATAATCAAATCCTAGCTGGTCAGTGACTAGTTGTGTGACACTACGCCAACTGAAACTGTGCTGAATCAATACTTCTCCTGGCCTAGGACTGCTGGAAATGATTTAAGATTATCCCTGTCTTGCTCTAACTACAATACTACTACAATAGCATACTGTAGTGGGATTGTTTATGACAAGACAATTAGGTAGTCGCGGATTCATAGGGTTGCCATAAGTCATAAGTAGAGATGGGCACAAAGTGAACCACAAAACAAAACAAAAAAAATCCATGAATCAGGCCACTTCGTGATTTGTTTTGGAGTGCTTCAGGGATACAGATGTACTTAGAACAAAATCTAACACTAAATTATCATTGGCATTTGGTGATTCATACATTTCATGGTTCATGCAATTCAGGGCTTCCAGGAATGGCAGAAGAGCCCCCTGGTGAGTTTGAGACACCAAACGCACAGCTAGTCTTCAGTTGACCCTCCTCCCACCCCCTCTAATTTTGGTGAATACTGGATTTGGGAAGTCTAAGCTATAAATCCCCAAACAGCCCCCCCCCCCAGAAAGTGTTCTTTAGCTACTGCTTCTGGAAGTCCTGAATCGCACAAACCACAAAATGGTTCATTTAATCGGAAAGTTCATGAAAGTTCATGGTTCATGAATAGCGACGAACCATCATGAACTGCTGTTTTCCCGGTTTGTGCCCATCTCTAATCAGAAGCCACTTTTTAATACACATAGCTGCATCTCCCAACTGGGTTTAGGCCCATAACAATGGGGACAGGATAGAGTGGTAACAGATTGCTTCAGGTTGCTACTATGCAAGAGTCTGTTAGATGTTGGGATAAGGCATGGTCCACCCACCTCAACCAAAATTATCCTGATAAGCAAAAATATACATGTACTATGTCACATCCAGTTGTGACTCACACAAAAGATTCTCTAGTGATATTTTAATGTAATTAACTTGTCCTTTTAAAATTATTTAATATATATTTACGGCCTCATAACTCTCTAGGCTCAAGTAATAAATAAGCCCTGTTGTCTCATAAAAATCCATAGTTAAATATGTTGTCTCTATTATTAAAAGAGCTCAAGAGACTTTTGTCTGGCTGATTGGGATTTTGATATTTTTATATTAAAATTATTGACCGGTATGTAGTCCATTGCCGTTAGCAGACCATAATAAAAACTCATTCCTGTAAGTTCAGCTAATAGTGAACACCAAAAAGACTTATGTTACGAGACAGAACGAAGAAAGGAAGGAAGGATCAGATTCACCAATATTTAAGTCATTTGATTTATATGCTACCATTCTTTCAAAACTGGGACTCAAGGCATAAGTAGAAAAGAATACAAATGAAAACACCAAAACGTGAAACATTTAAATGCAATTAAAACAAATGGTAATATTAAAACCCGAGTCTGGAAATGTTATTTTTAAAGACCATAATTCTTGGAACATCTAGACCTTTGGTTTAGACGGGCAGGGCATAAATCTAATAAAATAAATAAATAAATAAATAAATAAATAAATAAATAAATAAATAAATAAATAAATAAATAACATCCCAGCACAATGGCTAACTTAGTTTGCTCCTTCAACTTCATTCGTTTCAAAAGCAACCCAACCTGGAGTGGAAGGATCAGCCAACAGACTCCTGTGATTGCCCAAGGGGAAGCTCAAATGTGTTCACAGTCCTTACATTCTTTAGAGAGACTCCTTCTGTCTCCCCTAACTTGTTCCTCATCACTCAGTATCCATTACAGTACTTGAGGCAGCTGGATCTTTGCTTAATGGTAGGAATGGCACTAGTTAGTTAGTTAGTTAGTTAGTTAGTTAGTTAGTTAGTTAGTTAGTTAGTTAGTTAGTTAGTTAGTTAGTTAGTTAGTTAGTTAGTTAATGTGCCGTCAAGTTGGAACTGACTCACAGTGACCCTAATAGGGCTTTCAAGATAAGTTAGATATTTGAGGAGTGGTTTACCAGTTCCACTCCCCTAGTGAGTTCTCATGGCCAAGGGCAGAGTCCTGATTCACCACTTAATCCACTACACCACACAAGAAGTGATAGGATCAAACTTTCTCACCCCAGCAATCTTCATGACTGCCACATTTTGGACCTCCTGAAGCTTCCGTAGCATCTTTAAGGGAAGCCCCATGTAGAGTGCAGCACAGTAGTCAATTTTTGAGACTATTGGTGTATAGAGAAACAGTTGGGCAATTTGCCAAAGCTGAAAAAGAGGTAGAACGAATCTTGTTCCACGGTCCAGAATTGCACCTAAACTGGGTACCTAACTGGCAGGAACCATACACAAAATAGAATCAGCCCACTCTTTGTAAGGATGATTTCTTCATGTGAGCCCCCCCCCATCATTTTTGTCATACAATCATGTTGTGAGGAAATGAAACCTTGGTAAAGCAATGGCTTACTCACTTTCATTTTTTAGTTTCTGTTTATGGGAGCATTCTGATGACAATTTGTTAACTTTGACTCTTTGCTGGTTGTATAAACCTTCATCCTGTTCATCTGCTCCACCTCCACATTCCTGCCGGTGCTGTTTTGGAAGATTTGAGGTACAAACCACATTTATTTACAAACTTTGAACCACCTGGCTGGATATGTTTGAACAGATAAATAACCAATAGAGCCTGTAAATGTGTCATATGCTGCCATTAGAATGCTGCTTAATGGGGTTTATAGCAGTATACCTCAGGAAGTCTAAGTAATTGCCCTTTGTTCACAGACCATGACACCACTGTGTTTTATGTCCATCCTACATTTTTCCGGAATCAGACTGGCTCCAGTTTACAATTGTTGTCTGCCAGCCGTTATAACTGATGTGTAAAATCTAGTCCATAGTATGACGAGGGTGAGGAAATCAGGATTTTTCCATGTGGCTGAAAACAGTCTACCCATACCCCATGGGGAATAGCACAGATAAGTTAATGAATGATAATCATTTCTGTGGACTTAATGCATCCTTGGTTTATCTCAGCTGCTATATTGAAATGTTACTTTTGTTAGTGGCCTTTAGGCCTTTTCTTCTGCCAGTGAAGGCTTTATGACATCGACTAGAGTTCTTTAGAAAACCATACATCCTGTAGAAAGTTTCCATCCACTTCATGGTGCTAGGATGGCTGAGTAGAATAAGAGGCAAAGCTGTTTGATAATAGAAGGCTGTGTCTTCCTCCTCAGGTAACTATGCAGATCACAAAAAGTTATCATTTTTAAGGATATTCCCAAATGGTGGAAAGTAAATGACAGCAAGGGATAAATCTGTTTTTTTTTTACAGTGGCTTTAGCCACTTAGTAATGGTTGATTATCAGTTTTCATGTTCTCTTCCCCCCCCCCCCCAAAGTGTTGGAAATTGCTGCTGTTTCCCCCCTGCAAACATTTGGCAGTATTTCACTGATGCTGCCCTTCTGCTCTTTGGTTCATCCTCTTTCTGAAAGTTTGATGATTTTATTTGTTCCATTTACTCACAAGGTCAATGGACAGTTGTGGAATTAAAATTGTGGCTTTCTAACATTCACCATCCCTGTGTGGGACTAGCTTTTGGTGGAAAACATCTGCAATGTATTTCCCAGGGGAAAACTCTGAGCAGCATACCACCAACATTGTGTAGGACCTGTGCCTTTAAGACAAAGGGATTATAGAAACTCCCTTCCCTTTGATACTGTATATGGTTTCCTTAGGGCTCCACACAGAGCAGGCTTGGAAATATTGATCTGCTTTCTCTAGTGAGCCAAACTCAAGGTTTACTGTTCT
Source organism: Pogona vitticeps (assembly GCF_051106095.1). Lineage (NCBI taxonomy): Eukaryota > Metazoa > Chordata > Lepidosauria > Squamata > Agamidae > Pogona > Pogona vitticeps. The sequence goes on along the minus strand of NC_135787.1, from coordinate 13,768,515 downwards.
TGTTGTCTCTTGCTTTGTTACATACAAAGTGGCTTTAAAGAAAAATCTATTACCTTGAGTTGTACAGATAAAGATGCCTTTTCCCAGCAGTGATGTATCTGTGTTCCTAGATTTTAAAAAGCATTGGTGGTTCTGAATTATGTTGTACAGTGTTTAGCGTGGATAGAAGTTAAGGTATAAGAAGAATGCATACATGTACCTGTGTCATGGGCAAGAGGGGTTGATTTGTGGCCTGATTTCTTTGCTTTGCGGGGTATAACTACTAGGGATGTTTTTTAAAAAAATTCTGAACTACAAATTCCATAACTCCTCATTCTTGGTGTTCTACCTACCTAACAGAGACCTTGTAAAATACCTGAATGCCATGCATCTGGGAGGAAGGCCTAAATTAGAAGACTTTGAGGCCTAACTCTGCCAAGCTAGTTGGGAGCTTCCATTCTGAGCTTGGAGAATTATGGTGTTTGTACTTCAGAAAATCTAAAAATCCCATCCTTAATAACGGGCAACATCACTTTTACATTAAAGTTTTATTCTCTTCATTTTTTTTTCTGGTAGTAGAAATTTGGAATAAGATTAAACAGATGAGCTTGACAGAATTGCCAATATAGCTACCGTCACTGATTGATAGATTACAGTGTATACTCCATCCATTCCACATGCTGGTGGTTACACACGTGGAATCTTACAGATGGAGGAATACCAACTCTGTGACAACTGCACAGACCACTTGGCAGCTATAAACACAACAGGCGAAAACACCAGTGACTTGACGGCAATGAAGATAAATATTAAAATGTGAAAAGAAAAATAAATAGTTATTGGTGTTTAAAGAGATGAATTTTGGAACATGGCTTTTGACTGACTGATTTTTTTTTTTTGGTGGAGATATAATATTGGTTCTAACAAAGGTAAGGTTTCCGCTGCTGTAGCCCAAGGTCATTCTGAATCTCAAAGAATGCATGATGGCCCAGCATATAGTGCTCGTGGCATTTATGGTTAGAAAGCTCTGCAACATTTTGATGAAGATGGTTGCCTTAGCAATAGCTCAGGGAAGCACTTCTTATTTCACCTACACTTTTCATTCCCTGATGTACACTTTCAACATATTTTCCTCCTCTTCAGATCTATTCCTGTGGCATGCTTGGGGATATAGTTCATAAAGACAATCAGTTTTTTGTTTATGGAAGTGTGAGGGTATGTTCCACAATTCGTTTCACAGAGCAAAAGGAAAGCTATTTCCACAAGTCACGTCGCCCCATCGGATGCTAGCAGAAACACTTCAGTAAATAGAATTAAATCTCATAGCCAATGGCATTAATGTTGCAAAACAGACTACTCCACGTCTAAGGTTTTATTTCTCACAGTAGACTTTTTGGCCTCAAAACATACTTAGTGCTGGACTGAAAATAAACAAGAAAGAGATAATGAATATGAGGAAAAATAAAGCCAAACAGGAATGGCAAATAAGGGGGGGGGGGAACCAAACCTAAAGTCTTTATGTAAAACATGTGGAAAATAGCACAATTTTAGCACCTTTATCTTGTTGCACATGGGGCTGAATCCAAATACTAATCCCACCCAGAGTTTACCCATTGGATCAACTGCTGAATGGGGAATCAAGGCTTATTTAAATCCATTAATTAAACAGGTTTGCTCTAGTGGTGACTAGTAATTGGATTCAATACATGGGGATTTCTCTGAAATTGTAATGTTTAAGGATGTGAATCTTGCGGCTCACAACATTTCCTCCCCAGGACAAATGAGCACACGCACACGCACACACGCGCACACACACACGCGCGCGTGCACACACACACACACACACACACACACACACACACACACACACACACACACACACACACACACACACCAAATGGCAATAGAATAGCATGATGATGGTTAATTACTAATAGTACTATACACTTTAGTGTGTTAAAAATGCAATTCATAGGTGTGTCATCCTTAAAACCAAGGAGAGGAGTGTTTGGCCCTCTTGCTCTTCCTCAATTCCAACAACTGTGATCTTACACTGCAAGAGAATCAGAGTTTTTGCTCATGTGGAGAGCCTCCAGATGAACAAGACTCTTTTTAGAAGTGCCACTTTCCATGTGAGGGAATTGACAAAGGAGAGAATGGATCTAGATGCGACTCTCTTTTCTCAGGTTGAATCTAATCAGGTACGTAACAACTAAGGAGGGTTCTGGAAGGCCATGCATTCCATTTTTCTACTTGGTTTTTTGTTGTTTAGTCGTTAAGTTGTGTCCAACTCTTCATGACCCCATGGACCAGAGCACACCAGGCCCTCCTGTCTTCCACTGCCTCCTGGAGTTTGGTCAAATCTGCTTGGGTTAGAACAGTATTATTATTCCTTTGTCCCCGAGGTGGGTCTGTGACAATGAGAAAGTGGCTAGGACCCATATTTTGTCTTGAATGGGACATGTTCTTGTTTCACAGTTTCTTAGACAATATACTATAGTAGTTATTTCTTGCCTACATCAGACTGCCATCCCGAGACTGGACTGTCATGATTTAGTTTGGAGACCCATGTGAAAATTTCATAAGGTTTAGCATTCAGGTAAAGGTTCCCCCTTGACAATTGTCCATTTGTGTCCGACTCTAGGGGGTGGTGCTCATCCCCATTTCCAAGCCATAGACCCAGTGTTGGTCCATAGACAGTTTCCGTGGTCACGTGGCCGGTGTGACTAGACATGGAATGCCGTTACCTTCCCACCGTAGTGGTATTTAGCATTCAATTGCAGTGACAAATGTATGCATGATGTCTGAAAGACAGAGGTATTAATGCAGAAATAACATGCCATTGCATTGTGTGACAGTGTTTATATGAAACATGAATTGCCTATAAAGAAGTATAAAGCAATGTAAAGGAACCAGGGAATACCAGAGGTACTAATCATATTACATTTAACTGAGTTAAAAAGGAATTACTTTATAGCGTCTGTAGTACAGAGACTCACTACTTTACCAAGTGTTTTAATGAGTAATTCTGGCTAATGCCAGACAGCTGAGCAGGACTGTTGAGGGCAGGACTCATTCATGGGTCACCACAAGTCAGAGGTGATTTGGTAGCACATAACAGCAGCAGCAGCAAGAACAACAACAGCAACAACAACAATGTCAGGCAACACTAAATGCTTCTGAATGGGCATGTTATGGATGAAATCCTATTCCTCATCTATGTGTGTGTAACACAAAACTGCAAGAAGCAGTAAAAGAAAAGTTTGGAGGAGTGGAAGTACCATCCACCAAGTAATTCTGTAGGCATGTTCTGCAATAGTTGCAATGTGAACTGCCTGACTGATTACACAATCAGCTTGTGCAGTGCTGGTTGCTGGGTGTAATGCCAGCAAAGTTCCACAGGTGTAACTTTACATGATGCCAAGGTGGACAGAATTTCAGCCAGTGATTTTTTAAATTGCAAGTGCTCACAAGGACATACAGTGGTGCCTCGCTAGACAGTTACCCCGCATGACAGTTTTTTTGCTAGACATTGACTTTTTGCGATCGCTATAGTGATTTGCAAAACAGTGATTCCTATGGGGGAATTTCGCTGGACAATGTTTGGTCCCTGCTTTGCAAATTGATTTTCGCTAGATGACAATTTGCTTTTCGCTAGACAATAATTTTGCTAGACACCGATTTCAGTGGAACAGATTATCATCGTCTAGCGAGGCACCACTGTAATCATTTCTCTTAAGGAAAGCTCCAAAATGTAGGCATCTGTCTTGATCCATATCAATAACCAGTTCTCACTGTTTTCATTTCCATGGGGAGTTGGTATTTTGTAAAGCTAATGAGTCTTAATTGCCCATCAAGGCCAAGCCACTGCAAAATACTTTGCATAAGAACTGGGATAACAGGTAACACAATCTTGCTGGGGGAAAAATATCTACTTCCACCTCTGACTAAGGATTTCCGCTGTGGTCAGAGGGAACAAGGAGATTTGAGAAGTAATAGCAGATGATCAGCTCTTCATTCTTGCAAATCCTGGCTCCACTACTGCACTGGTTTAGAAAGTCCAGAGCATTGTGCCTGTAGAGGAAGAGTATGTTTATTTTATTTTCAAGGAAGAATGGAGACTGCTTTGTATCTACCCCCCCCCCCCAGCTTTAAGTTTGCTGATACATCAGTGTAGCCAAAATAGATACATCCCTTTGAGCATTTTCTTATTACATGTCAGGCCTATTATATATGTGACATGGGAAGATGAGACAAATGACCTTGTGTGTCAAGGAGAGAATGTGTGGACTGACAGAGGGTAAATATATTGTGGTTTTTTCCAAGACAAATGCAAGTGGCCAAAGCTCAATGTTATATGTGGAGGCAGACTTAGAATGGACTGTAATAACCAGGGTTCAAATAGGTTATGGGATAAAATTTGTTTGGCCTGTACTTTAACAGAACTAAACTAATTTGCAGTTCCAGGACTAATATTTGCATCTGGACACAGATGCCCTTCAGATTCTGCACTACTCTAAACTTTGTAATATAGGTTTCTGATCAAAAATTCCATGCAAAAATGTGACTTACGGGGGAAATTGCTCACAGTAATGCTTGTGATAGGAAATATTGTGTACCAAGCCAAACCAAACCTGGATGATTTGTTAGCCCCAAAAAGTGACATTTCCAAGTTGTGAATATACACAAAAATGACTTAGACCAGAAATAGACAGATTTGTCTGTCCCTAGGTTGAGACTTTCCTTAGCTGTGAGGCTCCTTTGGATTGACTTCCTTGATTGAGTCAATCTGTCTCATATTTGTTGTTCCTCTGTTTCTGTTGAGTTCCACTTTTGCAAGCATTATTATCTTTGTCAGTAGGCATTGCATGATATATTCAAAATATGATAGCCTCAATTTAGGTATTATACTGTGTGTGTAAACAGTATTATTCCATCCAGTTATAACAGTGACTGACGGAAATATTTAAAATCAAAATATTTAATACGGTGTTTTCCTGAAAATAAGACTGGGCCTTATATTAATTTTGGCTCCAAAAACACATTACAGCTTATTTTCAGGGGATGTTTTTTTTCCCCCAACTACAACAAACTACATTTATTCAAATACAGTCATGTCATCTTCTGGTTGCTGCACAAGGGTGGGGACACTTAAATGGGGCTTATTTTAGGGGTAGGTCTTATTTTCGGGGAAACAGAGTATGACTCTGTCAGTACGAAAAGCAAATGTCACCGTCACCCTACAACCAAAACTCTTATCAACTGTTTGTCAGTTATGCTACCTCTATGCCTGCCCCAAATCCTTGTTTTGGCAAGAAGAGAACCCAGTTTTGGCCGGAGAGAGGACTTTGCTCTGGACCAGCCTTTTGTTTTAGAGGTCCAGCCCTTCGTAATCCAGTCTGGAAACAGTGCCAGATATCTTGGCAGCTCAGCAGAAAGATAGGATGTTAATGTTTAACGAAAACAATGCATTGTGAAAGCTGTCAGGTTATGTTGCCCCGATGAAGAGGCTGGCTGGAATTACTAAGACAGAAATCTCTTGAGTAACTAATGATTTTTAGAACGTCTTCTAAACTAGAAACAGCAAGTTCTGCGAGTAAAAGCCCTAGGAGTGAAGGCACCACAAATTTAGACATTTGATACCATTCCAGAGGTCTAGCAAGGCTTAATGGTGGCCATTTGACCTGAGGTTCTCTTAGCACCCAACATCTGGGTCAGAGAAGGTGCTGTTTTTGGGGAGCATTGAGGAAAATTGAAATGGCCATTACTGCCACTGCAAACTGGCAAACCCTATGTGGGACCATAAAGTGAGCATGCAAGGGAGGCAGGAGAGGGTAGTGCTCTGTGCCCAAAGAACCTCTGTGTGGCACCAAACTGGGCTGAACCACCAAACTGTGGTTCGTACCCATCTCTGATGTTCAATGGCATTCATGTCAAGCAAGTCTTAGGTGGCCTACTGGCTCATCCGGAGGTCACATGCCTAACAGGTTTTAGCCAGTCTACAAGGTCTCCACCGTCGTTGCTGCCTAATGCGCCATAAGGGGAGAAAAGGTGCTGCTTTTTAGTGGATAAATGAGGCATATGGAGGCTGAGTGCTGTGGGTTTATTTTGAAAAGAAAAAAGAAACACATACGGACCTTGAGAAAACAATTTTGCTGTTGATGCAGCACATTCCAGGGTAGTAGTGATAAACCCCACACTTTTTTTTTTAAAAAAAGAGTAAAAATAGCAATGGATTCAATCATGATGGAGGGCAGGCTCCAGTGTGTTCCAGGTATGTACAGTAAAACTCCAAAATCTGCCCATTGCTGTTTTACATGGACACATACATATTTTTTTTTACATCTATTCTTGCACTGGCTCTTTCCAACAGATTTTACCCTCAGAGCAGAATGTCTGTCTCCCAAAACCAATTCTTTGCTCTTCTTGGAATGAAAATTGCCCAAGGTATCTCCACCATCCCAGTAATTGTGAGAGATAAATACACTGACTGCATTTGACAGGTTTGACAAGTTCTTTGAAAAATCTAAGAGAGATGGGAGGCCGAGGGAGCTCAAGTGAAAAGAGGCACAGGAATATATCTGTGCTGAAAGAAGCACGGTGCAATGGGGTGAACTGATGCTGTAGATCTTAATGGACTCCTGAAGATAGATGTCATAGTGGTGCAATGGTCTTGCTCTGCATCAGCACCATTTAGTTCATACCCAGAGGTGGGCGGATGTACTCTTCCTCAAAAACCAGCAAACAGAACTGATTGTCTGGTTTGGGTGGGTGTGACTGATGGAGCCTTGTCGTAAGAGTTTGCTTGTTCAAACTCAAAGGCATTGTCTTTTTATTTAAAAAAAGCGTATCAACCTTCCCCAATGTAACATTACCCAGATATTTGGACTGCAACTCCCATTGCTTTGATCACTTGCTATGCTTTTGGGGACTTGTAGTCCAAAACAACTGGAGAATGCCATGCAAAGGGATTCTATATTCACCTCCTTCATTTTGGGAGGTGGAGTGCAATGGAGGAACACAACGCAACATGTATGGGCCTCAGTCCATCTTCAGTTCAGGCATTAAGAACAGACAGATGTATTACGTTGGTTTCCATGGACTCCGTCATTTTCTTAACTTCAGGTCTGTTCCATGGCAGTTCCATGTAGAATACTTTTTACTGGGGGAAAAACAAGCATATATAGGTTTTTGAAGTTTTGATTGAGAAGTTCTCCATCACTTTATCTCATGCTTCCACTACTTGTGAGGGTCTATCAAGCCCACATTCAGTCCTTGATGATATTTGTTTGAAAAAGGATCAAACAAATGCCATCAAGGAGTGAAAAGTCCTTTTTTAAACCCAGGAAACCACTGCCAGCCCATAACAGAGTGCACTTCCTTCCTTCCTTCCTTCCTTCCTTCCTTCCTTCCTTCCTTCCTTCCTTCCTTCCTTCCTTCCTTCCTTCCTTCCTTCCTTCCTTCCTTCCTTCCTTCCTTCCTTCCTTCAATAAAAGTTGCTTTTCTGCTCTGTTACAACAAACAAAACAAAACAAAAATCAAATCTGGAAATCATGTCAACCCAGTGGATTTGGGGGTGAGAGTTTATTTGCTATTTTCATTTGCTATGTCCATTTGCTATTTTGGGGTCTGGTGCACCATAACATGAGTTCTGGGGGTGACACATGAGACCTCTGATTTGCCAAAGTTGTCCATTAAAGAAGGACTTGGTATAAAGTATCTTCTTATATTGCTAAGTCAGTTTCTGTTGCTAGCAGGAGAGCGTCACAGTGAGGAAACCTTGGTCACCATGGGCAATCCACTCTTCAATCACTGCTTAATGCATGATATTTTTTATCCTGGACACAGGTTTAGGGGATGCATCTGCGGTGCATGTGCCTAGCCCTGTGTGTGTAGATAGGTGCCAGAAAGATGTAGCTACATATAGCTCATCCTCAGGCCTCCTCAGCTGATGTCACATATCTCAGTATTTCCGCTAATTCTTTCAGACATTCTGTTGCACAAAATCAAATGACAGTATAATTAACTGTCCTTGTTCCTGACCTTTTTTTCCTTCAACTTTACTGCCATCAGGCGCCTAGAAGACTCCTACTGTTAAATGACTGCTCATTGTTACCTTTGCATTTCCTTCTGCCCAGAAATCCTTTCCAGAATTGGCACCTATGTGATGATGCTTTTATCTAGCTTTAAATTCCCTCTCATTACAAGAGCGAGATGGGAGCTTTCTGGCCTAATATCTTGCGCCATGTGTGGTCTTTAAAAAGACTGCCACCCAAATTCCCAAGTCAAATTGTGGTGGCAAATTCAGGTGGCAACTAGGAGATATCCCATTTGAAATGATACCTGCCTTAAATGGCTTGTGGCAAATTTGCTGATGACATTCAGTGGCAAATTGATGAACTTTTCTGTCTGCTTGAAATGGGTTTTCTCATTGTTCTAAAGTGGTAATTTTCTGGGTGTAGTTCAGACCAAATGTCTGTCTCAAACATGGCCTAAGCTCACAAGTTTCCGCTGGTTCATATTCAGGGCCAGCACCATGTTTGAGGGAAATTGAGGGCAAAAGGAGAACCTATGATGGGTCCCCTTCTCTCTTCTTAGACCATGGTGGACTATCCTGTCTGCAGTAGAGATCGGCATGAACTGGTGGTTTGTGGGTTTTTGCCAGTTTGTTTATCAGCCAAGCATGTGTTTGGTGCCTCGGTGCCTTGTTTCCTGTACCGGGTTGCTCACTCAGAGGCAATACCTGGAGAAGGTGGGGCAGGGAAGCCAGGCCACCTGTTGGAGGAGGTGGGACTTTGAAGTGCTGAACACCTGTTTGGCCAATAAACAAATCAGCACGAACTGTAATTTGTAAATATTCTATCTCTAGTTTGTAGCGTCCAAGCATAGCTGGGCAGCTGGCCTAGCCTAGTGGTGGATGAAAGATTTGGTCCAGGAATGTTTGCATGTTTCAGGAAGTAGAGATAAACACTACCCAGCTGGATTAATCTTTAGTGTCTAGGGGTTTCCTAAGAGCATTTGTACAGTTGGTCTTCTATTTAGGCAGGCAATGACCAAGAATCATCTCTTTCTTTCTCACACAAAGTCTTGTCACCATGTGAAGTGCTTGGTTTCAGCATTTCTTTCACATTTGACATGCAGAGTAGAGCATGGAAATGCTAATTTTGGGGCGGAAATTCCCACAGTCCTCCAGTCAGCCAAATAAATACCATTTTGAAGCTCTGATCCAGAGGTCCTCCATCCCTATCTTTGGTGCTTCCCTTACTTGTGAGGGTGAAGCACCTCGACTAGATCCCTCTCCTTCCAGAAACTTCTCTTGATGTCCTTTGAAAACCTTCTAAACTAGAGCTTGCCACCAGATCATAAGACTGTGAGTTCCATATTTTAGCCATGGGTTGCACAAAGAATTTACTTGTAATACACTGGGGAGAATGTAACGCTTAAAAAAAAACATTCCAAATTTACACCATTCCTCTAAACTACAGGTTTTGATATAGGTTTGGGCTCTAAAGTGGTTTAAAGGATTGTGACAGCTTAATGAGTCGAGGCATCTGTAAATGCTTATTCTGTCCAAAGGACTTAAGGCAGCTCAACCATTAATGCTGTCTTAAGGTATAAAGCTATGACCATTTTTTTTCACAAGATGACCTGTCATTGTATACAACCTTCTTCCCTCTCCCCATTTCCCGCTTTGACAGGCATGGCCAATTCCTTTAAGCCACCTTAAGGACATTTTCTTTGATGCTCTTCTTTGACAATATCTGACATTTTGTTTAATTCAGAATAAAATTAAGAATATTTGCAGGAAGGAAGAAGCAACAGCAGCAGGAGGATGCCCGTTCTTTTTTGGCAGTTCTCACACACTTATAGCCTTTCCCTTGTGGCTGGGAGATGGAGTTTCCCAACCCTATGTTTGGAGGGTTCGTGAATTTGCCATCATTCTGCCAATATTCCCTTTGTCTCGTTCTGCTGTGTGTTTAACATGTACCTTAGAACCAACTTTGAGGGAAACAAGACTCTCCTCTAAAATTTTTCTCAGTGAGGCAGACCAGTTAATCACAAACACGTTTTTTGTTTCCTACATACTCTCCCTGGGCTGCTGATCATTTAGTCTTTGCGGGTTAAGCTGCAGAAGCCTCTGTGGTGCAAGGCCAGAAGACCTGCAGTCGTAAGATCGAATCCATGCGATGGAGTGAGACCCCATCGCTTGTCCCAGCTCCTGCCAAACCTAGCGGTCCGAAAGCATGCAAAATGCAAAAATGTGAGTCGATAAATAGGTACCACCACTGTGGAAAGGTAATGGCATTCAGTGTCTAGTTGCACTGGCCATGTGACCATGGAAGATTGTCTTCAGACAAAAACGCTAGCTCTATGGGTTGGAAACAGAGATGAGCACCACCCTCTAGAGTCAGACACAACTGGACAAATTGTCAAGGGGAACCTTTACCTTTACCTAGGGAACATTCTGCTGCCACAGACACAGGGAAGATTCATCACATTTCTGCATCCAAGATTATTAAGCAGAAAGTGTAATTTACATCCATTACCTGACTTACTATCTAGCCCTTCATGAGGGCTAGTGGCAGATTTATTTCATTCACCTGTCTGCTGTCTGTAGGAGAATACTAAACTGGTGTACTACTATTTTGACACAGAACATGAGGATGGTTGCACTTCATCAGCTCCACTACTATGAAGACTGCTCATCACCTAAGTTCAATCCCGATGACCAGCTGGCTTGAGATTGACTCAGTCTTCCAGCCTTCCAAAGCCAGTAAATTGAATTCATTGGGGGGGGGAACGCAATGTCTAGCCTGCATAATTAAACTGTAAACCACCCAGAGAGAGCTTAAGCACCATGGGACAGTATATAAGTAGCACACTTTATGAAGCCTGTGAACTTAGAAGTACAGAAAAGTGGCTTAATTTTGCAGAAATGTGTGCATGGGATCTTTTCTTAGATTTGTGACCTGTGAAAGATTCAAGGCTAGCAGTTCCGTAAAAACAGTTTGTTTGGGTCCACCTTGCTTTCATTCTTTGCCATTTTAATAGCCTTCTGTCCAGCTTTCTACCATCTCTGCTTTCTCCCCATCAGCAACAACAGCTGCTTTATGCTCTGCTGACGCTGCATGCTTTCGAAGAGCAGAGTGTAGCTTCAGAAATCGCACTGCTCTTCACAATGGGAAACGGCCCTCCCCATTGATCTGGCGTAGTGTGCAAGTTGTTTTATTTTTATCTCCATTGAAGTGCAGCCAAGGCGAGTCATGAAACCACAGAGTGTGGAAATGTGCCTCTGTGGCAGTTTTAATGCAAAGGGCTGATTGAGAACTGGAGAAGTCGGCTGGGCCTTCATCATCCCATTCATTACATCTAATGACAGGAAATTCATTTATACGGCATCTGCTTCTGCCTATGGAAGTTGCAGCTTGTGTTTTGCTAATGTTTCAGTAGAGACCTATCTCGCCACCCCAGGCCTCTCCAAGATGGATCACAAATTAATGACATAAGCTCTGTCCTTATAGCTATGCATAATAGTGGCAGAAAATAGAGTGACTTGGAGTAAGAGAGCTGAAGTAATCCTCGGGAAGTACGTGGGATGACTCTGCATAATGCTAACTGTGCAGTCAGTTGTACGAACAAGATTTCTGGTGATGCAGAGCCCACCTGCTAGTGCCACATGAATTTCTCTGTGTGTGGTGGGGAGGACACACTCAAGTTGCCACTCAAATTTGCTGCTTTGCCGTTACCTAAGAGAATACATCTTGAGGTCCATTTCTCTGAAGGGAGTGTCTCCCGGTGCCACTAAGAACTGGCTGCTCCACAGCAGCAGGCGGAGGGAGAAGCCTTGTGACCTTGTCTCTTGCACAAGTCTCCACCATCGCAAATCAGAACTTGGAGATTATTTGTTGAAGATCAACAGGCCAGAAAAATGCAAGGAAATAATGACACCCATCAACCACAGTGACAGATAATCTCTCCTCCTTATCACAACAATACACCCACAACAAGACACACTAATCACCCATCTACAGGAAAAAGACAAAAGCCTATCTCACAGCCATAAATGCTCCACTCCCAAGCCAACTACACCAGAGCACAGAGTGCTGTCCTCTGAAGATGCCAGCCACAGAGACTGGCGAAATGTTAGGAAGAACAACCTTCAGAACACGGCCAAAGAGCCTGAAAAACCCACAACAACCACAAGGAAATACTCTCTGCTTTTCTTTAGTTGCTGTTTCTGATGTTGCACCTTGCAGATATTTGCCAAAGACAAAACCAGGATCTGTTCACCTTCTCTTGTAGAATCTATACAGCCAAGTATAAACCTTGAAAAATTTGCCTCCTAAGCCACCCTTTAAAAATAAAATTTGCAAGTAAGTAGAAAAGACACCGCCTCCTTCCATACGAACCTACCCGGCCACTGAGATCTAGCCAAAAGGCCCTCCTGAAAGAGCTGTCCCTCAGTGAGGTAATGGCCTGTAGGTCGAGGGCTTTTTCAGCAGCTGCCCTCGGTCTTTGGAATGCCCTCCCAAATGACATCCGACGGGCACCGACGTTACTGACATTTTGGTGTCAGGTTAAAACCTTCCTGTTTTGGAAGTTTTGAATTGAAGTTTTTAATTGAAGGTTTTAATTTTAATTAATAGAGTCATGGATCTAGATTGTTTTTATAGATTGTTTTTGTTTTTATTTTTACTTTTGTAGAGTGGATGTGGCTGTATTAGTTTTTAGTGTCTGTTTTTAACTGAACCGTTTTAATTGATGTTGGAAGCCACCTGGAGACACTTGCAGAGTGTGAGCGGCATACAAATCAAATCAAATCAATCAATCAATCAATATATCAATCAATCAATAAAATAAAATAAAATATTACTTGTACCTAGAAGGTAACTTCCATTCAACTTGTTGCATTTCTTTTACTATAGCTCTGTTGCTACTTGTTATGTTACTGAATGAATGGCTGCAGGGGCATTTAGCTTGCAATGGGGATGGGTTCATTTGCTCCTTTTGCTGATGAACAGATGACATAATTACTAAGAACAAACCAGCCCATCCCCATCGTGTCCCTACCGACCCCTTTCTGGGTCCTTGCAAGGAGCTACTCTTTTAAAGGTACGAGTAGGGTCATTCTGTTTTGAATCTTCCTGATTTAATTTCCCAGCTGGGTTCAGTTTCCAAGTATCATTGTTGGTTTAAACAGGCAGCTTAGCCACTTAATGATATTGGGAAACTGAGAAATCAAAACCTTCCTCTGTTTCTCTATGGAGCAAAGGGAGAAAGCAAAGGGTTTTTTAAAAAAACAATTAGGGCAGTGCTGATGTGCTGTACTTTTTAGAACAAATAAGAAATTTGAAAGCTTCCTCCCAGAAGCAGAGGGCGAGCGGTGGGTGGGTGTTTAAAAAAACATTCTAAAGGGAGGTGGACCAAAGTGTGTATGTCATGTGGACGCAAAATTGCATCTTATGCCATACTCTGCTGTTGTTATGTGCCGTCAAGCTGAAACTGTCCTATAGCCACCCTAATAGGGCTTTTAAGATAAGAGATGTTTAAGGAGTGGTTTTACTAGTTCTGTTCTCACAGTGAGTTTCCATTGCTGGGTGGTGATTGAATCATTGTTCTCCAGAGTCCTAGTCTGTTACTCTATCCACTCCACTCCATCACGCTAGGCATCAGACCACTACCCAAATGCTCTGAATGATCCATAAACCCTGAGTTAGAGGCATCCATGTTACTTGTCATTAATAACTTCCAAAACTTTATTGATTTTAAAGTTATTTGTCCCTTCTAGCTCTGCAGTTCTAAGAGGATGATGATGATTGTACTGTAGAATTTTAGTGTCTTTTTCTGATGTTTGGTTCTCACGATAGGACTGAAATTGTTTGTATATTGTCACTTTGCTTCTCATCAAGAACTTGAGTTACTATTGGGCCCAACACACATAGCAAGATACATTTTGTATGCATTGTTGTCTTTGGAGCAGAAAAATGATGATTCATCAGTAAGACAGCTAGTAATGATTCCATTGTCATGAACAGATCCTAACCAGATTAAATTGGACCTTAAGGCTACTGCTTCTCTCTGCAGATGTGGTGTACCATTTATACACTGCACGGCTTTCTTTGTAGTGGCCTCTTAATTATGGAACTCTCTCCTGGTTTGCATATTTCCCCTTTGTTGTAGATTTTAAAGAAAGCTGTGAAATTAGTGTTTCTTGAAGAAATGTGTAAAGTTGTCCCCCAGATTCTTGTGCTAAACCTGCCTTTTGAATTTTTGCTGTTTACACGTTACCAGTAGTAATAACTTGGGTGAAAGAGGAGAATGCAAAAAATGGTCTAAAACTCAACATAAAAAGAAAACCCTAAGATCATGGCCACTGGTCCCATCACGTCTTGGCAAATAGAAGGGGAAGATATGGAGGCAATGACAGATTTTACTTTCTTGGGCTCCATGATCACTGCAGATGGTGGCAGCAGCCATGAAATACGCCTGCTTCTTGGGAGGAAAGCAATGAGAAACCTAGACAGCATCTTAAAAAGCAGAGACATCACCTTGCCGACAAAGGTTCGCATAGTCAAAGCTATGGTTTTTCCATTATGGAAGTGAGAGCTGGAGAGAAGGCTGACTGCTGAAGAATTGACGCTTTTGAATTGTGGTGCTGGAGGAGACTCTTGAGAGTCCCCTGGACTGCAAAGAGAACAAACCTGTCCATTTTGAAAGAAATCAATTCTAAGTGCTCACTGGAAGGGCAGATCCTGAAGCTGAGGCTCCAATACTTTGGCCATCTGATGAGAAGAGAAGACTCCCTGGAAAAGACCCTGAGGTTGGGAAAGTCTGAAGGCAAGAGGAGAAGGGGAGGACAGAGGACGAGATGGCTGGACAGTGTCATAAAAAGCTACCAACATGACTTTGATCCAACTCTGGGACGCAGTGGAAGACAGGAGGGCCTGGCATGCTCTGGTCCATGGGGTCACGAAGAGTCGGACATGACTTAACGACTAAACAACAACAACAGATAAAAAACAAGACGTGAATTTAATACTTGTTGTAAATTTCCCAACAGCCTGATACTTATTGCACACAATCATTTTAAGTGTGCATATTTACATGAATTAATATCCAAAGAGCTCATTTTTCTCTAGATGACTATATCTGTCTTCATAAGGGCTGTGAATTTTACCTATTTTATTACATTGACTGTCGTTCAATGCTCTACAGATACAGAATGCATATAATGTGTGTCATCAGTATTTATAAAACAGGTAAAATACAATTTCATTCCCTTGTAAACACAAAATGTAGACTACAGAGATTAATATCTTCATGAATTGATGTGATGTCGGAGGCTTGTTCTTTTTGACTCTGGCTTTGATTTGGACTGCTAAAGAAAGAAACAATGCTACCACCCTTATCACAGAAGAAATTTACAACTTGGGCAGGAGCTAGGAACCCTGAAATATTATGCAGAATTATTGCCACTACACACTCTCTTCCTCTCTGCCTGTATACCGTGTTTCCCTGAAAATAAGACAGGGTTGTATATTAATTTTTGCTCCAAAAACACATTAGGGCTTATTTTCAGGGGATGTTTTATTTTGCAGTCATGTCATGTTTCGATTGCTGCACAGTTCTGCACAATAGTGGAGGGCAGGGTTTCACTTAACTAGGGCTTATTTTTGGGGTAGGGTTTATATTATGAGCATCCCGAAAAATCCTACTATGGCTTACTTTCAGGTTAGGTCTTATTTTTGGGGAAACGGGGTATCTATAAAAAAATAATAGCATGCTGTCAAGTAAATTCTGACTTATGGCAACCCAGTTCAGGGTTTTCTAGGTCGATATTACTAAGAAATGATTCCCTTCCTCTCAGGGGAGTCCTGGGACTGTGCAGATTGCCCAAGGCTACATAGGCTGACTTTACTCACAGGAGGCACCGTGGGGGATCAAACACCCAACCTCTCACTCCACAGCCAGATACCTAAACCACTGAGCTGTCCAGCCAGCTTGTATATCTATTCAGTTGTTTGGTAGGTGTGTGGAGACTAGATATATTGAAAGGGGTGCACTAGCCCTGATCCCAACATTGCACCATTCAACAGTGATAGGCTGAAAAGGCTGCTATGCCCATGTAGCCTCTACACATGAGGCAAAAATCTTCCCGTCCCCTCCTCTCCACTTTTAGCTCACACGGGGAGGTTTCATGGAGACAGGGGGCTTCCTCTGCTCAAGAGTGTTGAAAGAGGCAACAGAATGGGGTGGGCTAATGTGTTCCCCTCAATATGTGTGGTCTCCACATGTTTATCGAGCTCCTGTATTGGGCTCATGTCTTTCTGTATACATGTGTGTACAGTCAGAATCCTATTGTCGATTTGTAGTTTTCAGCTTCCTCGTAGCAGTCCGAAGAGAGAGAGAAATAAATGAAATGGTTGAGGAACATACATAAACAATGACTGCTACTATCCTAGCCAGAACCGCTCTGTCCTGCCTACACCTATAAACCTCTGGTGCCTAGTGATGTTACACCATTTGCTATGACCTGGCGTTGTTCGTTGGTTTCCCCCATTTGCAGGAATGTGTTCACAGAGTCAGGAAAAGATCAGGCCTGAGTGTCTGTAAGCGCCACTTCATCCTTGTTCAGCCACAGCACAGGCCAAGAACCCAAAGCGCCTCCCCCATATCCATGTCCATCCTGTGTCCTTGTATTAAAGAGAGAGAATACTGTATATCAAGAAATGTTAAATACTGCCTTTTAAATGATGGGTCCTTTTAAGGAGAAAGGCGGGGTAAAATATATATATTTAAAACGAATGGTCATTGTTAAATAGCAGTGCCTTTGGCTTGCATAAACCTGGGCCTCCAGTTTCAATTTATTCGTCGGGATGAGAATGATCTCCCACTGACACTCTGGAGAGCGGCTGCCAGCCTGTGTTGACAATACTGATATAGGTAAACCAGTGCTTTTACTGTGGAGAGGGCAGCTTCCTCTGGTGTTATGACAGAGAAACAGAGCTTTTTTGGTTGTTGTGGGTTTTTCAGGTTCTTTGGCCGTGTTCTGAAGGTTGTTCTCCCTAACATTTTGCCAGTCTCTGTGGCCGGCATCTTCAGAGGACAGCACAGTGCTGTCCTCTGAAGATGCCGGCCACAGAGAATGGCAAAACGTCAGGAAGAACAACCTTCAGAACATGGCCAAAGAGCCCAAAAAACCCACAACTATTAGATCCTGGCTGTGAAAGCCTTCACAAATACAGAGGTTTTTTTTTGCTTGTCCCTCTCCTTTGTCTTCCTTAGAAGGCCTTTATATTCTGATAGCCTTTGGATGTTTAAGATAAATTATAACTGAACAAGACTTGTTGGGGGCTATTATTTTGGATGGTGAACTTTAAGTTTTTTTTAAAAAATCCATGACTATATTTTAATAGTAATATTTATGTTTCCATTGTGCTTTTTAAATTCAACTTTACCACCTTGCTTAGGTAGGGGTTTTTGAAGGTGCCAGGATTGAACCAACAACCTCGTGCATACAGCAAAGCATCTTCTCTGTCACTAAGCCACAGCTCCTCCCCTTATCACAAGGTCAGTCTCACTGATCCTGCCCCAGCCTTTCACTACTAACTTTGCTCGTTGTCACTGTTTGGTGTGATATCTGATACTGAATTACATTGATGGAGAACCACACTGGGCATTTGCATATAGCAATTTGATGTTTTTTTGCATATATGGCAGTCTTGCTGAACATTTGTCATCACAGTGATGTCTAGTGCACATTTTTTCCTTATTGATTCCTCTCTTTTTTTGCTTGTATTTGATGTTGTTAAGCTGTTAGAAGAGAGAAAACGCAATTCTCTCATTGACCTGTCACTCTTTAATATCTGCCAAAGAGTAGGTTCTTATGAATGAGATAATACTTCACTGTCAGGGCAAGAATAGGTTGTCTGTAAGTACATTTATTTTTTTAAAAAATAATAGGTTCACTCCCCCTACATCAGTCAAGGGGAATCAACATTTCTTAACAGATTATTTGGAGACGTTTTGAAAAAATCTTGAAAGAAAAGTTATTCAGGATATGCACTTTACCATGGAGAAGAACTAAGGAGTGGGCAGAGTGGCATTAGAGCAGCAGATACTCTATTGATTAAACTGCTGTTTAAGTATGACATTTTATAGTTTTCATATAAAAAATCAAGGTTCCAGTTTCATGATTGATGCAGGAAGAAAAACTATGAAGTGTCTTTTTGGAGAGCATCAAAGTGTGTTTGACTGATCTGTCCAGCATGAATGTGGCCTTTGATTTATTTGCTGTCTAGAGCTTGGAAGAGTGACCCTTTTGGACTGCAAAAATTCCAGTTCTTTAGTATAAGCCTATACTTGCCAAGAGTGGAGACGGGAATTCAGAATTCCAGTGACTCTTACTTGTAGTAAGTCAGACAGATAACCAGATCCATCATGGCTATGGTGCAGTTGGTCCCTGTTTTGTGTTTTGAAAAGTCCACTTCATGTATGCAAATTACACAGTTGTATGGTGTTTGGAACAGTGGGTGAGCAAAAAACAAAGACAGATGGCCATGAATTAACTCTGGCACTTTTATATTGCTGCAGTACAGATAAGAAAACAATATATATGCTTGCAGGATGACAACGACATGAGGGGAATCCATCTTGCCAAATGGAGAAAGCAAAGACTTTTTTTTTTTTTAAAAAAAACCTTTATTTTTTTAGAGGTTAAATTTTGCAAGTTTGTAGACAGTCACATTTCAACCTGAATTTTCCATTTTGCAGTCTGTTTTCTATGGAATGTTCGACTTCTTCTCCCTCTTTCTTCAGCTCTGCTTAGATGCCCTGCAGAATGTTGTGTTTGTGTGGATAGCGCTTCGTTTCTGAATAACCATTCTCTCCCCTCATCCTGAAAGAATATGACGTGTGTTTGGGTGACAAAGATGTGCGTATCAAAAGAACACGTGCACCATTGTGCTGGCATTTTAAATGTACAAATTGTATGTAGATATGTGCACATTATCTGTGCAAAAGCATCCACTCTAACACTGCAGGTTGTTCCATGGCATCCTCAAACAGCTTATATTATTGTTTATGACAACAGACACTAGCTGGTAGGTGTAGTGATAGTATGTTAGTGAATGCTAGTTGCTGTGTAGCAATGACCTAAGAGGCATTTGCCATCCTGTCCTACCTATGGACTTCCCATGGATGTCTGGCCACTTTGGATATGGGCTGCTATTCAAACTTTCTGATCAAAATTCTATTCCCAAAAAACGGGGTACAAATAAAATAAAACAAACAAATAAAACCCAAAAGCAAAAAAAAAAAAAAAAAAAAAAAAGAAAGACAAAACAAAACCAAAACCATGTATTCACAAGGGCAAATATACAGAGGTATATCCTGCTCCAGCAAGCTGTCTTTCCTGCAGCTGGCCAGGTGTACTTGATTTCACAACAAGCGGGTGATTGGGTGAATGAAGGACAGTATTCTGGCAAAACAGCTCGCAAGACTGTCCTTGAGTCTTACTTGTTTGCAAGAAGATTCTGGCCACTGTATGTAGACTTAGCAGGGGAGTAGCATCCTATTCCCAGATGTTATTGGGGCAGAACATGAAAATGCCACAAGTGACAGACCCTTATGCAACTGTTGCAAAATGTTGTGTTTGTGTGTATGTCTATGTATGTGCATGAATGAGAGAGAGAGAAAGCTTGCATAGAGACACTATGAAGAATTTAAAGACTAATGTGTGCAAATTCCAACACTGTGGCTCAAGAGCAAGCAAGGTGACGAAGAAGGCAATCCTGTATAGGACTGGTTAGTCACACACCTTCTCTGTATTCCTTTGGAATTATTTGGCTTAGTCTCTAAATTTGGTAATAATAATTCACTACCCTTTGCCTCCTCTGCTAGCATGACAGCTCCCACTCCAATCACCACTGGAATTATTCATTCTCTCTTGCTGATGTAGCTGTTATCCATGAGAAGGACGGATGCATGTTTGGGCTTGCCCACACTGGCATATAAATATGATATAGAGCTCGCTGAGGGCATGGTTTAGATTGAAAGAAAAGACGGCACCCACTTGTGCGGCTACTTGGATTGAGCCATCCTTTCCCTTTAAAGAGCCGTGTTGCTCCTTTCTGACCCAGTGGTACAACATGCATTCTTTTTTGCATGCAACTGCCAGCACCACTGTCACCAAGGGGCTCCCCTTGTGCAGAAGCATCCACCCACTGCAGACAGGCACCATGGTAACGTGCTGCAAGTAGGTGAGAGAACTGAGCAAGTGCCAGCAGGCCCAGCAGTGGCAGTGGCAAGGGACTGCCCCCTCTGCCCGTCTCATGTACGTTCCACAGTATCTGTCCCCATGCTCTGCCTTTCTATTCCCTTCCCCTTTTCTCTTCCTCTCTTTTCTTTTCCCTTCTTTCTTTCCCAATTCCTATCTTTCTTATTTTCCCTCCCATCTGTCCGTCCATTTCCTTTTCCATTCCTATCCACACAGCATCCTCTTTGCTCTCCCCATCTTGCTTTTTTCTGTCCTGAACCTTTGTTCTTCCCCATTTCCCCCCTTCCCACCTTCTCTTTTTTTCCTCCTCCTCCTTATTTGTTGCTTCTACTTTGACAGCTGATAGGAGCACAAGAGGTCGGGCTACAAGGGCAAACATTTGGCCCCCAAGTGCCCTGACACTGCCAACTTCTGGTCATAAAAATACATTTGGCACACCTCAACCAAATTCCATTTGGGCAGGGTCTGCCCGCACAGTGGGAATAACATCATCGGTAGTGTCAAATTGCCACTGATTAAAGGTTTCCTTTTGCTATTTTTGGGGTGGAAGTGACTTCATCTCCTTGCGTGCAAGCCAAGAGTACCCAAAAATCACAAACAGTCTTCAACGAGCAGGAATTTGATGCCACTTCTGATGTCATTAGCATTGTGTAGGCTGAGCTGCACAACAGGATTTCACCCATCTTATTCTAAAATATGTAACACTCTTATGCAATTTAGATTAAAACAAGCATTTTAAAATGCCTTTTGGTGATTTAAATAAAACCTCTCAGCCAATGGTGTCATATACCTGGAGAAGTTTGAAAACAAACAAAAACTGTATTCTGTTCTTCCTGTTATTCTGGTAGGTACAAATTAAGTTAGTCCCCTTAAAACTATAGATTGAATGAAATCTTTGAGCATCCGCCAGCTTGAGTAGAAGAATCTTTGCCAGGTTGCCTGTCTGATGCAGTTGATGTGATATTCATTGGATACGGTAATAAATCATAATGCCCTGTCTATGGCAAGAGAAGGCACAAATACACATTCCCTGAGCAGGGAAAACCCTAGCAAGTGGGACCAAAGAAATTGGATGTAAATTGATTTGTCTTACATGCGGTACTCATAACAGTTTGATATGATATCTGTAAATGTTAAGGGACAACTGTATCAGGCTCCCAGGGTTTTGTTCGTATTTGGTAAATAGCCTTCAAACACACTTGTAACACATAAAATAGCATCCCAATACAGCTTCCCTGCTTAGCATAAAAATCCCACATCCAGTGGAGCTGCATGGGTTTGCTTGTATTCTCGCGGTGTAAGCTTTGCTGTGTATTGCTGGTTCTTTCAAGGTGAATAGAAGTGATGGATAACCTTTGCAGTTTTGCGGCACTGGTAAGTCATCCTGCCTTCCAGGAATTGATTACAGCTAGCTTTGTGCAAGCCAGCCGAAGCGCTGATCAGATCCTAGAGAGAGCCAGGCTGTGGCCTGGTGCAAATGTAATGTCCCTGGGAACAGGACTATGCTGTGGCTTCACAGCTTCCCTGTGCCTTCTTTCCACTGTGTGAATTCTCCATGCTTTACCCAGTGTTACATGGGTTTGGGCCCTGAAATGTGAGGAGACGGAATGTTGCTGATCTATACAGTGGTGCCTCGCAAGATGGGCGCTCCGTTTAATGACGAATCCGCATTACGACAAGGTTTTTTTGATCACAAAAGCGATCGCAAAATGACGTTTTGAACTGGGGAATTTTGCTGCACAATGATCAGTTCCCTTTTTCAGGAACTGGTTTTCGCTTCCCGATGATCAAAACAGCTGACCGTCGGGTTTTCAAAATGGCCGCTGGGTGCTCAAAATGGCTCCCCGCTGTGTTTAGGAGCCATTTTTCGCTGCACAGGCACCCGAAAATGGTCACCCCTATGGAGGATCTTCGCTGGACGGTGAGTTCTTAGCCGATTGGAACGCATTAACCAGGTTTTAATGTGTTTCAATGGCTTTTTTATTTTCGCTTTACGACGTTTTCGTTCTACAGTGATTTCGCTGGAACGAATTAACGTCATAATGCGAGGCACCACTGTATATACTATGGAGTTTCTGATTGTGTTTTGAATACCCACCATATAATTCTATACCTAGTGTGGTGTAGTGGATCAAATAGTTAGGCATCCTTCAGTCTCGAAAGACTATGGTAGCGTGCTCTGTATGGAGGGCTTGGAACAGCGCCTAGTGTGGCTGAGAAGGCCAATTCGAGAGTGACAGACCCTTCCACACTGAAGACAAACCCAGTCTGTCCCCTGTCCGGCTCCCTGGTTTTGCTGCTTATGTGACTTCCTCTTTGCCTCGGCCTGCTGGGCAAGAGTCTCTTCAAATTGGGAGAGGCCGTGATGCACTGCCTGCCTCCAGGCTGAACGGTCAGATGTCAGGGTTTCCCATCTGTTGAGGTCTATTCCTAAGGCCTTCAGATCTCGCTTGCAGATGTCCTTGTATCGCAGTTGTGGTCTCCCTCTGGGGCGCTTTCCCTGCACTAATTCTCCATAGAGGAGATCCTTTGGAATCCGACCATCAGCCATTCTCACGATGTGCCCAAGCCAACGTAGGCGTCGCTGTTTCAGTAATGTATTCATGCTGAAAATTCCAGCTTGTTCTAGGACTGCTCTGTTTGGAACTTTGTCCTGCCAGGTGATGCCAAAAATCCGTCGGAGGCAACGCATATGGAAGGTGTTCAGCTTCCTCTCCTGCCTTGCACAAAGGGTCCAGGACTCACTGCAGTACAAGAGTGTGCTTAGAACACAGGCTCTATAAACCTGAATCTTCGTATGTGTCGTCAGCTTCTTATTGAGCCATACTCTCTTTGTGAGTCTAGAGAACATGGTGGCTGCTTTGCCAATGCGTTTATCCAGCTCGACATCTAGAGAGAGGGTGTCAGAGATGGTTGAGCCGAGGTACACAAAGTCATGAACAACCTCCAATTCTTGTGTGGAGATGGTAATAGAGGGAGGTGAGTCCACGCCCTGGCCCATGACTTGTGTTTTCTTCAGGCTGATTGTTAGTCCAAAGTCTTGGCAGGCCTTGCTGAAATGATTCATGAGTTGTTGGAGGTCTTCAGCAGAGTGGGCAACAATGGCTGCATCATCTGCGAAGAGGAAGTCCCGCATGCATTTCAGTTGGACTTTGGTCTTCGCTCTCAATCTAGAGAGATTAAAGAGCTTTCCATCTGATCTAGTCCGGAGATAGACGCCCTCGGTTGCAGCTCCAAAGGCATGCTTCAGCATGACAGCAAAAAAGATCCCAAAAAGTGTTGGTGCGAGGACACAGCCCTGTTTCACTCCGCTTTGGATGTCAAAGGGGTCTGATGTTGAGCCGTCAAAAACTACAGTGCCTTTCATTCCCTCATGGAAAGATCTGATGATGTTAAGGAGACGCGGTGGACATCCAATCTTGGGAAGTATTTTAAAAAGGCCATCCCTGCTAACCAGATCGAATGCTTTTGTAAGGTCTATGAAGGCCACTAAGAGTGGCTGTTGTTGTTCCCTACATTTCTCCTGCAGCTGTCGGAGGGAGAATACCATGTCAGCGGTGGATCTATTTGCTCGAAATCCGCACTGTGATTCTGGATAGACTCTATCTGCAAGCACCTGGAGCCTCTTCAGCACAACACGGGCAAGCAGCTTCCCTACCACACTAAGAAGAGAGATGCCACGGTAGTTATTGCAGTCACCCCTGTCACCTTTGTTCTTGTACAATGTGACGATGTTTGCATCCTTCATGTCCTGTGGTACTCCACCTTCCCTCCAGCAGAGACAAGAGACTTCATACAGTTCGGTGGTGATGATCTCCTTACCGCATTTCAGCACTTCAGCAGGGATGTTATCCTTTCCAGGTGCCTTGCCGGAGGCGAGGGAGTCCAAGGCCGCTTTTATTTCTGCTAGGGTTGGTTCGTTGTCCAGCTCTTCCAAGACAGGCAGGCACTCAATGTTATTTAATGCTTCTTCGGTTACTACATTCTCTCTGGAATATAGCTCAGAGTAGTGCTGTACCCAGCGTTCCATCTGCTGTGCTCGGTCCTGGATGAGCACACCTGTAGCAGACTTCAGGGGAGCAGATTTCTTCTGTATTGGACCTAAGGCCTGCTTGATACCGTCATACATTCCTTTGATGTTACCTGTGTCCGCTGCTAACTGTATCTGAGAGCAGAGCTGGAGCCAATAATCATTGGAGCATCTCCTGGCAGCCTGTTGGGCTTGACTGCGAGCAGCTCGAAGAGCTTGCAAGTTGTACTCGGTAGGACAGGCTTTGTATGCTGCTAGAGCTCTTCTCTTATCCTCGATGGCTGGCATTAACTCCTCTGAATGGGCTTCAAACCAGTCAGCCCTCTTTTTGGTCTTCTTGCCAAAGGTGGACAAGGCGGTGTTATAGACAGTGTTCTTGAAGTGTTCCCATCGTTCAGATGCATTTGCATCAGCCGGACCTGGAAGGGCTTCCTCAAGTGCTTGGGTAAATTCCTTCACTTTTCTTTCATCGCAAGTCTTGCTGATGTCAATACGTGGTCTTCCTTCCTTTTTCGTGTGATATACTCTCTTTGTTCGTAGTTTTACTCTACTACACACCAGGGAGTGATCAGTATCACAATCAGCACTCTGGTAACTGCGTGTGATCGTAATATTAGGAAGGCTGGAACGTCTAGTGAGGATTAGATCAAGCTGATGCCAATGCTTGGATCTTGGATGCCTCCAGGAAACTCTGTGTTGCAGCTTCGTGTTAAAGAATGTGTTGCTGACACAAAGACCATAATAGCAGCAAAACTCCAGCAAGCGTTGGCCATTTTCATTCATCTTTCCAATGCCAAAACGGCCTAGACAAGTGGGCCAAGAATTATGATCAGCACCAACTCTAGCGTTAAAGTCTCCAAGAATGAACAGTGCCTCTCTTTCAGGGACTTTTTTGATAGTAGCTGCCAGATCGTCGTAGAATTTGTCTTTCACTTCTGGAGTGGATGACAGTGTTGGTGCATATGCGCTAATGAGGGTTACTGGTCCTGCTGATGAGTGGAGCTGCAGAGACAGGATTCTTTCACTCCCCACAGTAGGTGGAACAATGCATCTCAGAAGAGTATTTTTGACTGCAAAGCCAACACCATATTCCCTGGTCTCATTCGATGGTTTTCCCTGCCAGAAGAATGAGAAGTTTTTTTCTTTGACAGATCCAGAGTCTGGCAGTCTTGTCTCTTGTAAGGCAACGATGTCCATCTGCAGTCTACTCAGTTCCATGTCAATGACAGCTGTCTTGCGCACATCATCTATTTCTTGCAGGTCGTTAGGAAAGCCGTAGTCAGGAAAGCCAGGGGTCATTGTCCGTACATTCCAGGTGCCCAGCTTTAGGGCAGAAGTTTTCTTACGATTGTTGCATGGTGCACGGTTATCGATCTGCTTGTCGGGTTTGACCCTAAACCCCACGCACCCCGTGGAGTTAACAGACCGTGGCGAGGTAGCACCTTACTGGCTGGGGGCTGCCCAGCTTAAGGCGGGCGGTATCTACCTAGTGAGGTGCAATGACCTCTCCCACCGTCAGAAGTAGCCCCTGGCGTCCTGCTCTACGCCAATTGAGCAAAGACTTATAACCGGTAACTGCTACTTCCCGTGTTGTTTCGACGCTGTATGCGAAGCTGGAGTGTCCTCTCCAGAGCACGAAGCCTGGGTAAAATAATATGGAGGATAGGCTGTTACCCAAGCAGCAAATCCCCCCTCTCCACGTCGCTGAAATGGTCCAATGGAAAGGCAAGAGCCAATACAACTGGTTCCAGCAACGTCGCAGGAGTTGGCAGAGTGACACAAAGTGCCTCCGGGACTCCAGCTCCGGATTTTGCCTCGAGGTTATCTCCTGAAGCCCTTTCCATGAGTGGATATAGCCACAAGGCAGTGGAGGTTTAAATTCGGAGTTTTCCTTCTCCTAGATGGGCTGCCTTTCAGGGCTGACGAGCCCCACCTACCCGGCCTGCTCTCTAATAATGTGGGAGTATGCAATGTTGAGTGGCTTTCTTATTTCCCAAATTAGGGTAAGAAATAGGATTAGAGAGTTTCATGCACCATTAAACATGCTCTCTGGCTCATCCTCCTTTAATGCTAAAACTCTGCCCTTCCTCAGGTAATTCATATTTACCATATTAGAATTGGGGTTAAGAGTTAGGGTATTTGAGAATTTCGCACGCCGTTAGGCGCGCGGTCCAGTAAAAAACCCAAATTCAGGGGTCAGGCCCAGCCCCCTCTGGGACCATGTGGTGCAGGGGGCAAAGACAAAAGCATAATGGACTAAGATTTAGGAGGTCTGGGTTTGAATCTCCACTCAGCCATAGAAACCCTTTTGAGGTGTGAAATTGGTGAAGTGCCTCCTTAAATGTCTCACTTACCTTGAAAGCCCTATTAGAGTTTGTATAAGTTAGCTCCAACGTGACTGCACATAACAACATAATACATTCAATGGAGTTCCTGACAGTATGTTTTAAAGAGTTGTTGGTTTTCCTTCCAATAAAATGGGGAAGCAAGAATCGGCTTCTTTCCTATTAGTTGTTTCTAGATTAGCTACAGGGAAAACTGACTATTAGAATCACTTTTGTGATTCATTGCACCATTGAAAACTACTGATTTCAAATGTTATTAACCAACCGTTCATGTGACTTGTAAAATATCTTGTTCCTCCCAACCCGCAAATGATTTCCCAGAAACCTAAAGATT
This sequence comes from Pogona vitticeps, assembly GCF_051106095.1. Taxonomy (NCBI): domain Eukaryota; kingdom Metazoa; phylum Chordata; class Lepidosauria; order Squamata; family Agamidae; genus Pogona; species Pogona vitticeps. The sequence goes on along the minus strand of NC_135787.1, from coordinate 13,741,549 downwards.
TCCGGTACGCATCTGAATGGATGAATCAGCCTGGAGATAGGTGGAGAGCTGCTAACAGGTTCTTTAATAAAGTGGAACTCAATTGTGAGGAAACTTTAGTTTTGAATTTAAAAACACTCAGAAAACAAGGGCCCAGTGGTAGATTAAAGTAGCAGATGCTGATCTAATGGATATTATAAATATTAAAATATTTTAAAAGTATCTGCAGAGCTGTAGATTATGGACCATCAATGTTCTCTCTGTATGTAAATATGCAACCAGAGAGGTAGATAGCATAGTGCAAATCTGCAGCTATAGATATAATATTCTTGGTATTATTTTAAGCTAGAAGTTTCAGTCCATACATAAGAGACTGAGACTCAGTGGGGCTTTCTCTCAAGGAAATAAATGGAAAATAGCAATTTGAATACGTATTTGGGCTATATAGATGTGCACATTATATATTAATGCATACAAATGTGCGTATGTGTTAATAAAATGCATTTTTATGTGTTTACTCAATTTATGTTAACAGGGTTACCCGGTGAACAATTGCTGATTTTATAGCAGCAACAACAGAAGTTTTATTTCTCAATGCGCGGGCTATATAGAAGATACTCAGCAATTAAACATAAAGTATTTATTATGTAGTAAAACAGCCTTGCAGCATTGTAGGCAATTTTATGAAAATGAATGGCTACACTGCTAAAATACAGCAATATAGAATGATTATGATTTCTGGGCAGCATATATTAATATGAAACTATTCATATACTAATTATACATATCGTTATAGCATCCATTAAATGGCTGAGATTTCAGTGGGATAGTAATGTGAGGATGCTGAATATCTGAGGAAGATTCATTGTGGCCAGAATCCTACTGGCAATTTACACTTGCATGAAGGAAATAATGAACTTTTCAAGGGCAAATTGCCACTCATTGATGAGGTTTTGGTTTCATTCCTTGGTACATAGCATGGTCTACTGCATGTCACATTTTGGGTCAAGATGTGCTATGAACCCCCATTTTTCCCTGCATAGAAGTGAATTGCAAAGAGGAGGCACTGAAATGCCTAACAGAGGAGGAAGGCAGACTCTTTCCCTTTCCAACGTCTGCCTCAATGATTTAAGATCAAGCTTTCCTCTATATCCCTATCTCTTCTTTCAGAGCTCTTTCAGAGTATATTCCTTCTTTTCTCCCATCAGACGCTGGATGTCATCCTGGCTATACTGACTTTGAATGTGGTGGTTCTAAACCAATGATTCTCAGTCTTGGGTCCCCAAATATTCTTGGGCTAAAACTCCCAGAAGCTTTCGCTATTAGCTGTGCTGGCCAGGATTTCTGGAAGTTGTATTCCAACTTTTTAAAATTTTAATGATTTTTCAAGGATACTCCTGTGTCCTCTAACACCTCTCCAGTGATTCAGCTAAACAAAAAGATCCAGCAATGCCTAGGTATTAGTTAATCACTGTATTGGGTATACTGGTTGAACTCTAGTGGGGAATGCTAGCAGGAAATGCCAGCAACACTGGAGAAGCAGAGGACAGGTTGCACTTGGCAATGGGCAAATATCCTAGGCAGCAGAGGCAGGCAGATTAGACCAGCAGATATTCTGTGGTGGGTGGGAACTGTGCCAGCAGAATGGGGTACAGTTGAGTTAGTGAAGAAAATCTTGGAGTAGCAGTTGGAACAATAAAAGCGGAAGAAGGAGGGAGCAACAGACTGAAACATGGCATACCTAGTACTGTGAACAGAGTGTGCCATTCTCTCTTACTTAAAAAGGACATCAGGGAAGCTCAGCAATGGTAAATTGACCTTAAGGGGAAATATATTTTTCTATGGATCCATGTTCCAGCCATGAGTGGTGTTGACTGACAATGTCCCCTGCCTGAGAGAACACTCTTTCACTGGGCACACTAGTTGGTGGGCAAGACAGCAGTACCACTGCCACCTTGGCCCAACCTTCCTTATTATTTGATTTATAAATGGTGGGAGCTCCCGGTTCCTTGCTTCTGCATGGAGTAACACAGTGCAATTAAAACCAACAAGACAACACAAAAACCCTTTGCCCAAATATCCCCAAATTCAGCACAGAGCAAGAGCAGGCATTCTGCTATATCTGTGCCAAATTTGGAGCTCATCCAAAGCCCAGTTTCATAGTTATAACTTTTTGTGGGGGGGGCATGTAGGTTTTTTTGACTTGGCTTACGGAATGCTGAATCCTGCGATCTACACAATATATTGGTGTCCACTCGGGCACCAGTAATTACAGATATTCAGAACAATTAAATTTTGATTTGGATATATTTGGAACTATCCAAATATGGTCTCATTTGGTGAATTCTGAATATTTCCAAGTCCATTTGGATATTTCCAAATCGAAATGCACAAATCCAAGTGTCAACACACTGAAAACAACACCACAGGTCACATTAGACTTGCAATGATGCAAATCACTGCATTCCATTTCTTGCATCCCTTCCAAGTGCAAGGAGGCTAAACCCCACTAAAGCTTATCCCTAACAGAGGGTGTTACAAGATTTACTTGGGAGAAGCTTTAGTGGACTTTCATCTGAAGCAGTGATCACCGTGCACACATGGTTATAAAACTCATTAACGTTTAAGTGGCTTCAGACTCCTCAGTACCTCTGAGGATATGATAAAAATGTAATATTCTCTCTCTCTCTCTCTTTCTCAAATCACACACAAATAGACAAACAAGCTGTTATTCTCAATCTGGAAATAGATTCTTAACATTATTCCATCTGTCTTGTAGGCTACAGATGTGAAAGGTACTCATAAAATTGAGCATAATCCTTTACCTTTGAGAAACAAAACACTCACCCCCAACAAGCATGGCATATCATAAGAAAGATGGAAGCAACTGATCCCAGGTTTTAAGTTGTCAAATGTCCCTAAAGGAAGAAATCATGATGGTTTTGCCCAATAGGAGTCTGCCCAACTGAAAAGACAACTTGGAACTGCAAGAAAGTCTTGGCTGTTCCACGAAGGCGAGGAAAAGAATGTGTCTTTCCTCATTCTTACCTACAAGAGTGAGGCAGGCAAGGATTTCCATCTCTATTGTAGACAGCATAGAATTGGGAAGCTGAATTGTTTGGTGATGTTTGTGCAAAGGTCTACAGTATTTGGCCAACTTGTCAATGCTGAGCAATGCACTTTTGTGCATCACTTACCCTGTTTGCATCTTCTCTGGACTAGGAAAAGACAAAGGGATTTGTTAATCTTCTGTCTTTGGCATATTTCATAGCAAATAAAAGATACAACATGTTGTGGGTGGTAATAGTGTTTGACCTTGGAAAAGGCAGATATCTACCCATTTATTGCATAAGAATCCAGTTGTATTCTTTATTAAAGGATACTTAGGGTGCAGTCTGCATGCCAGTGAACTCAGTGTTGCAAAACAACCATTAATTTTAATGGCTCTGCATTCCACCCCTTAATCTCTTTGTTCCACTGCATTATATTGCCAATGTACTGGAAACCCCTTTGAGTTACTAAGCTACTTGAGAGTATGTTGCAGATGATTATTCTAAATATCCTTTTTTCCTGGATATGCACAAAATATCACAATGTGCCTCAAGGAAGAGATGATGCTTTAATGGTGTAAGAAATGTTCAGGTCTGTCTGCAGACCGAATACCAGCTCAAGGTGAAATGAAACTTGGACAAAACTGGCTAGTCTAAATACATTGTCAGTTTTTCTCATTGCAAAGTATATGAGAAACCAAAGTAACTTTGGTGCTGTTAGTTTGACACGTGAAATATAAAACAAAGATGCCAGTGCACAAGTTGGTTTGAAGTTACTTAGGCCTTGCCCCAGATTGAATCCTTGAAAACAATTGCAAAAATAATTAGAAAGTCGCTTCTGCTCTAGAGCTTTGTTTCTTGGGCATGTTTTGTTTTGTATATTTTTGACCCTAATAAAATCGAGCTACTACCAGGGAAATGAATATCACTTTGAGAAGTTTATGGCTGTAAATGCTGCCTGCATAGTACAAGGTAAGGTAAAGGTAAAGGTTCCCCTTGACAACTTTTGTCCAGTCGTGTTCGACTCTAGGGGGCGGTGCTCATCCCCGTTTCCAAGCCATAGAGCCAGAGTTTTTGTCCAAAGAAAATCTTCCGTGGTCACATGGCCAGTGCGACTTAGACACGGAATGCTGTTACCTTCCCACCGAGGTGGTCCCTATTTATCTACTCGCATTTGCATGCTTTCGAACCACTAGGTTGGCAGGAGCTGGGACAAGCGACGGGCGCTCACTCCGTCGCGTGGATTCGATCTTACGACTGCTTGGTCTTCTGACCCTGCAGCACAGGCTTCTGCGGTTTAGCCCGCAGTGCCACCACGTTCCCATAGTACAATGTCTGGAACAAAACCATCATATCATCAAGAAAAAAAGTGCGAAAAGACATGGGAAAAGGCACCAACCATCATGGAGCTAGCCTTATGTTAACTGGATAGTGAGAAAAATATCAAAACCACCTGTAACGTACCTGGTGCTTTAACAGGAGAAAACACTTTGTCTGGACAAGTCTCACATACATGAAACAATAGTCAAATCTGTGTGTATATTTTGTAACAATAAAAGTTCGAAGAATGCACTAAGAACAAGCTGAGTTCCATGTAAGCAACCCTGCAAATGAAGTGTCTTTGTATATTTTTGTTTGGTTCATATATTTCCCATATAGGGTCATGTAGTGTATTTTTCTTTAAGCTCAGCAATTGTTTCTGAATTCTTATCTGTGCATATAAATTAGCATGTGCAAACTGCATGCAAGTAGCCTTTTTCCCTCTTTGTTGACCGGGTGGCCCCTTGTTTTGGCCATTTGTAAGTGACCACCCTAAGTTATACAGCTGGGGACATCAAGACCATGTAGATTGAAACTGAATCATGCTGAAGATCTCTTCTGGTTGTGGTTTATATATGAGCTACCTTCAAAGACTATGGTATATGATGCTTCTTATCCCAAGTATCTTACAGCACCGTACATATGTTTCATGTATATGTTAAAGAAAACTACACAGTTCTTCATGGTTCTTACCATAGCTCAATGGCAGTGCACATGGTTTGCATGCTGATGGCTTGTGGTTTTAAAGACTTTAAAAAAGATCTCTGGTAGCAGGGATGGGAAGATAGACTGCATGTTGAGCTAAAGAGTGACCTTTACTTATGTTCAGCTATATGGTGTGAGTCCAGCTCTAGAGTATGAATCCAATCATCCATTACTGTTTTTATTACACAGTGTGGTCTGAATTACTGCAAAAGTACAGTGGACACATTATGAGTTTAAACTAGATCAGTTTTAACTCATAGCAACTCTATACATAAATATATATGAAACACCATATTGCTGACAGAAAGGAGATGTGCATGTGTGAAATGTGCACCTATGCGGAAGAGTGAAATCCACATGAATGTCAGGATAAAAGAACCAACCAATGCATTTTTAAGAATGGATCCAGAGCTGGTTATAATTACAATAAACTCACTGAGATGCATGAGACTTAAGCTATTCATGACTGATTTGGAACCTATTGATTCCAATGGGTCTGCTCTCAGTATAACTCTATGTGGATTGAACTCATAGGCCCTCTTGCTGCATATTTTACTGACCTGTGTGAGTGAGGATAAATCATTACTAGCTCTTCTCTCCATTCCAGCTATAGGTTCCAGGGCAAATGTGAAAGTGCTGGGGAATTAACTGTATTATGAATGCAATTGGGAACCCACAAGGGTGGGCATTTGCTATTTCATTAGAGATAATACCTGTGTAAACCAGGAGTTGGGAACTAGGTGTTCTCCAGATGTTTTAGACTACAACTCCCATGTGGCCTAGCCAGCATGGGTGGTTGTAAGGAATCAAGGGAATGGTATTCCAAAACATCTGGAAGGTATCAGGTGGCTTGTCCCTGGTAGGCAGTTGTGAGGCAGGAGCAGGGAACTGGTGACAGAAAATTGACTGCTGATAGCTAAGTTCAGCACCAAGGTCAGCAGCAAGGCATACTATTTCAGCATAAGCTAGCAGTTCTCCTGGCTTTTGTATGTGGAATTTAAATATAGAAAACCAGCTGTTAGTTAAAGGAGTCACACTTTGAGCCACTTTGGTCCATTGGTTGGGGTCTTTCTGGGGTCTCATGAAAGGACACCATTTCACATGCTATTTCTGGGGTCTCATGAAAGGACACCATTTCACATGCTATGTGTCTACAAACTAAGGGAGAGTCCAAAGATGAGGAGCATCTTAGCATCTGGCAATTGTTAGCATCTGGCAATGTGCTAGAAGAAGTAGCCCTAGCTGTAGATAAAAGGGAAGAGTTACAGCAGTTGATGACCAGTCTATCCTTTAGTGGAGAAAGAACTTTCCTAAAGTAGCATCCCAAGAGGTACCAGGATAAGTGCTCATGTTGACCTTATTTCTTTGTAATTTCTTTGCTCTTTTTAATTGTGAAGGTTTATCTTCAGGTGAGAAACTTCCATCATGCAATTCCACAACATTACATTGCATCGTATTCACATCCATGCCCATATCTACATATAACTTAAGAAACGGATATAAAAGTAGATAAATATGAAGTCTGACCTATCATGTGCTGGATTCCCATCTTGTCAGTTTCCGTCCAGTCAAATAAAGCAAAATAAACACAGATGTTTTAAGGACACAGTAATATTAGTCAGTCATTAGTATACTCTAATTACTCTTTCATGTTACAATCTGAGTATCTACAAGGTAGAGTTTTCGGGCAGGCATTTAAAATCGCATGTATGTAATCTGTGATTTTAGATGTGAGCTTTTAGATATGTATGGTTTGGGATGTACTTGTTTTGATATGCATCGTTGGCCACTTATCTCATGAGAAAGGACAGAATATAAATCAAATAAATGAACAATCCTAATCATAGATGAAATCATAATTGGACTGTAAAATCTGTGCTGGCTTAGCAGTATTTCAAAATGTTGGTTTGTTCCAGCATAAGTAATTTAAGTTCATTTGGGTAGAAAAGAATTCATATCAATAAAATACTAGATCACTAACTGAATGAGTTTGAAATAAGCGTACCTGTATTGAGAGCCCATTTCACCTAATTATGGCCACATAGGTAGTTTGACATCTGATTTTACCTATTCTAAAGCAGCAGAGATACAGTATTTTGGAAGCATATGAGGCTAAAGATGTATTCGTTTGAAGGGTATTGTAGTTTGCTGGAAGTATATTAAACACAAATTCTCACTGTGGCTTATTATACACCTCTAGGCAGGTTTGCTACTGACATTTATCTAAGGAGCAGTGTTTTTTTATTGATTTTTCCCCCCAGGATGTCACACGTTGACTCAGCGGGGATGCATATGAAATTATGAATGCTCTAGCTGCAACTTGCTCTTTTTAATCGTAAAGGTCTTTTGCAGTGAGCAAAGGGAGGAGAAGGCCTGGGTGATTTATGACAAATGTGTGGGGTTTCTTTTAGACTGTAGTTTACAATGCCTGTCACACAAAGGCTTCTTGGAAGTGATATTTCCCTGCAATAACACATCATCACTTCCCAATGTGCTAAAACTGAGGTTGGGGGTGGAGCTACAACATAATGAGGGGCGTTCGTCTATGTACTCTTTTTAGAACAGGGGCAAGTAAATTTAGAAGGTGATTGTGGAAGGGGTAACCATGTTCGTTTGTGCAAGCATTATAGGTGAAAACAAAATAAGAATTAATAAAAAACCTGTGGCGGTACTTTAAAGACTAACATATATGTATGCATGTATGCATGTATGCATGTATGCATGTATGCATGTATGCATGTATGCATGTATGTATGTATATTCACATTCAATATATATATTCAATACATATATATGTATTGAATATATATATTGAATGTGAACTTTCTTGGACAAGTCCACTTCATCAGACAGTTTAGAAGGTGAGGCAACAGTTTCTTGCCCCCCAGGACCCTCCATGAGCTACCAAAAATATAGGGAAAGAATTAAAAAAGAGAGAGATTTGACTAAAATTGCACTTCAGGTTTTGAAATACAGTAAGGGTATTATAGGTTGTTGAACAGCATGGGGGTACTGGGATTTATTTAAATAGGAATCACTGCTTCAGAAGGTTTCCAAGAGGTGTTTTTTTTCCCTCTAGAAAAATTTATGGTCATTGTAAGGTTGGAAGATGTAAAAACAGTGTTTGATGCTACCCTTTGCCTACCTGCTTCAGAGTGTGCTGGAGGGGTTACACTCTGGATCAACTCTGATGGCCTATTGCTGGCAGGTATTTGGACATTATTAGTCCTACTGAATGAAAGAAAATCTTGTTCAATAAGAAGCCAAAGGAAGATCTGAGTTAATGCCTAATAGGGCAATCAAACATAAAAGAGGACAGTCTATTCTAAAATAGTTGGAATGATTGAAGAAACTGCTGTGATCTGGGAAGGTAATCTGTCTCCCTCTTATTCTCTCTCTTTCTCTTTGCATCTTTTTCTCTCTCCCTGAGTGAATTTTTAAAATGGCCATTAATGTCAACAGTTATTAAAGTTACAGCCCTAGATATCTTTGCTGCCCAGATTTAGCCAAATCCGACAAACTAAAGGATTAAAAACCAAGCCATGATCTCCCTAGGTACCAAATGTTTGGGTGAACACCCAGTTATTAACTTGACACGGAAATAAAGGCAGTGTCACTGGCAGTCAGTCTGCAAAGGATAATCTCTATCAAGCTTTTGAGATGGACAGAGCAGTGGAGTGGCTAGAGCACTAGAGTCAAACCTAGGAGATCTTATTTGTCATTTTCACTCAGCTGTGAAACTCACCGAGCGATCTTGGGCCAGTCACACACACTTAAGCTGGCCTACCTCACAGGGTTGTTGCTGTAAGGATGAAGTGGGGAGGAGGACCCTACTGGAGGAAAAATGGAGTATAAAAAGATAGGCAGGCAGGATACAAATACTAGCTGTATCCAAGAGATATGTGGAATTGTCCAGTGAAGTCAAAGTAGACTTATTGAAATGTTTGGCTTTGTTCAAAATTCCTTAGATTTCACGTAAGGACCAAATTTGCTTGTAACTTAGCTTTCGATGAATTTTCTGGGGCAACTCTGGTTTAATTATTTAGGTCTCTCGAGGTTTAAGATCAGAACTCCCAAACTGTAGTCTGCTAAGTTTGTTCGACAATTACCCAGCAAACCCTACAATTCCCTTTCGATTTTTGTAACACCCCTGCATGTTAAACATCTTTCCCGCCACCCCTTTTCATGACTTTAACAACTTTTTCTGCCTACTCCGGTAGATCAGTTTAAGAGTTAGAAAAATGGCAATGTGCATTTTTAACAGCTTTAATTTACAGCCCTCATTTCTCTTTCTTGTAATACAATGCTTCTAGAAGGAAGATAAACCTTTTCTGCTGAGATTCAAATTGGTGTTTTACCTACTTAAATTATTACCTTATGTTCACTTTCACTTTGCCCACTTATTCCATGAATGATTTAAAGGGCTGCATTAGAGCCAATTGAAAAATGTGTACTAATTTTTAAATGCTGTTAAGTAAGGGAGGAAAAACCAAATGCAGATAATTATCTTAACCTTTCATCATAATAATTAACTACTGCTTTCTGGAACCAAATGTATGTTATGAAAGAAAAAACAAACCCTGGTAGTAATTACTAATCATGTGACCATTAAACCATATATTTATATATACTGTATGATAGAAGGTATACTAGGAGCTATTGGTAGATCTTTGGATGGTTGATAGTGAATCAGCAAAACTTCAGCAGCCCTGAATCTACCTGCCCTTGATCAAAAGCCACCATCTGCCTTAGATTTTGAGCAGCTGAAGCCCTGATATATATGTTGGCAATATCAACATATTATGGCTGAAATCCTCTTGTGTAGTTATACAAAAGGTGCAACTTTTAGCAGCAAATTGCCTCTAGTTAAGTGAACTTAGCTTGATCTTACTACTGGATTTCAGCCATTATTTGTTTTGCACCAGGCCACGTGATGCAGAGCATGTGATGAAGGTGGCTGAAATCCTGTTGCTTGTAAATCTCATTAGAAAAGGCCCATTAAATCAGTGAGAAACTGTTAAGCAAACTGCTTCATAAGTTCCATTGATTCAAATGAATCTACTGTAATTGCAGCTCACAGTAGACTGCAGGTAGAATAAACCCATTTGAATCTGCGGAACTTTGTGGAGGAGTTGACTCACCAAATCCTCATTGATTTAGGTGTACTTATAGTGAAATTTACTGCACTAAACAACATGATTTGGGCCATGGCCTTATTTGGCACTAATGAGTGACACTAAAAATATCACATGTATACCATTTTCAAAGTTGAGATCTGTCTGGAATGTGGAATTGTGGGAAACTGATACAATTTGTTTTAAACTTCAGCTTGAGCTCATTTTAACTCACGTGTTGGTGAACAGTTAAAACTGATTTTCTTACCTCTTTACTGGTTTGGCTGCAATGCTTTATGAGAATGAGCCTCAGTGGACCTCAGGATTAAAGAATGCAGTGTCTCTGTATTTGTTTGTGTGTTTAATTTGTATACCACCCATAATGGCTACCAAAGACACTCTGGGTGGTTGTATAGCATGGCTATGTTGGAGATGTTTGGAAGCTTCCATTTTGAATGAAAAAAAAATTCATGGCAACCAAACCTAGCAACCCTCTGGTTGATTAAAACCATGTTTTATGAAACTGGCTTGTTCCAAGTAGCGATAAGCCAGATGAAACACACAGGACAGGTCTAGCGTGCAGGAGCTCTTCCCCCTCTACAGCTGAAATTCAGAGGCATGCTATCTGTGATGTTGGTGATGATATATAATGGCCATGAACAGAAGACACAGATAGCCCCAGTCAGGAAATAAATATATTAAAATCCAGGCTTCTTTAAAGTGCTCAATTCAAAATTTAACACATAGAGCTTTCACTGCTAGTGATTGCAGGATTCTAAGGATGTTAGATATGTTGTAATGTAACATTTTATGTACATATACAGAGCAAAGACAAGAAGAAGGTCTGAGATATGGGTATGGAAATAAGTCTCAAAGGTTCTCTTGACTTTGCCTTCAAGGACAGAATGAGAAGCTTTTCTGATGTATTTGAGGAGCTTACGTCTTCCAGATAGGATGTGCAAGTACGTAGAAGGAAGATAGGGGAAGCAAGGGATGGTGTAATACTTAGTCCCTTGTGCTTGGATGTGGGAAATCATGTTCAACTTGCTTGGCCATGAAATTTATGGCAAATATATATACCATAACTCATAGTTGTGTGTGTTTAATGAGATAAAATGTGAGGTCCCCATTCCATGTATGCTGCTACGGTCTCCTTGGAACAAGGAAATGTGACAGTTGTATTAAGGAGCTTTGTGGCACAGTAGTTAAACTGCAGTACTCCAGCTAAAAACACTGCTCAAGACCTGGGTTCAGTGTCAGGTAGCTGGCTCAAGGTTCACTCAGCCTTCCATCCTTCTTAGGCCAATACATTGAGTACCCAGTTTGCTGGGGGCGGGATGTGTAGCTTGCTTAATTAATTTTTAAACCACCCAGAGGGAGCTTTAAGCACTATGGGGTGCTCTTGAATGAATTATGACACACACCTGGCTCTTTTTTTTTTGTCTTGGGGCAGAACTGAAAAGGGATGTATGTGAGATCATATTTTCCTATCCATTGCGGCAGTTTTTAAAGAGCTTCGTATGATTAGAATTGTTATATGTTCAGAGTGAAGGTGGAAACCATTGGCTTCCCTTTGAATCAGCTTCATCATTGATACTTCACTTTTGTATATGGATGGTGTTCTTTGGGCTACGTTAGGATCTGTTCTCAGTTTGCTACTGGTATATAAAAGGAGTTAAGAGTTATTAAGGAACAATCACATGCAAAGGCAACATCTGCATGTGTTCTGGTTGAAGAAGGAAATCAGCTTATACTTCTCTTAAGGAAGACCAAGTCACTCATTCATAGTGTCCTCAGGAACTGTATATGATTATTAATGCATGTACAGCCTATCGAGTATCTACTTCAGAGTGCTCCTTCTGAATGATGTATGCTGTAAGAAACCCACTGAGAAGGAGACTTCCTCCCCCTTTCCCTGTTCTACTGTGTCTCAAACCCAGCATATTTGAAAGAAACGATCTAAATCCCAACCTTTTGGTATGACAAAAATGCTTCAGTAACATTATTCTAGGTCTGCTTAATGGGACTTAGATGCTCAGTCTCCCTGCAGTGAGAGGGCATAATTATCTGCTAGGTTTCCAGGATCCATCGAGGTTCCGATTAATATTAAAAGCTTTTTTTTAAAAAAAAGATAGGGAAAAAATAATCAAACCATCTGTGGAGTAGGAGGTTTCTGTAGTGAGTCACCGAGCAATGAGACAGCAGTCTGAATTCCTGCAACACAACGTTGGAAAGGTCACCTGCTTGCTTTTTTGGAAGGGGATCATAATTCATTCATTAAAAATTTAACATGTGATGCATTTTAGACTGAGATCTCTGTAGGATGTTTTGCTCCCCCACCCCTTTAGTCAGGCAACCGCTATGTCTACCAGGGAGGGAACAGTAGTTGTGTGCAAAAAATCAAATATCAGATTTTGAGACAGGGATCAGGATAGAATTTCATTCTGAGGTGGTGATGGGCATTGCTGCCTCTACTCCTACAACTTCGGCAATAATAGTAATCTTAGTTTTTGCATGCTAAGATATCAAGGGTTTGTTTTGGTTAAAGCAACAGTCTTGCATGACTCTTGGTTGTTTCTATTCCTACTGTGACATTGCTAGCATCAGTGTGGATAATGCAAGGTTCCAGAATATGGGACTAGTCTAAATCCCTACAGCAGGGCTCATCATCTTCATTGCTGCTGCCATAAGAGGAAGTTTTCTGTCCCTTTGAGTCCTATTTTGATTTGTCTTTCTCCCACTACAAGGGGCATTATCAGTTGGAACCAGGGCTTGAAAAATGCACTCGTCCACTTGTCTGTGACGAGTGAAAAATGCTGCTGGACAAGTCACAGCTCCCTTCCTGCCTGCCTCCTTCCCCTCCGCCTGTCTCTCTCTCTCTCTCTCTCTCTCTTTAATCCTGCAGTATTCACCTCCCCCCTCCCATTGCAAAAGGCAAACTGCTCTCTTCTCGCGATAAGAGAGTTTGAGCGGCACATAGAGATATATCTCTGCAGGAGAATGTAGAGTAATCCCATGCTGGAGAATATGGAGATTCCCTGCTCCCAATTTCAACCGAACGAGGACACATCCTGGGATGGGAGGGAACCATGGCTCCTTAGAGGCTGGGTGCTTTTGCTTTCAGTTTTATTTTTGCTGGAGGCATTCAAATGAAAGGCATTCAAAATACAAGCTTCATGACCCCACCAACCCAAGTCTGAGAGTATAAATCAGTGATTCCCAATCCCAATAAATTGCAAGGCTATAGTCCAGTCATGCTGGCTGGTGAAATTTCTGACTGATTGGTGAGACATTGTAATTTTTTTCAAGCCCTGGTTGCAACTGACTTGGCAGCACATTATTATTGAGATATAGGGCGACTCAGGACAAAAGTAAAACCAATGCAGATGGAAATTGGTACAGGGAAAACAACTCCATAATTTTATTGTGTTAAAAATGCAATTGCATAAACTATAGGTTTAAAACACTATTGAAGTAAGAAGCAATTTTAAGGAATCTTTTATATATCTTTTATATATATATATATCTTTTATATATATACACAATAACCAACTGTAACAGGTGTTTTTATATCATAATGTTAATATTATTGTAATTCCAGATCAAAAACAGAAGGTAGATATTCATATTGATGTTCCTTCAATTGCAGGTATTTATGAGCCGCCATTTCTTATACTACTGCAGTGAACCTACCCTGGATGTGAAGATTGCCTTTTGTCAGGTGTGTGTTCCTTACAGGTAAAACAAGGTACAGTATATACTTGAACTTCCATATTTTGTGATCCATATTATGGTAGTACCTAGTAGTAGCAATGAATTCCAGCAGAACATCTCTAATAAAATGGAAATTAATTCTAGTGTGAGATCAGAATTCTGGATTTTTTTTCTCTGTATGCATTTTCTGTTTTATTTGATTACTGATTTTGGTTTGGTTACAATACTTTACAATTGCTATATGCTACTGTAAAAGACTTTTAAGTGGAATATTGGCCTGTGCTTTTCAGTATGTATAAAATACATAGAGTATTTCCCATTTTAGCGCTCTAAGATTTTAGATGCAAACAGTTATCATCCTGTTGGCCTCCAGCACTGAATGGTGCAACGTGCAAACAGTGTTTTTGCTGACTTAAATCTTTTGTCTGATCTTTAATGTGAAGCAGTTCCCTTGAAGCTAGTCTTCTGGAATTAATTTGCCCTTGAAATCCTGATAAGTTAAACTCTGGAGACTTAAGAGTGCAATTCAATCAGCTAAACAGTTAAGGAAAAAGCATGAAGTTGTTTAGATCTTGATTTTTCTGGTTAGTTGCAGCGGTTGCTTGTTAGTCTGCACACGTGTCTAGCACAATGACAACTTCTCTCTGAAGAGGCTTTTCCATTATCAAAGTGAAAATGGCATTTGCTATTTGTTTTTATATGTAGTGAACACTGTAGGACTTTTCAGTCTTACCAAGTTTTGTAGTTTGATGCAGAGCCAGTAAATGTAGCTTTCACAGGGATAACCTGAAAGCAGTGTTGGATCTTGATACTAAACGGATACGTGCCATTTTAAAAGAAGCCTATTACTGCACACCAAAGAAACAATGGAAAACTGGAAAAATCAAAATGGAAGTAAGCAGTGCTCCTAAATATATTCTTAATATGGGGCAAGTGAGGTGTGTTCCTATATCTTTATAAATAGCATGTTTTAGAAAGTATTAAATTTCACAACATACTTTTAATTCTTTTCTATTTTGGATGACTGTTAGTCACATGATTCTATTCTTGAGTGGTTTTTGGTATGGTAATATAGTAGGTCAAAATTATGAGATGCACATGCGATTCCCATCTCAATTTCTGAAGATTACATTGTGGGCCTTGGGCAAGTTATTATCCCATAGATCCAGCCATATTTTTTTCTTTCAGTCTGCTCTGTTCAGACACGAGAGTATGTGTCTTAATCCCCCTGAGTATTTCTTTAACCACTAACATACTAGAAAAAGACCTGATAGCCCTCCTCCATTAAGGCGGAAGTATCTGGCATAATGTTGCACATTATTCAAATAAAGTGCATTAACTTTAGCAGGAACCTTCCGTATCAGGAGCAGATCTTTCATCTTTCACCCACCACGTCCATTCCATCAACATCACCTTAATGGCTCCTGAAATGACTAAGGCGATTGGGCACATTAGCTGTCCAGAGGACTGCGGTTATGTGGGCTGGTTTCATTCTCTAAGTTCATATCATTGATTTCAGTCTCCACTAATTAAAAATAACCAGCTGTCTGGTGTACAATCAAATATAAATCTCAGTCTACCAATTGAAAGCGTTCTAAGGTTAGACGTTCATTTCAAAAATCTTGTTTGGTTGCAAGAATGATAGACATTGATGTATTCGGGATGCAAATCAGTATCATCCCCAAAACATAGCTTCTCTGTGGCGTTCTGTCCACGGTGTGTCTCAGAGAAAATGTGCTGCTTTTATATCACCCCGTAGCACTTAAAACACTCTCTTGGGGGTTTGCATTTTTAATTATGCAGGTTACACATTGCCCATCCCCCCCCCAACATGCTGGGGACTTGATTTACTGACCTTGGAAGGATAGAAGGCTGAGTCAATCTTGAGTTCAATCAGCATTGAACTTAGGTCAACAGTAGAGTCTTGACTGCAATACTGGTCTGCTGTATTTAGAAAAGATGGATCTATATTGCAAATTGGACTTAACTATTTTAAAACATATCTTAAGTTACCTTTTAGCACCATCCAATACTTCACGAGCAAATTGAGTGTCACACTGAGTTCAGTAGGGTTTCTTCTCAAACAACCAAGACCCCTGTCTTACACATATACTATACAGTAATTCCTTGCCTTAAATGCAATCCTATGAGTCTTGTAGGGGGGAAAAAGTTTACATTTCAAATTTGAAATGGCCTTTTCCACATTTAATCCTGAAATTGCACCCTGGTCCCTACTTAAACTTTTCTACCAAGAGGCCAAACATCCTCTTTTTTTGCTGTTTTCATTTCACATCGCTGTTTTCATTTCACAAGGCATAATGGCTGTTTGAAACTTTTTGGTGATCCCAATAAAAGTATTTGTCTACTGTAGCTCTGATTTTACTCAAACAGACCAATTTTTTTTATTATGCCTTGAAATTCCAATAGCACCATCAGGAGTCATATAAAATGTTTTGACCCAGAGATGGGCTTTTTCTAGTGAATTAGTGATATTGTCCAAAAAAAAAAAAAAGTCATGCACACTTTACCATCTGGCTATCTCGTCATTCACTTTAATGTGTGTTGCTGTTGTTTAGTCGTTAAGTCGTGTCCGACTCTTCGTGACCCCATGGGCCAGAGCACGCCAGGCCCTCCTGACTTCCACTGCCTCCCAGAGTTGGGTCAAATTCATATTGGTTGCTTCGATGACACTCTCCAACCATCTCAGAATCTGTCCTTCCAGTGAGCACTTTAATGTGCACCTACTATTTATTCCCTCTGTGAATGCTTGTTTAGCACCAGCGATGCTTTAGCCACAATATCAGGCTTACATTGAGTGCATTGAATGCACTTCTGTGTATTGAAACAGAATTTGTTATAGAAAAAGTACTCGCCTGGTGACTCTCTACCTAGACTGATTTATTTAGCTTTTCCATACATCTCTCCCTGAGATTGTCCATCAAGGGCACCCGGGCCAGCCATGTTTCATATTTGTTTGTGGCCATCTCTAGAGTGATCTTGATCCACTTACTCTATCTCAGCCACACTTATCTAGTAGAATTTTGGAGGAGCAAGGAGGAGAGACAGGTAAGTCTGTCTTACTGGAGGAAAGGTGGGATATAAATATATCTAATAAAATACAAAATTAGTTTCTATGCTCAATTCAAGGTGCTGATTATTGCCTATAAAGCCCTTAACAGTTTAGGCTCTTGATACTTGTTCGAACATCTCTCCTGCAAAGCAGCTATCCATCCCATCTTTGTCATTATGTTAAGAATAGTGACACCAAAGAAGGCTAAAAGAGAGAGCACGATAAATCATTCTCGGTGGTGTCCCCATCTCTTTGAGTAAACTTCTAGTAGAGGTTCAACAGGCTCCTTTCCTCCAATTCTTTAAGAAACTGCAGAAAACATAACTTTTTTTTTGTGTGTGTTCAGTTTTATTTGATTGATTTTCTGTTGCAGACTGCCCAGAGAGTTCTACACACTATGGAATGGTATACTAGGTAGGTAGGTAGGCAGGCAGGCAGGCAGGCAGGCAGGCAGGCAGGCAGGCAGGCAGGCAGGCAGGCAGGCAGGCAGGTAAACAAAAAAAAAAAAAACCAAACAGATATAATACTGACTGGTCATAGATTTTTTACTTCACCATCAGAGACATGGAAGCATGCTTCACTATTTATGAGGGCAGCAGACTAGGTTTGAGGGCTCTAGGATGGGCTATCTGATGCAAAAATTCTACCAGGCTCTCAGCATTTGCTGCCTGAGGCAGCTACCTCACTCTGTCTAACAGTAGAAGAAGCCACTAAAAAAAAGACCCAGTAGGAAATGAGATTCCCAGGTAGTGTACATTATGCAAAAAATAAATACGGCTATTGCTTTAGAAGAACAGAGTGAGGAAATTCTAATTTCCATCACGAATTACATGCTATTGGTGCTTATGTAACTGCACAGCCTGTTCTCAAATTTATTTTGTCCCTACTGTGCCCTTCATGGCACAGATCTGACTAGAATGTATCCACTGTTGTAGTTTTGTTATGGTTTTGGAGGTTTCATAGGGTCACCACTGAACGTACTTTAACCAATATTCCCATAATGGTTGGCACGATTTTCTCTCTGATACACTGAGAGTCAAAAAAGGATGTGGAAAGTTCACCTAAAACTCCTCTCCACTCAGAGGCGACCCTTGTTGTTGTTTAGTTGTTAAGTCATGCCCGACTCTTCGTGACCCCATGGACCAGAGCATGCCAGGCCCTCCTGTCCTCCACTGCCTCCTGGAGTTGGGTCAAATTCACATTGGTAGCTTTGATGATGCTGTCCAGCCATCTCGTCCTCTGTCGTCCCCTTCTCCTCTTGCCTTCACATTTTCCGGTCATCAGGGTCTTTTCCAGGGAGTCTTCTCTTCTCATGAGATGGCCAAAGTACAGGAGCCTCAGCTTCAGGATCCGTCTTTCCAGTGAGCACTCAGGGTTGATTTCCTTCAGAATGGATAGGTTTGTTCTCCTTGCAGTCCAGGGCACTCTCAAGAGTCTCGTCCAGCACCACAGCACCACCACCAGAGGTGACCTACATTGTTCCATTGCCTGAAATATGAGGGCAGGATCCACTGTTGTTGCCACTACGATCCCATCCCTTCATTACAGGCATCTTCCCTCATATGCTTTGTCTTATGTTGTGCTGTAGTGACCACAGCACCACTGCCACCCCACCACATGCCTATCCACTGTGTAAACCCAATGGTGGTAACTGCAGCCTAGTCAAGCATTTGGAGTCTAGCTGGCTCTACATGTAGCAGCAGCAGACACAATTGGGGGCAACTGCTGTTTTATACATAGGATGAATGAACAAGTGGGCTTCTTGCGCTGCCACGATGACAAAGTGAGGTAGGAAAGCAGGATTGGTGGGGACACTCCAAAGGGCAGGATAGTGAGATTTGTTGATTGTGGTGTTCTGCCACCTCACAAATGGACCATTTCTGCTTATGTGGAACCTGGCTGTTTGTTTATCCAGACCACTATTGTCGTCTTCGATGAACAGCCGATGTCCAAACAGAGGCACTGAATCCCAGGCCTTCCACGCACGAAGCAGGTGCTCTACCATTGAAGTATGGCTTTCTCAGAGGTTATATGCCCTATATTCTGATAAAATGGCAGAAAGAAAAGTCCATAAACCTTTCATCAGATTTTTCTTTAACTCTTTCCCTGCGATTGCCATTTATTTTAGCAAATGAGAAAGGATGAAGTGTCAAAATTCCCAGGATGTATGTGTTATTTGCTGTAAGTGAAAAGCACTTGAGTTTCCATAAACCAGTAGTATTTTGATGGAAAGAGTGTTTATTGGTCTCTGTGCTCCATTATGTCTTCCACACACTTCCTGTACCCGCTCGGAAGGATTTTATGCAGTCATAAAGAAGCTGATTGAATTCCCAAAGCTACCTGATTGGCTGTAAAATGTTCCTCACACAAGTAAACACCATTCTTTCTTACTCAGACCTGGCTCAATCTAATCTACTGTAGTTTCTCCCACTTGTGGATTACTCCGCATGCTGACAAACTTTGCCAGTTCTCTCAGAATCTTTTTGTAAGTCAGCAATAGGCAAAACCAAAAGAAAACAAAACAAACACCCGTGGAAACCCTCTTTCCACTGAAGACAAGTCATCTAGAGTACATGCACTTTGTTTACAAGATTAACAATGCCCTCTGAGAAGCTTCCAGAAGTGTTGTTATGTTGAAATGAGGCTCCACACATCTTGTTTTTGTGAAAAACACCAGTTTTTCCATCGCAGCAAATCTGGTGGAGGTGGTGAAGTGCATGTCCAGTGAATTCTAATAGTTGATATTTTGATATTCGATACAGCACAAAGTCATACAAGTGGTCAACACTACGAGCCATTGGCCTCTGAAACATACTGTATAGATGGGTATTTTTGATCTGGAAGCTATTTAACTTGCTACTTAGGTTACCTTACAAAGGACAGTGCTCTGTTTTAATTGGTTTTAAGTAGAACAACATAATCTCTTCTTGAAAGGCTGCCTAAATTCTGCTTAAATGGAAAGAACTATGTTAAGAAAGAGCAGATGTTTAGACGTGGTCCGTCATCAATAGCTAGCATTTGAACAGCAGATTGAGCAAGTATACAGTTCAACTGAACTCACGTCTCCCTCATATTGACAGGATTGTCTTTCTATTTAAGTACTAGCTATTATTTCTGCATATTCAGATAGATGTGTAAATGAACATATTTTATACTAATCTCTGTTCTGTTTGGTCCTCTCTTTGGGTAATGCATAAACGATGACTATGGAAACTGATACAGGAAAAGGAAAAAAATTCAGTGTATTATCTTAAGCACTTTATTTTTCCTTTTGATTAAATAACATAGGGTGTTCGAAAAGCAGAATTCCTGCACGACTCCAAATGAAGGGATTTTATATATACATATACTGTATATTATATGTTTTAGTAATTCAAGAGGATAGCCTAAATGGCTTAGATGCATCCAGATTGCTGAAGTAGTCCAGCCCTTAGAAAGTTGTCTGGCCCTCAAATGTTACTGGGTGTACAGCAGAACTTAAGTGGCTTGGCAGATATTGGTGCCTCTGGTATAAATGGTTTTTGGGCACACCTTTCGTCATTCATAGGGTTGGAGAGATTCTAACCCACATCAAAGGGATGTAGTGAAAGACGAGGCAACAGGTCCATTTGAGATGGCCAATGATGTCCCCAGAATGTCCTTGGGGGCTTTTGAAAGGCCTCTGACTCATTAAATTGCCAGACAGTCTCATTTGGTGATGCTGAGTAAAGGTTCACATGCAAACACCAACTCTTTGATGCCACAAAGGGAAATATTTCAAAGAACATCATACAAATCTTTGAAGCCAATGAAGTTTTTAAAAAATAGTTTACTGTCAATCATCCGTGAAGGTACATGAAAATAGTTTAGCTGACCTTGTCAAAGCAAAGCGTGCTGCTTATATACCGCCCCATAGCCCTTCAAGCACTCTCTGGGTGGTTTACAGTTTAATTATGCAGGCTACACATTGCCCCCCCCCCAGCAAGCTGGGTACTCATTTTACCGACCTCGGAAGGATAGAAGGCTGAGTCAGCCTTGAGCCGGCTACCTGGGATTTGAACCCCAGGTCGTAAGCACAGTTTTAGCTGCAGTACAGCGATTTAACCACTGCTTGAAAGCTGTCTGTCCATTATCTCATGAAAATGACCATTCTTAAGAATAGGTGAAAGTAAAGGTTCCTCTTGACATTTAGTCCAGTCATGTCCAACTCTAGGGCATGGTGCTCATTCCCTTCTCCAAGCTGTAGAGCCAGTGTTTGTTCATAGACAGTTTCCGTGGTCATGTGGCCAGTGCGACTAGACAAGGAATGCCGTTCCCTTCCCACCAAGGTGGTACCTATTTATCTACTTGTATTTTTCCATGCTTTCAAACTGCTAGGTTGGCGGGAGCTGGGACAAGCAACTGGGGCTCACTCCATCACGTGAATTTGATCTTACGACTGCAGGTCTTCTGACCTTGCAGCACAGAGGCTTCAGCGGTTTAACCTGCAGCGCCACCATGTCCCTCGTGGATGGAATAGTAAGGCCAAATTAGACATAAAACTAGATGCCTTATTCCACCCGCAGCACCACCACATCCCCTATTCTTAAGAATATTTGTGCTTAATTATATGTGACTCATTGAGAGGCTATTGAAACGTGCAAATAAATGTGTCTATTCATACAGGAAATGTAATTTCAAGGAAATTATTACCATTATTATGGCAAATTAAAAAACACATAGTGAAGTAGAAATGTGAATCTCTCCCCCTCTCTCCACTTTTCTTAAGGTAAAGGTAAAGGTTCCCCTTGACAATTTTTGTCCAGTCGTGTCCGACTCTAGGGGGCGGCGCTCATCCCGCTCTTCAAGCCATAGAGCCAGCGTTTGTCCGAAGACAATCTTTCCGTGGTCACATGGTCAGTGTGATTTAGACACGGAATGCTGTTTACCTTCCCACCGAGGTGGTACCTATTTATCTACTTGCATTTGCATACTTAAACAAAAATATGAAGAGTGAGAGACTGCTCTTGTTGGGGAAGATTTGCTCCAGTTCACTGGCTGGGGTGTGTGTGTCACAAAACAGAACACAAAGTGAATCTTGGTAATATAACAATAAAACTGTGTTGTTTTTGAAAGCAGGAGAATCACCGACACACACACAGTATATGTGCAAATAACAAAAGAGGTTACTCTTTTATAGCCCCAAGTGGAAAGTTCCAACGTAGCAACTAAGCATGTGCAGGAATGAATAAACAATTACAGAAAAGCAGTGGGAACAAAGGCAGCTTTGTATGTTAGGTTCTTTAAATAACATTATCAGGAAAGGTTTTATCTGTTGTAATGTCTCTGTTTGACCTGATCCAATGAATTAAAACTTTCTGGATCTGCTGTCATGCCAAAATATGGACATTTCCATATTCTCTCACTTCCCCCTTCCACATTCTCTTTTCCCTCATCTCCTTCCCTTTTAAAAAGACATCTCAGCTTTTTTTTTCAGTGAAACTTCATTTGCCACCATACATTCATGTTCGCTTACCTAGACCTATCATTTCTGGAAAAGACGTATGAAAAGAATTTTTTTTTTGGCAAGTGTGTTGCAATAAAAATACACACTGACAACTGGAGGAAATTCAGACATATTATTATTATAAAAATACAGACTGAACTAAAATTATATGTAGAAGTTGATGGTCCTGTATTGCTTGCTATCCAAGCTGCAGAATCAGTCTCAGTCTGCAATGCTAATAAGACCTGGGCAGCTGCATTTTCAAGAGAAATGCAGACCTATTCCTCAAAGCTGTTTGTAATTCTGAAGCTTCTGTTCCAGCAAGTATGTGCTAAATACTTTTTTTCCTCAAGAACCAATGCCAATTAATGTCTCATAGATTAGTAGCTCTAACTCCACTGCAACCTAGTGGGCAAGTATGAATAATATTTAATGGAAGATACTTACATGTTGTAGTTAAAATATCATCCAAGTATTCTTAACGAAGGCGACCAATAGCGTAAACCTCGAGCCCACTGATGTGATAGTATACCTTAACAAATAATTTTCCCATTGAGTTCAATCAGAGAATTTAGCAGTAAACTTATCACAATCTACTATGGCATCACTTTTCTGGTTTCTAAACCAAATTCTTCACAATGTGAACACTGCCATGAAAGGTGAAAGGCACTTAAAAACCTGAATTTTAAATAATGCATTCACTTCCATTGCACAAGAAAGTCCTGCCATACTGAGGATTAAATGTATCTCCATTAACTTTAGATTTTATACAGATATTCCCAAGGGAAACCTTCCATGTCCAAAATGTTATGTTTACACTATTGCATTTGTGTACCTCTCTAGTAATTTTATCAATTTTTAATAATTTCCAGTAAAGTTGAACAAACCATCAGTTAAATTGAGTCCAAGTACAAATTGAAACTGTGATATATGCATGACCCACCTTGTTAAAAACCCTTTTAAAACTTAGGCATATTGGAAAAGTTGCATTTGGATGTTTTTGCACTGGCTGTCCAAGTCTGGAATAGAAAATAGAGGTCAATCAGGGAATTACAATGTATGGTCCACAACAATCTTGGACTCATCCAAGTACGTATCCTCAGTGAATCATATAGGAACTAGCCACTAGTCCTTAGCTTGGTTCAAAGTAGCATGCAGATGTTGATATATCCAATAGTTTGACAAATTAAAAGTTTGTGCCCAAGCCTGATGGAGATGAATTAAAGGGCTTTCGATGCAAGTTGTCAACAAACACTTCCCCAGCTTGGGTAATGATGTCCAGAAAATCCAGCAAACAGGAAAAGCAAAAGCCCAAATTATTTTGCTCGCCTGCACTCAGGATACCTACCCTGCACTGTCAACCGGTGGACACGTGTGAACGCTTTTACACCTGCAGGGAAGGGCAGGAAGAACTTGGTTTGCTTCCTAGTTGGTGTGATTATTATGCCCACAACTGATTTCCATCTTGAGGTCTGATAATGCATTAGTAATCCACTCTGGTTGTAACAAGTCTACTTTCTTCACATCGGGTGCATGGCTTCAGCTTGGTCATTCCTGCAATAGAATAGTGGTATTAGTCGTCAAGAGTACCTGGACCAGCCCACCTTGGTGGTAAGCAGTTCTTTAATTAGGACTTGGTCTCCAAGCATGATGTTATAACATGGAACATCAGTTGGTATGAGCAGAGGATCCTGCACCCAATGATAGGTTTCTTTAGTAGCCCAAAAAGAGAAAGAAAATAGCCATAGGCACTCGATTCAAGATCCTACAAATTTTGGAGGAGCTATAGGTGTTCTCACAGGCCTCCCAAATACTATTTCATGTGGTGTCAGTCCATGTTTCCTATTGGGTGTGCTCCTCAGTCCCATGGGTATAAAAGGAAGCACTTCAACCCAAATAGAATCCTGTATCTTGGCGAAACATTCCGAGTCACCTTTGACGTCAGCAACACGTCTTTGCAGTATTACAGGTCCATTTGACTGGGGATGATGTGGAGTATGTAGCTTACATGTCATGTTTAAGGCTTTAGAAACTGCTTTGATGACATCTGCAATGAAGTGCAAACCTCTGTCTGAAGATAATTGGAAGGCCAATCCAAACTTAGGACAGAGATCTGTTAATAGCCTCTTAGCCTCAATCCACCCTGAAAAGAGACACGCAACCACAAGACATTGGGAAATGAATGGTTCCTTTGGCAAATCAATGAAATCCAACTGTCAAGGTCAGTTGGACTCCATGGCTGTGGCTTACACATTGAATGATAACAAATTGGGCTGCCATCCGGTGGATGCTAGCTGTATACCACTGCTTTAAAATTTCATCTCCTATCCCCCTCCCACTTTTTGCTTGCATGACTTGCACAAGCAAGTCATAGGATGAGGGAGAGAAGGGAGCCTCCAGTCTGCCATCAGGGGAAGAATAGAAAGGAACCAGAGATGAAGTAAGAAAACAACTAGAAGAAAGTTAGATATCCTTCTCTGACAGACAAATGTAGTTCAGAAAGTTTCAAAGGTTAAAGGGCAGGAAGACATATATTAAGCACTGAAATAGAGCTGGTGTGCCTGAAAAGGCAGCCTTTTTTTTGTAACAGAAACAGCAAAAGGATTCCCTTCTGAAATACTGTATAATCCACTTCAGAAGTGTGAGCAGTGCAGTGAGTTACAGAGATAGCAGAAGGAAGAAGGGTTGCTTGTGGCAACTAAAGGAGCTTGTGAGAGCCTTTTTCCAGCGGATGTCAGAAATCCACGTTCCTTCCTAATCATGCCTGTAGCATGGGCCATGGAATGATAGTCCTTGCTGTGTAAATAGCAACAGATTAATTAAGAGGCTAATGGGCAGGCAGGAGTAAGTTCAACGTCTTGAGTATATCTAACGGAAGGGAGAGAATGAGCCTCAAGGATATCATGAAGAGAAGAGACAATAGCATAATCAGCATGGAGAAAAACAGAGTTATCTCAGGAACAGAAGCCAACTGTAAACAAAATTAGGTCAGGGTTATCAGGTGGCTTATCTTGGAGATCAAAGTGGAGGGTGAAAAAATTCAGAGAGTAATGCAATACACTCCTGTGGAGGAAGGGAGTACCGCCAGAGAGAAGGGGCAGTAAAGTAGAAGGATTTAAGAGGAGAACAACACTGAATGTAAGGTTGGAAAGGGGAGTATTTTCAAACTCAGTTTTAGGCTTAATTGAGATTGGCAGATGTTTAGAGAGTAAAGAAATTGCAGGATGAAATACTTGGAATACCAAAAAATGCCCAGATTAACAAGAGAGAGAGAGTACTCTGGGAGAGCAAGAAAAGGTAGGAAACAGTGTTTTAGGAAGTAGACATATCCAGAGTCTCAGGAATATGAGGAAGGAATTTCATCATAAAGAAGGACATTGAAAGGTTTAGCAATTTCTGCACGGGTAGGATTCCATTGGCAAGAAGAGTTTGCCATTTCAATATATTTATGGAGCTGGCGCTTTGTGGTTGGCAGTAGATATCAAATACTGCATGGATCCCTGTTGGCAGTAACAGATCAACCTTTCATGGGAAAACATGCCCCAAATATTTAACAGAAGGAAAGCAAGCAAGCTTGTTAATTGGACGGAGATCCTGAACAAATCACTGGATTTGACATCTTTGTATTCTCAAAGGCTTTCATGGCCGGGATCTGATGGTTGTTGTGGGTTCTTTGGATTCTTTGGTTCTTTTCAGGAGATAGGGTGATCAGCGTGTTTTTGTTGTGATAAGGGGGGGAGAGATTATCTGTCACAACAAAAACACGTTGATCACCCTATCTCCTGAAAAAAGACAAACGCTGTTCCCACAGCTATAAATACTCTACTATCCAACAAACAGCAACAGAGGATGGACAGAGTTCCTACTCCAGTCTTCTGAAGATGCCAGCCACAGAGACTGGCGAAACGTCAGGAAGAACAACTTTCATAACATGGCCAAAGAACCTGAAAAACCCACAACAACCATTTGACATCTTTGTTCATCAAGTTTTCCAGCTTTCTTAACTGGTAGAACAGGTGAATTGCAAAGACTAATAAGTTGTGCAATTATAACTTGAGTGAGGAATGACTCTATGACTGGAGACATTCTCTCTTCTGCCTCTTTTGAGAAAGGATGTTGGGATACCTGAAGGAACGGGGGAGGCTTCATCAAGAAATATGAATAGTCTTGCAGTTTTTAAGGCGCCCAACATTATTAGAATGTGTGGCCCAAAGAGAGGAAGAAAGCTGTGCAAGCTTTGGGCAGGAGGCCCTCCTGGGCTTTATCAGGATCCAGAGTCTGAGAATTCTGAATATGAGAGGTGTACAGATTCACAGGCAATTGTGGGGACAAAATGAAAGCACACTTTTCTGTTAAAGCCCCAGTGGTAATACTTGTAGGGTGCAAAAGTGCATGAGACATAGGGTTTCCTTCAACCTCAACAGAAAGAACAGATTGGCTTTACGGGGGAGTAAAGTACAATTTTGGGATTTTAAAGCAGATCTCTGTGCATCCATATCCACCAGAGGTTTTACTGGTTGTCAGTTAATTTCAATTGAAATCATAGGGTCAGGAACTGAACGGAAAAACCTCAGAAATGCAGAGTAATAGTGTTAACTCCTGGCCTAGTCAGTATTTGCCATATTCTTAAGGAATTTCTGCCACTGCTTCAGTTACAACCATTTGGGGAGTTACTTTTTGCCATGGATTAGACTGAGGAAATTTCTTGCTGCGGAATTACTTACTGTGATGGTGCTGGGGAACAGGTCGAAACAGATTGGGTGGAACTATAACGTCTTGGGAAAGAGGAGACAACTGATGTGGCTTTCCAGCCTTGCATACATGTTGACGAGCTCTACATTCATTTTTCCAATGCCCTGTCTTTTTACAATCATGATATAGTCTTTCAAGCAGTTGGAGCCCAAAAGGTGGTGTACTTACCAATGCCCTGGAATATTGTGGTGGTGGGGCCTGCCGTTGATGGAGGCACCCTAACTAATCTAAGTACTAAGTACTGCCCTAACTAATCTAAGTCAGCAGATTGTACTCTGTGTTGTTCAGCATTTGGGGTGGTCCTGGGAGATCTGATGACCCTTAATTACCCTCTTGAGGGGGCAGATCTTGAAGGCTTTTAAGTAACCCATCCATATCAGTCTATAAACGATTAGTAAAGGTAAAGGTTCCCTGTGACAATTTGTCCAGTCATGTCCGACTCTAGGGGGCAGAGCTCATCTCAGTTTCCAACCCACAGAGCCAACGTTTGTCTGAAGACAATCTTCCGTGGTCACGTGGCCAGCGCGACTAAACACGGAATGCCGTTACCTTCCCACCGTGGTGGTACCTATTTATCTACTTGCATTTTTGCATTTTGCATGCTTTCGAATGGCTAGGTTGGCGGGAGCTGGGACAAGTGACGAGGGCTCACGCCATTGCATGGATTCGATCTTACAACTGCAGGTTTTCTGACCTTGCAGCACAGAGTCTTCTGCAATTTAACCTGCAGCGCCACCATATTCCTTTTCTATAAATGATTACATAGGCTGATAATGCAACGAAACTTTTCAGCAAATAAAACAAGGCTGTGTTTAATTGTAGGAAAAGCTCTATTTAGAATAGTATAGCTACTTAGGGAGCTGCGCTGCCTTTCTACATGTTCCAGCTATGGAGAAAGCTGGAATAGATGCCTGTGGATGGAAGTAAAGGCACATCTGACAGTATCAGCCTGCATCAAAGAGAGGCTAAGACGGATAAAAAGAAGCGAAACGCACACACCACCATAACACTCTTTCTCCATTACCTCTGCCAACCAATAGGCACATACAGTACCTTTCATCCAAAGTTTTGGTAGCACCATTCTTCACATCTGACACATTGTCTATTAGGGAGTGCCAGAACCTTTCCTAGATCTTTACATTCATATTCTTTAAAGGTATACATCTGTCCCCTTTACATTGGAAGATTTAGACAAAAACAAGGAGACAACATTCTGCCTGATTATCCACAAAGATATAAACCCTGTTCAGGCTAGGGTTGTAAATCTCCCAGTTTCTCACTCTTGGCAAGAATCTGAGGGGGGGGGGGAATCCCCTCTTTTTCCCTTCCTACCAGTAAGATTCTCTTAAAAAACAAAACAACAACAACAAAAAACAAAATACCTCTGAGATATTGTGGGAAATGTCATAGGATCTTTGAGAAGTTCTGTGATAGTTGTGGGTTTTTTGGGCTCTTTGGCCGTGTTCTGAAGGTTGTTCTTCCTGACGTTTTGACAGTCTCTGTGGACGACACCTTCAAAGGAAAGGAGTAGTTCTGTGATACTTTTTCAGTCACATTCTTAATTCAGAGGAGAGAGACAGAAGAAGAACACTTCTCCTGTACATTGAGTCTTTCTGTGAAGTGGGATGTTGTGAAAAAAAAATCAAGATTTCCAAAGATGTGGAGAGGCCCAAAATATATCAGACTGTCTCTTCTTCAAATTCTCCTTCTTTACTTGGAGATAGTAATAGGCAGAGGATGGGGCTAGACCTCTCTCCCTGCTCACACTTTTATTTGTTTGTTTGTTTGTTTGTTTGTTTATTTATTTATTTATTTATTTATTTATTTATTTATTTATTTATTTATTTATTTATTTATTTATTTATTTATTTATTATTTATATCCCGCCTATCTGGTCTTGCAACCACTCTAGGCAGTTTTCATTTTTCACAGCTATACAAATTGTGATTCTGAACAGATACTAACAAAAAGATGACGGGATGTGACAGGTATAACCATTGCCACCACATTTTTGTCTGTGGGCCTGGTCATTACTTGGAAAATAGCACTATGCACACTGATGAAAGAAAGCAAATGATGATTAGCCTGGTGGCATATTTTTCCAAACAGGTTGGGCTTACATTGATCTAAACTTCACTAATATTTAGTAGTTTTCGTTTAGGCTCTGAGCTGACAAGGAAGACTCCGTGGAGACAGATTTTTTGAGATTACCATAGCTATCTAGTTTTAATTATTACGGGCTGCTGTTGCCTCTGAATAATTATCATTATTAATCATTTCTATAGCCTGGTTAGTGTGATATACTTTGCAGTCTGTTATCTCATTCATTACTGTTGATAAAACAATCCATTTCCTTGGGTCAGCAGATTAGTTCTCTTGTTCACATAGTTACCCTACTAAGTAGACAGAATGGGTCTCTCAGAACTCTTCATTTTGAAAAATGGGACATGATAGAGTGCAAGAAAAGGTCTATGTAAGGGATGAGTATGATTGATATGTTGTAAGTAGCCAATGCCAGCTACTGCAGTCTCGTATATGCAAGTATGTTAGAATTAATCTTGGCTTAAGTTTCAGGAAATTACTGTGTTTCTTTGTGAGTCTCCAGATGAGGAGAGAAATATTAGGACAAGGGTCATTGATCTCTTATGTGTGGTGGGTTTAATGAATGGTTTTCCATCTATCGTCTCCACTTGCAACTGGCACCCATTCCAGGTTCAAACTAAATACGTTTCTATGTGTTTGGGGCACATAATATTTGTTAAGGAAGTAATGTGGGAAATTCACTGTCTGTCTCCATTGGTCACATATGCATGTATACAAAAATGTGCACATGCACGTGCGTGCACACACACACACACACACACACACACACACACACTTTTGTAATTGCTATACAAAGGCATCTCCTTTGTCCTCACATCTAAGATTTTGGCCCTGAAATCTCAGTGAATGAGAAACTGCTGATGTGCCAACCTTAAGAATTTCTTATCCTTATCATGCCTTTCTTCATCAGAGACAGACTCCAAATGACTCTTAAAAATCCTGTAAAAAAGAACTTTTTCAAAGAATTTTCATCTTCTAGCTGGTCACATGACTTGCCATTGTAGTAAACCATTAGCCTGTTCTTTGGGAGATAAAGGAAGGTAATTATTTCACTTACACTGAAGCTTATGACTTGGTTCACCTTCTTGATTCAAATCAAAGTGTACCTTATCTTTCCTGGACTCAGCTTCAGTCTTTTGTTTTGTTTTGTTGCTCATGCTTCTTTTTAAATTGACTTAACAGATTCATGGTATAAGTCTTGGTTTTACTGTAGGATTTCAGACTAGATGGTGACAGTTGATTTATTCATGCATTCTAGAACCTCTAAAACTACTGTATGTAGTTCACCAAACAATAATTACTTGTCACGTGATTCACCATAATGTGGCACTGCGAGGCTGCTTAGGCTAAAGAATTTTGGTGAACTTCAGTTTTTAATCCTAACTAGTGTACCTCTATTGAATAAATAGTACTTGATAATAGTTACCTAAATTCCATTGATTGAATGGGTCTTTTCTAGTTGAGTCCAACAATGGGATTTAGCCTACACAGTACTCACAGAGAAGTGAGATACCACTTTCTTCCATAGTTTCAGTCCTTTGGGAGAAGACAACAGATCATTTGACTCAATGGTGATGGGGATTGTGCAGTACTGACAGAAGACACCTCATTTAATTCAATTTGCCAAAGCGTATGATTCCACTTTCATGTGGAGTCCACATGAAAGCACTGAGGTCCTTTTTATTTTCATGCGTTAGGAGATATTATGGGCATATCCTGTCTGTAAGAAGCATTTTCATTCTCCTGATCAAAGCTTCCAATGCATGAACAGCCCATAATAAACAGATGGCCACCTTGCTCCTGCCACCTGGAACAGCTATAATCTCTGAGGAAGTCTCTGGCTGTGCAGCAATCAGTATTAACTACTTCCAAAAGTATTGATAATACTAATAGGGATGGTGTGGATGCTTTGCATAAAAACAATACAAGAGACCCCACAGAGCATCAGATAGCATCATTTTGTTTCCATTGCATGTCAGAGAATTTCAGTCAATAAGTCCTTCCACGTTTCTGAATGCCCCCTCCCCAAATTCTTTGACTTGTAAATACACATTCCTTTGGGGTGACTTATTTTTTTAAAAAATCAAAACATTAACATAATTAAGAGGAAGCTTACTTTGGCAATTAGCCAGGAACACATTAACATGTTCTGTTCTCAGTCTTATCCTCCCTCTCCACTTGCCCAGTGAAGCACTGTTGCAGAAAGCACAGAAGCCGTTTGTCTTCCTTCCCCTCCCTGGCTCTGTGACAGCAGTCTCTATGTGCTTTGTTCTGTGTTTTCTTGTTATTACTCAGCATAGTTTTCATCCTCAAGAACACTGGGCCAAAATCTGTTCCGCTGTGAGAACAGCTCTTACGGTCAGGACGTCCTTCCCAATGTTTGCTTGAAGTCAACTCTCTTGTAATTTGGATCCATTACTTCAAGTCCTACCCTGTAGAGCGAGACAAAGAAAGCTTGCGCCATCCCTGTCCTCCACAGGAAAGCCTTTCAAATATCTGAGATGGCTTTCACATTACCTCCAGGCTAAATATGCTTAATTCCATCAGCAGTTCTTTATAAATATTGGCTTGCCGGTCACCCTCTTCTGTATACATTCCAGCTTCTCAAGACCCTGCTTAAACTGTGGTGCCCAGAACTGGATACAGTATTCCAGATCAAAGCAGATTGCTTGTTGTAGTCTGGAAAACACCTTACCTTCCACTGGGTCAAGGAACCTTTGAGGTTTTCCAGACCAGACCACAATAGTAGCATACAGTGGTGCCTCACTTAACTATTGCCCTGCATTACGATGAATCCGCTTCATGACGATCTTTTTGCGATCACCATTGTGATCATAAAATGATGGTCTAAAAGGGGGAATTTCACTTAGCGATGATCGGTTCCCTGCTTCGGGAACCGATTTTCACTTTACGACTATCAAAAACAGCTGATTGTCGGGTTTTCAAAATGGCCGCCGGGTGCTTAAAATGGCTCCCCGCTGTATTTAGGGATGGATTCCTCGCTATACAGGCAGCAAAAATGGCTGCTGTATGGAGGATCTTCGCTGGACGGTGAGTTTTTACCCCACTGGAACACACTGAATGGGTTTCATTGCATTTCAATGGGGTTTTTAATTTCGTTTTACGATGTTTTCACTTAACGGTGATTTTCCTGGAGTGGATTATCGTCGTTAAGCGAGGCACCACTGTAATTACATCCTTTGATCTGGACTCTATACTTCTATTGTTGCAGCCTAATATGGCATTATTTTTTTCTCTGTGTCACACTGTTCAGCTTGTCCACTAAGACACACAGGTCCTTTCCACAAGCACCAGGCCAGCTGTCTCCCATTCTATATATTTACAGCTCATTTTTCCCCATCTAAGTGCAGGACTTTACATTTTTTAAAAAAAAATCATTTTCTTTCTTTTGGCCCAGTTTTACAACCTATCAAGGCCCTCTTGAATCATGATTTTGTCCTCTGAAGTATTAACTACTCCTTGAGGTCTGGTATCATTGGACATTTGATGAACATCCACTCCACACATTCACCCAATATATTTATAAAAATATTGAACAGGGACCCAAGGTTCTTCAGCTTCTGATTCACAGCCTTTTATTTCTTTGGAAGATGCTGAAGGGTTTACCTGGAAGTATCATTTGTTCCCACGTGGATCACAAGGAAAGGATGATGGTCGGTGAGCTTGATGATTTTTAGCAAGCCCTCTGTCATGTCCTGGATCTTTGCTCCAAGGAGGCAGCACCCCTTCTGAGACATACTGTCAGATCCACAGATTGCTGTCTCCATCCACCTCAATAGAGTACCTCCCACTATTATCACACATCTTGTCCTTCTTTGAATAACGGCACCAAAAACTCCCATCCACAGTATCCTCCGTGGCCATTTCCATGTTCTCTGGTGCCTGCGAACCATGTCTGAACAGCTCAGAATCACCACCTGTTAGAAAAACAGTTTGTCTAGAATGTGTATTGCATATAGAAATACATGCCAAGGGTACAACATGAAACACGTTTATTGTTGTAGCCTTACTTAGATATCAGTTCAGGGATATCAATGGTCAGGCAGTGCAGCTGGCAGAAGTCTGCCTCAGAGATTATGAGGTAAATGCATTAGTGGTCGAACAGAACAGTATTTTTTATTCCAACTGCAACCAAGGCTGACCAAAAAGATTTGGTTGCCACTTGAGATAGAAAAACAAGTGACACCTCTACCTTCAAGGTGTATAGTACACAATGGCAGGCAAATATTTATGGCCAAAGACCTGTAAGGGACCTTTCCCCTTCCATGATAGTAAAGATGTGATAAGAAATTAAAGAAAGAGCAATTTGCTGGCCTTCTATCATGCTGTGGAGGGCTAAAGCTACTTCAACCTGGTTGTTGGGCTGGACCTGCCTTGATTATACCACAGCCCTCTCCTCTCTGTTGTGTTGGGCTTATTGTTAAGCCATAGTAGGAACACTCCAAACTACACTTCAGATTTGTTGAAATACCACAGAGTAATGCTGGGTCACAGGAACTGTGGGAAACTCAAATGTATTCTCGAAGGTTTTCACGTCCAGGATCCGATGGTAGTTGTAGGTTTTTCAAGCTGTTTGGCCGTATTCTGGAACGCGGCCAAACAGCCCGAAAAACCTACAGCAACCAGCTCATGGTCACTCTAAAATGGCAGTAAAGTGATCATGTGTTCTGCTTGACAGTCCTCTGTTCTATACGCTGTCCAAGGACAATTTTTTAAAAATGTTACGTGTGTGTCATGTGCTGTCATGTCGAAACTTATAGCACCATTAGGGCTTTCAAGTTAAGTGAGATATTTAAGGAATAGTTTTACCCATTCCACCTCCTAGTGAGTTTTTATGGCTGAGTGGGGATTTGAACCCAGTTCTCCTGAGAACTAGGATCTCATTTTACCCACTACACTACACTAAATATACTTCCTTAAAGAGTCCTATTTTTTCTTTTCTTATTTAAAAGACTGTACAATTCACATCCGATTTATATGAAGAGGAAAAATGACGAGGAGCCCGCAAGTTGCCCATAAATCATTAGTCTCAGATCATTATCCAGACATACAATATTATTTGGTCATAGTCAAGATTCACATTTCTATTTAAATGTTAGTCCTTATTTCTGAAATATGCACCTAGGCATGCATATTAAGAAATGCAAAGTTTATGCAAATCTGTGACCTCTTTGGTTCTGTTTTTTTTTTTGGGGGGGAGGCATGCATTTCCTTTCAGGGGAAGGAGATTATATCTGCACATAGTGTTTTCACAGTGTTTTGCCTTCCATCCTCTACATGAAACCTCGTGTTCCAGAAGTTTTTAATTGAAGGTTTTAATTTTAATTAATAGAGTCATGGATCTTGATTGTTTTTGTTTTTTATTTTTGCTTTTGTAGAGTATAGATGTAACCTATTGGTTTTTAGTGTCTGTTTTTAACTGAACTGTTTTAATGGATCTTGGAAGCTGCCCGGAGACCCTTTCAGTGTGCGGGCAGCATACAATTCGAAATAAGTAAGTAAGTAAGTAAGTAAGCAAGCAAGCAAGCAAGCAAGCAAGCAGGCAGGCAGGCAGGCAGGCAGGCAGGCAGGCAGGCAGGCAGGCAGGCAGACAGACAGACAGAGATAGATAGATAGATAGATAGATAGATAGATAGATAGATAGATAGATAGATAGATAGATAGATAGATAGATAGATAGATAGATAGATAGATAGATAGATAGATAGATAGATAGATAGATAGATAGATAAAATGATTTGGGACCTCAGCGGTGGAGGGGTTTTGATCTATTCCTAGATCTGGTTGCCTGAATACAAAGTTCTTTGTTGAATTCTCTCTTTTGTGTACTGTCTTGGCTGGAATTCTCCTTTTTATACGGAATGCTTTCCCTAGGTACCTTCTGTTACATACAGCACTGATGTTACCTGTCTGTCATGGGTTTGGAGGGAAAGTTCCATCCTATGGGGAGTGGAAGGCGGGACATCAGGAGGAGGGGCTGTACTGTATATATATGTGGAGAGTGTGTGGAGACGCGGGGAGGAGACAAAGCAGCAGCTGAGAGAAGAAGCTGGTGTGGGAGTCTGTGTGTCAGACAGGGTACTACTGTGTGTCAGAGTACCAACCTGATAGGTTCAGGTGTCTGTTGGTTAGCCAGAACTGATAGGTTCAGGGTCTGTGCTTCAAGTTAAGGGTTCTGTGTGAACCAAACTGTGTGCATGTATGAATGGAACTAAGCCACGTTACTTTATCTTATGCACCTGATCATTTTATTTTCCCTGTGTGTTGTTTTAAATAAACCTTGTTGTTTATTTGTTTAAAAATCCATCCCTGGTCTGTGTGACTTATTATAGGGAATGGTTGGTGGCAGCTTAGTAAAAGTGTGGCAGATCCCAGTAGGTCTGGGTTTGTCACATTGATTGGTGTCCAGCGTGTGGGATACGACTGGTCCAGTTGTCCAGCGGTCCAGCAAAGCCGTGGCTAGTGTGCCCAGAGCAAGGGGGGTCTAGTCAGGGACAATCTGAGGCGCGTAGGTAATCTTCTAGGTGTACCTCAGGGGGAGGTGCGCTAGTGGAAGAACGTGCCAACTGGGAAGACTAGATTAGGGTGCTCTGAGGCAGCCTGTTTTGGCGGGAAAAAAGCTGAGGCAAAACTGTGAAATAGAAGTGAGCTAGCTTGCCAGCTGAGAGGCCCAGCAGAGGGGGAGTAGACTCTGGCTCGCAACTGTTGCAAGTTAGTGCTGAAAGAACAGCCGCAATCTATAGAGGGCTGGTTCTGAGGCAAAAGAAGAAAAAAAAAGTGGTCGTTTTATTTTGAGGCTTGACTTTTTAAAGCAGCCTGTTCTGGGGGGGATTATGCCCTTGACTCGAAGCCAAATGGCAGAAATGGGTGAAGTGAAAGACCCCCAGGTTGACCAAGGTTCTGAGGATGAATTTGGCTCAGTGCAGGGTGACAGCACAGGAGAGCAGAACCCAGAACTCAGGAAAATGCTCATAGCCCAACAGCATGAAGTTCAAATGAGGCAGTTAGAAATAGAAATGGAGAACTCAAAGGGGGAGGACTCTATTGAGTTTAGCAAATGGGATCAACAACTAGATCCAACCTTGCAGCAGTGCTTTAAGATGGTTAGCAATTGTCCAGTAACCCCTGAGAACCGTGAGAGATATTATTGTGAAGAAGGCCTTTTATGTAGGGAGATCTTAATAAACTCCACGAAGGAAAAATTGCTTGTAGTTCCTTCTAAATATAGAAAGAAAGTAATGGAAAAATGTCACACAGACACCCTATCGGGACATTTAGGGATGGCAAAGACTAAGCAGAAAATATCCCAGAAGTACTACTGGCCAAAAATGGGAAAAGAAATAAAAGAATTTTGTCAAAGCTGCACCACTTGCCAAATGAAAATAAATAGTGAGGAAAAATCCAAGAGGGATGATGACTGGGATAGGTATATGGAAGAGATGAAAAATATTGACAATATATTTAAGCAAATGGAAAATAGACATATTGAACAACTGAAAGAGAAACAGAGGTCTGGGTTTACTCTATTAAGGCAAGTTTTTAAGGATGCATACGGCATAGATGAGTTTTCTGAGGGAAAAGATTTACAATCCAAAGTGGCAGTGGATATGGTTTATGAGTGTGAAAGAAAGATAAAGCCACAAACTATTCTGAAACCAAAAGAAGGCACACAGGTTAAGGCACAACAAAACCTGAATTATTCTGAAGGAAACATGAGGGAAACATGGGACCCTAAGTACTCTCAGGGACCAGGGAAAAGCCAGCAAGGGGGAGGGGCCCATGGTGAAGGGAAGCCCTCAGACATGAAACCAAGACCTCAGATTTTGGAGGGAAAACCAAAACAAGATGAGAGAGAATCAAAATACACCAGAAAATGTTATTTCTGTCAGGGAAAGGGCCATCTAATCTCAGAGTGTGAGAAATTAAGGCAGCTAAAAGGAATGGTGCCTCAGGATTCTAGTGGAACCAAGCCAAAAGCTGTGTTCTGTGTCCAGAGAGAGCAAGGCTCATTGTCACTGAGGGAGCCTGTTGCCATGGCTGCTCAGTCTGGAACGGCTGCATCTGCTGATCAGGCTGAGGAAGGTGGTCCTCTTGTGGAGGTCAAGCGATGCTTGCTCGTGAGAACAGATTCTCAGTTGTTTGAGACAGCAGGGGTGGACGTAGGAATACTTGGCCGTCAGTATCGGGGGCTGCGGGACACTTGTTCTCAGGTGACCCTGTGCCATCCAGATATTATTCCTAGGGAATATATAATCCCGAATGAGAGCATAAAGGTAGCAGGGATTGAGGGGCAGATAATCTCACTCCCAGTCGCGGAGGTACCTGTCAACTTTCAAGGCTGGAGGGGAGTTTGGCGGCTAGCGATTTCATCGACTCTGCCAGCAGCCGTGCTCGTGGGAAATGACCTGGCTGAACATGTGAAAAGGGTGCTAGTGATTACACGCTCACAAGCCACCACGGGGACAGTTCAAGAGGGTAATGATGAGCCAGAGACGGAAGCAGAGGGGAGTTCAGAAGCTGTGGTGGAAACCTTAACCACAGACAGCAGATTTGGACAAGAGCAAAAGGCAGACGCCACTCTCCAAAAGTGTTTTGAACAGGTGACTGACGCCCAGCTAACACCTGAAACCCCAGTGAGATTTCTGGAGAAAAAGGGGATTTTATATAGAGAGACCCTGAGGAATACCTCAAAAGGGGGAGATGGGATCAGAAGTCAGCTGGTGGTACCTGAAAAGTATCGCCCCATGATCTTACAAAGGGGGCACTCTGACATGTTTGCTGCACACTTAGGGGTGAACAAAACACAGCAGAGAATCACACAGAATTTTTACTGGCCTGACATAGGGAAGCAGATCAGGGAGTTCTGTAAACAATGTGATGTGTGTCAAAGGCAGGGGAATAGCCGCGATAGGACCAAAGCAAAGTTGTGCCCTTTGCCTGTGATTGACACTCCGTTCAAATGCATAGGGGTGGATATTGTGGGACCTTTGCCCAAGGCCACAAAGAGGGGGAACAGGTTCATTCTCACAATTGTGGACCATGCCACAAGGTACCCTGAAGCCATACCCTTGACTAACATTGAACCTAACACAGTGGCAGATGCCTTGGTGGGGTATATGTCCAGGATGGGATTTGCCTCAGAAATAATCACAGATTTGGGAGCATCATTCACATCGAAGCTCATGAAACGCTTATGGCAAATCTGTGGAATTAAGCTCAAGGAAACCACTGCTTATCACCCTGAAAGTAAGGGGTTAACTGAGAAGTTCAATGGGACTCTGATGCGCATGATTAGGGCTTACTTGGCAGAGAATCCGAACAATTGGGACCAGAAGCTGCAATCCCTTTTGTTTGCTTATTGATCAGTGCCACAAGCCAGTACCGGGTTCAGTCCATTTGAACTTTTATTTGGGAGAAGGGTGAAAGGGCCCCTTGATTTGATCAAACAAAATTGGGAGCAGATCACCCAGGATGACCCACAAGACGTTGTGACATATATAGACTCTTTAAGGATTGACCTAAAGAGAAACCTAGAGCTAGCAGCAGAGACCCTGCAAGCTCAAAAGGTCAGAAAGAAAGCTTGGGATGACCAGGAAGGCAGGGAGAGGCACTTTAACCCAGGGGAGGGAGTGCTTTGGCCTGGGCTCTGTAAAGAGAACAAACTGCAGCTGGGTAGCCCAGAAATAAAAGACTTGGGTCACATGGTAGGGGGAGGAGTGATAAAACCCCTGGAGGCCAAAATGGAAG
This sequence comes from Pogona vitticeps, assembly GCF_051106095.1. Lineage (NCBI taxonomy): Eukaryota > Metazoa > Chordata > Lepidosauria > Squamata > Agamidae > Pogona > Pogona vitticeps. Next base: position 13,702,510 of record NC_135787.1, on the reverse strand, counting down.
CTGTTCGTGATTGGCCCAGACCCAACACCAAGAAAAAAGTCAAATCATTTCTTGGGCTGGTGGGCTACTACAGAAAGTTCATCCCGAGGTTTAGCGAGATTGCGGCTCCGCTGACCGATCTGACGAGGAAGAAGGCTGATGACCGCATCCCGTGGACCAGCAACTGTGAGGAGGCGTTCCAGAGGTTGAAGGAGGCGCTCGTCCAGTATCCAGTGCTGCGTGCTCCAGACTTCGACCGGGAGTTCATCATCTACACCGATGCGTCTAACAGCGGGGTAGGAGCAGTTCTGTGCCAGGAGGATGAGAATGGTGACCAGCATCCAGTGTCCTACCTGAGTAGGAAACTTCAAAAAGGTGAGAGACATTTGGCAACCGTGGAGAAGGAGTGTTTGGCAATAGTCTACGCGATCCAGAAGGCCAAGCCTTACATCTGGGGAAGACATTTTGTTCTGTGCACTGACCATTCACCACTGCAATGGTTAAAGACAATGAAAACCCACAATAGCAAACTTATGAGGTGGGCTTTAAACCTACAGGACTATGACTTTGAAGTGAAGGTGGTCAGAGGGTCAGTGAACTGTGTTGCTGACGCCTTGTCAAGAAGACCTGAAGAATGAAGACGGCGAAAGAAACATGGACTATATATATATATATTGATGACAAAAAGTTAAATGTACCTGTTTTTTGAACTTGGTTTGTATGAATAAAGGTAAATTGATGTAATGTATATGGTAAATGTTTAAATGCCTAATTGCTATGGTTAACTTAGAATGTAAGTATAAGTAAGTATGATATGGTATGTATAACTGTTGTTGTGTGTTTTATCCAGGTTGTTTTTTTTGGGAAAAGCACCTTAGCTTTCCCCCTACAAAACAACTTATAAAGAGGGGAGGTGTTACATACAGCACTGATGTTACCTGTCTGTCATGGGTTTGGAGGGAAAGTTCCATCCTATGGGGGGTGGAAGGCGGGACATCAGGAGGAGGGGCTGTACTGTATATATATGTGGAGAGTGTGTGGAGACGCGGGGAGGAGACAAAGCAGCAGCTGAGAGAAGAAGCTGGTGTGGGAGTCTGTGTGTCAGACAGGGTACTACTGTGTGTCAGAGTACCAACCTGATAGGTTCAGGTGTCTGTTGGTTAGCCAGAACTGATAGGTTCAGGGTCTGTGCTTCAAGTTAAGGGTTCTGTGTGAACCAAACTGTGTGCATGTATGAATGGAACTAAGCCACGTTACTTTATCTTATGCACCTGATCATTTTATTTTCCCTGTGTGTTGTTTTAAATAAACCTTGTTGTTTATTTGTTTAAAAATCCATCCCTGGTCTGTGTGACTTATTATAGGGAATGGTTGGTGGCAGCTTAGTAAAAGTGTGGCAGATCCCAGTAGGTCTGGGTTTGTCACACCTTCCATGCTGTCATTTCAGTACCAAATAAGGGCATTTTTTTATTTCCATGGGCCTTTTAAATGATAGATAAGGTTTTTTTTACCAGTTGCGGTCTTGACTCATATTCTCCCACCTCCCATGCCTTGTTTATCTTTGTCGTATTTTGGTGTTAATTTTTATACTGCTGCTACTGATGCTGTTGTTATTGTTTCAGGTGTTCTGAAAACCCCTGTTAGTTGAAGAGTGAGATATTAATTTACCAAATCAACACACCTATGCCCCAACTTCAAAACCCAAACATATTGTCCATTAAGGTCTGTGGGGAAATTTGAAGCATCAATGTTTACAATGCTTAAATGTAAAAAGGTGTGTGTGCGGGGGGGGGGGGGGACCTCCTATGGGGTTCTATGGTTAAATACTTCAATTCTCCAAAACTTTCCATTTTGTAGAAGCCTGAATGATCTGAAGGACAATTTCTTGTCTGAACTTGGGTTACACATGGTTTCTACAAAGATCATATGAAAGTCATTAAAAGAGCTAGCTGTCAACATGAAATTCTCTGACAAGCTTGAAATGACAGGCTGGGTCACCTCTGAGTTCCTAAGATTCTGTTTTGTTTCATTACTATGCCAATAGTTTACTGGCATTCTGTTTTCTTTCCCTCCTTGCCCCCTGCCTCATCTCTGTGACAGGGATTCGGGAAACAAGTGGATGTGTCATATATTGCCAAATATTACAACATGAGTAAAAGCAAAGTTGACAACCAGTTCTACAGCGTGGAAGTGGGTGACTCGACCTTCACAGTTCTCAAACGCTACCAGAACTTAAAACCAATCGGCTCTGGGGCTCAGGGAATAGTTTGGTAAGTTACTTCAAGTATGTTGTCCATCTATATGAATGTGTGTAGATTTCTTTTTCTCTGGTTGTAAAGGAGGTATACCACCTGTAGTCTTTCAAAGTTTGCTTGCCATGAAGTGTATCAAAGACCAGCGCTTGAAACTAATTTGTTAAAAATTAATGTTTGACTGTAATCGGTTATATATGTGGACCTTAAAACAATATATACATTATTTTAATTATTTTAAGGGTCACAGTGCCACAGTGTTGACAATCTGAGTATCAGTGTTTCATGTTCTTTTACTTTGTTACCTGAGAAGTAATTTGGGAAGTTTGACTATTTTAATTTTTTTTAATTAATTGTGTCATTATCATGTCACAATTAATAACACAAATTAATTTTGTAGTGGCTGCAATCTTGTGCTATTACAAAAACTTTCCAGGTTCTGCCCAAGACTGCAGTAAATCGCAGGGGGGAGCCAATAAGGATAGAGAAGGGAGAAAGGAGATGAGGTGTGCAAAAATTCACATATCTCTGAGTCTGGGTGTCTAGCTCTGTCCTATCCCGTTTCCTGGTAGGAGTGATATTATCTACATGCCGAGAAGCAAACAGATAACATTTTTGAAACCTTCAGCCTTCCATCTGAGACCAAGCCCTCCCTAGCCCCCTTTAGGACCTGCAGAAATATGACATTTGTTGTGAGACCAGACCCTTTTGTAACATTCTTTTACGTGAAACCTATTTTCATGTCTAGCTATCAATTCAATGGAGAAGTGAAGAATTCTAAAATGAAGGTGGAGCTGGTATAATGACTCATGTTTTTCACCACTTTTAGATAATCTTAGATCCAGGAGCTATGGGGCTAAGCCAAGAGTCAACACTCAGCATGGCTGAGCAAATGGCAGAGCACTTGAGCCTAAGGTTGCCAGGTCAGCAGCCTACTAATTTCTGAGGTTTTAGGTTATGGCAGGCCATGGTGATGTTTGAGGGTGAGGCAGGGTTGGGGGACATGGGTCTCCATGTCCCTGGCTATGCTAGTGCATGTATGCCACAGAAAGACCACTCAGCAATTTATTTATTCGCAAAGGCTTTCACGGCCGGGATCTAATGGTTATTGTGGGTTTTTCGGGCTCTTTGACCGTGTTCTGAAGGTTGTTCTTCCTAACATTTCTCCAGTCTCTGTGGCTGACATCTTCAGAGGACAGCACTGTGCTGTCCTCTGAAGATGCCGGCCACAGAGACTGGCGAAACGTTAGGAAGAACAACCTTCAGAACATGGCCAAAGAGCCCGAAAAACCCACAACAACCAATTTATTTATTTTTTTAAAAGTATTTTACCTCACCTTTCTCCTTGAAAAGGACTTAAGGTAGCTAACTCCATTAAAAGACAATATAAAAGCTAAAATAAGTAAGTAAACAAATACTAAAAAGCATCAAGCAAATACCATACTAAAGAAGGTAAGCAACAGCAACGCCAAAAACACATTCAAAGTGGTGAGGTGAAACAATCCATCTAAAAATCGCACTCATGCAGCCAGTCACTGGAGGAAAGCTTGCCTGAAGAAAAAGGTCTTTGCTTGCTTGAGGAAAGACAGCAAAGATGAGGCTGGCCTGGCCTACTGTGGGAGGGAGTTCCAGAGCCTGGGAGCAGCAACAGTGAAGGCTTTCTTCCATGTCCCTTCCAAATCCACCTGTGAAGGTGGTGGGACTGAGAGAAAGGCCTCTCCTGAAGATCATCTGACCCATAACTAATATCCTAAGCTTGGGAAAATAAGCGTAACTTTGTGTTATTCCAAAAGTACAGATAAGTGTGATTTTGTATTAGTCCAAAAAGTATAACCTCAAACTTCCTTGGGGCCTGTTTCAAAAATGCTATATGCAGACGCCCCTCCCTGAGCTTCTTTTGGAAGCAGTACAAAGAAGGAAGGGTTTCTGATACTGAGCTCAGGTACCAGAGAGTTTCACACGGTGGTCCTAGTGTTGTTGGGGACCCAAGCCATTTTGGTATTTGTAGATTAACAGTGGCACATGGCTGGTGTACCTATCATGCCTCTGATTACCATGGAGGGGAGCCACTGGACAGAAGGGACATAAAATGTAGAGAAGGGGAAACAGGGGATATATAGCCACTAGACAATTAGAACGGTTTTATATCACTTCACCTGCCTTAGCTCCATCTTACAGAATTGTGTAATTTGTTGTTTGGCGAGGTGCTTTATTGTTTTCTGCTCTAGTTTATGGGAGTGCACCAAACCTCTCAAACAGAGAATGCTAAGTATCTCAGCATAAATAGTAGATAATGCTAAGTGCCAGGATGGCTCCGTAGCACTTAAACGGGTGTCAAACTGCTATAACTTCCTAGTATCATAAGGGCAAGAATGAAAAGAAGAAAGACAAGGCTAGTAGAGCAGGCACACCCAGCCCCGTTCATGTCTTGATGGACGTTCCCAATGGGCATCTATCTAGCTTTTAGTAAAAGTTTAGTATTAGATTTCTCTTAACTTGCAGCAGCTAGTAGTTGGAAAAAGGACTGCGTGTGGTAATTTGCACTCTTTGGCATTTTCTTTGAACAGCAAGACAAAGGACATTTCCAGCTGACCTAGTAATTCCTTTTCTTGTGTTCTGAAGACAATCCCAGATGTGCCGAGCAATAAGTCTCACCCCTGTATCATTTCGAAGTTGTCATAAATGCAAGGTTTTCAAGTTGATGTGACCATTAATCTTTCCTCGGTTAAAAGGAAAAGAACCGGGAAAACTCTGACATTTCAGGGAAACATATGACTGTCGTAAGAGTTGCGTTGTAAAACATGGAGATCTAATAAATCTTGCAGAGTAAATAATCAGATGTTTTGTGATTCATGCAAGTGTTTCCCTGATTTATTGTTTGTCACTGTATAATCTGCCTTGCCCTTTTGCCAGCCCATAGAGTCTTCTTTGATATCTTCTCTATTGTCCAGGATTCCTCAGCTAAAGAGCAACAACAAAGCCCCCCCACACATTTGGGTGGGTCTTGGTGTTTATGTTTTTCTCCTACAATTTCTTTTAAATGTTTATTTCAATCTCCACATTACCATTAAGTTAAGAGAATGCTATGCTATTGAAAGAAAAAGAACCACGTTGAAGCCTTCAGCACTGATGCTGAGCAAATACACAACAGTGAGTGTGCTAAGCCTGTTTCCTGCCACTTGATTTTCTCATGTGAAGTATACTGGTTCTGAACAGGGGAGATTCTTGTATGTATGGAGGGTCTGTGTGTTGGCCAGGACCTTGGAGAAAATGTGCTTTTGTTTGCTATGAGGCCCACCACAAATGGAAGAGTCTTTCCTCTTTAGAACGGTCACTTTTCAAGCAAAAAGACAATGGTGTGCGGACCAACACACACATGTGTGCTGTTCCCTTTCTCACATATTTCCTCTTAGCCCACATGTTCAGCATCTGAACTGAGAAGAAAGAGAGAGAGGGGATGAGTTTCATAGCCTTGACTTCTGCAGATCCTTCAGAATGTGCATGCAGAGGTCAAGTGCCTGCTACGAGGTGCAATTCCTTTTTATTTATTTATTTATTTATTTAATAACTTGGGCTTAGGGTATGGGATACAGAAGGTAAAGGGAAATGTAAGTGGGGGGAAAAAAGGGGGGATGTTTCTCTGTTGCTTTATTTTTTGGTGAGTTTTTTTTTTGCAGTCCCAGCTTGGGGCATGCACTGTTTATTTATTTAATTGCCCAGCCCTGATAGAGAGGAATTTCTTTTCCTGTTTTCCTCGTCTAAAAATTATGTGCATCTTATAGCCAGGTGTGTCTTATGGAGCGAAAAATACGGTATGCACTCCTATCCAATATTGTTTTGCTACTCTACAAGTCCACCACATATGATAAACAAGGTGTGATTCCAAACTCCTTCTCTATATGTTATGTGCTCCATGTTGGTGATCCTGAATTTATTAATTTATTTATTTATTTGAAGTTTGAATTTTTTTTCCTGGAAGAAATGCCAAGTTGAGCAGGATTTTTTTTTTTTTTACAATTTCTACATATAATGTCCTTTTTGCTACTTCTAATGTTGTGGGGAAAGGAAACGCTTAGCAGTCAAGTGCTAGAACTAGAGCCACTCCAGACTTCTGAGGTGACTGGTTGCAGGAAAATAGTGAGCAGATGGCAGTGACAGGGAAGCCAGCCAGGCAGGAGGGAATAATGCATATACATGTACTCAGGTCTCAGATATGTTGCATTAAGTGGAGGTTCACAGTACATTGACTTCACTTTATGTTTTTAACAAACTGAAAACACACTCCAAGTTTATATCTGGTGACTGAGGGGAGGCAGGGTTGGTCTTCAGTGCTTACTTAATTCAGAGTCTTGGACTGAGAAGACATGGATAAATCAGGCTGACCTTCTAAGCCTTTGTTCTTGCTCCCGTATTCTCTGGAAGCTGTCGTTATACAGTAGTTTGTATCAAAGTGAAAGCTATTTATCTTAAGAATTCATTCGGTGTTCCATTCTTCTTAAATATATAGAACTGGCCTTTTCTGAACTCTATAAATTTATAGAGAGACATCCTGATAGCTGGATACTTTATAAATGATGTTCTGTGCCAGAAGGCACCACTGTGGAGAACTGAGCAGTATGGAAGAGGAGGGTGTACAAATATGGTAAAATAACCAGTGAGCAGGCCATCTGTTCCTTCTGTCCTTGGCTGTGAACAACGGTTTGGGCTGAGGCTGTGACCAGCCATTACAGCTTCAAGCCTAACCAGAAAAATAAAATATATTTAGCAAGATGCCCAATTTTCCATTGGAATGGGAGCCTGTTCTCTTTTTTTTGGCAGGATCTCTGTCAAATGCCATGTGCTTTTCCCCTCCTTCCTACAAATCCTGGAAGACGAGGGGCTGATGACTCTACATTTAATCCCATACTAAATGTAGTATTTTGCAAATACTGGTATTTTGCAAATGATACCAGAATTCAGAAACTTGCTCTTCAAAAATAGTTACAGTCTTTTTCTAAGCCCCCTCAAGTAATAAGCAATTTTTGAAAGAAACTCTTAATATCCTGCTTGCTGAAAGTAACTAGTTACTTTTAATTGAAAACTGCAACACATCTGAATGTAGCAGCATGAGACACAAACACAAGCTAGCACTTAAACCATGTGATGATATTTTTCTACCACCATATAGAGAGACTTGATGCACCTGGGTGGCAATCCTGTAGAGTCGTACCCTGCTTGCCTGTGTTCAGCCATAAAAGCTAATTCCTCAATCCAAACCATGAGGAGGAGAGAATAAACTGGGAGCAGAAAATTTGAGAAGCTATGGTCATTGAATCAGCCAATTGAGATCAAGATTACAGGTTCCTGTGAGACAACAAGAGGTCTTAGTGAACAACTTTTTGTTGCAGGTGTGCCTCTAACTGCTTATCCCTAGGGGATGGTCACCTGAACTTAAGCCTGAGAAAAATAATTATCCTCAGGTTGAATGGACAGAGAGACACCTTTGTGGCATCATGATGAATGGAGCTGAATGTGAAGTAAGTGTGTGTGTGTGTGTGTGTGTGTGTGTGTGTGTGCTCGTGTGCGTGTGTGTGTGCTCATGTGTGCCTATAACAATTATATCGTATTTACTGAGAAAAAGAAGTTAGTTATGAGTAACGAGCTACAAAGAATGAATGACATCGGAGCTCTGTTTATTCCGAAAACCCTGATTTACCCAAACTGTGAGACTCCAATAAAATTCATCTTAAACGTTTACTATAATATAGTGAAGAAATAAAATGTACAGAGCTCATGTCGATGTTTCAGCCTTGGCTGGTTCAAAATATAAGCCCTGTGAAAATGAGTTGTTGATCAAGAAAATGGAATCAGCAGGATTGTCATTTGCTTGCATTGACCAAGCATACTGAAAAAGCATCCTCCTCTCGAATGGGATAGCTTTTCTTGATTTTCTCACAGTTTAGTAACATCAATGCAGTTTGAATGCCAAGTGATAGCGATCAGCAACTTCTCTCTCCACCCACTTATTCCATCCCCACCATCTTTTTTGGAAGATTATCAAATACAGTGTTGTCTGAATGGCACTGGGCATCAAGTGTTCACTGTGACATCTGCTTCTGATAGAAGGAAAAAAAGAGGTCACATGCCAACTTTATCTTATTTCTAGCTGAGAGCAACATTAAAAGTGGTGGCTGCACATTCATATATTGGATGCTGTTGTCAAGTGTTCCTTTTTAATTCCATACATGCAGAGACTTGTAAATGATGCAAGTGAGACCAGCAACATTTTTTTTGCTGTGCACAATGTTAGGATTTGAACTATTCTATTGTCCTCCCGTTAGAGTAGCTACATATCTTACCTTACAGGGGAACAGTTCTATAGTTGCAGGGTGGCCGTCAATGGCCAGTCCTCTGATTCAGGTCCTCTATTTGAAGACCTACCTAGTTTAAATCCAGTTTAAAGATGAAGGTTAACAGGGAGAGAGAACAGGGGCCTTGAACATGTCCACTATGAGTTAGTAGAAGACTGAGCCACATGCTGGTCCCCAGGTCTTATTGTTTCTCACTGTGATGAGATGCCTTCTATTTCCATTGCAATAATAGCCACTATTTCTGTGTTTGCAGTTTTACAAATAAATTAGCACATAATGATTATGTGCAGATTTTTCATCTTTTTTTTGGGGAAGGTAGTTTTTCTTGTAGTCCTGAAGTGGGGTCCATCTCCTGACTTATTTTTTTTTCTAGTAATAAAGTATGGGCATTTTCCACCACGTTAGTCCTTGGTTAGTACACCACCATGGGGTGGAGGAAGGAAGAAAGATGGGGTGACAGCAGGGACTGTGGTGATAACTAATGCTTCTCCGCTGGTGTAAATGATGGGACAAGTCATGCCACTACTACTGCTCTTTAGCCATTTGGCAACGGGCTGGAAGCAGAATTACCACTTTGTCTCTCCATGGTACTTAATAAAGTGTTGTATTTCCAATTACAAGTGTCCATGCTGGATGGTTCCAATACCTCTGGGTGGGCACTTAGTTGGGGACAGCAACCTTAACCTACGTTTTTGGGGCTCCATGATCACTGCAGATGGTGACAGCAGCTCCGAAATTAAAAGACACCTGCTTCTTGGGAGGAAAGCGATGACAAACCTCGACAGCATCTTAAAAAGCAGAGACATCACCTGGCCGACAAAAGTCCGAATACTCAAAGCTATGATTTTTCCTGTAGTTTGTTTGTTTGTTTGTTTGTTTGTTTATTTATTTATTTATTTATTTATTTATTTATTTATTTATTTATTTATTTATTTATTTATTTATTTATTTATTTATTTATTTGATTTATTTGATTTATACCCCACCTATCTGGACTGATGGACCACTCTAGGTGGTAGTGATGTACGGAAGTGAGAGCTGGACCATAAAGAAAGCTGACTGCCGAAGAATTGATGCTTTTGAATTGTGGTGCTGGAGGAGGAAGGCAAGAGGAGAAGGGGATGACAGAGGATGAGATGGTTGCACAGTATCATCGAAGCTATCAACATGAATTTGACCCAACTCCGGGAGGCAGTGGAAGACAGGAGGGCCTGGCATGCTCTGGTCCATGGAGTCACGAAGAGTCGGACATGACTTCACGACTAAACAACAACAGCAAAGTTAATGTCTGCTGTGCCTTCTGACCCTGAACCCAATCACAGTTTCTACAAATAGCATTTTAAAAAAGTGAAACCTCTAGCATCTTAAGTTGTTGTAGCAAAGAGAAACTCAAGATGGGAGAAAGCATCACCTTTACATGAAAGACAGCTGAGAAATATAACCATTGAGGCAAGAATTATGATTGCCTCTTCTCCAGGCATTGACTTGTAGAGCAATGAAAGGGGGGGGAAGGCTGGCATATACGTAATCACTTGACAAATCCTTCCTTCTATCTGATGAAATCCCTTGCTCCATTGTTATTGATGCTATGGAGGATTAGAGGAAGTGGGCCCATATTTCACATTTATGTTGTTATGCTTCATAGGCTTTTTTTGTGGTAGAGGGGATGCAGAAAAATTTGAGGATCAGGATGCAGTTCTGTGAAATACAGCTTCTAGGGAAGAAACACCTCTCAAAACCAATTTAACTGAGTTACATGTTGTGTGCAGTTTTCATGTGCTGAGTTTAGTCTTTTCTATACACATCTACACAATTACATTACTCTTACCTTGCTGCTCCTGAGATCAAAATTTTGCTGATCCTTTTATAAAGCTATACTTATCTTTAATCTCATGGATGCCAGTGAGTTTATTTTAAATATGGGCCAAGTTTACTTTTAACTCTTTAATTTTAGATGATGCACTTACGTTTGTTAGTAGCAACAGAGGTTAGAATAACTACTTTTTAAAAATAGAACAAATAGACACATTTGCAGTTTGGGGACTGTTAGTTTAAAAAGAACGTGGACCGCCGAAGAATTGATGCTTTTGAATTGTGGTGCTGGAGGGGGCTCTTGAGAGTCCCCTGGACTGCAAGGAGAACAAACCTATCGATTCTAAAGGAAATCAAGCCTGAGTGCTCACTGGAAGAACAAATCCTGAATCTGAGGCTCCAATACTTTAGCCATCTCATGAGAAGAGAGGACTCCCTGGAAAAGACCCTGATGTTGGGAAAGTATGAAGGCAAGAGGAGAAGGGGATGACAGAGGATGAGATGGTTGGACAGTGTCATCAAAGCTATCAACATGAATTTGACCCAACTCCGGGAGGCAGTGGAAGACAGGAGGGCCTGGCATGCTCTGGTCCATGGAGTCACGAAGAGTCGGACATGACTTCACGACTAAACAACAACAGCAAAGTTAATGTCTGCTGTGCCTTCTGACCCTGAACCCAATCACAGTTTCTACAAATAGCATTTAAAAAAAGTGAAACCTCTAGCATCTTAAGTTGCTGTAGCAAAGAGAAACTCAAGATGGGCCTGGCATGCTCTGGTCCATGGAGTCACGAAGATTCGGACACAACCTAATGACTAAACAACAACAACAAAGTTTAAAAAGTGATTTTTCCCATGACTAGGTAAGAGGCAACATCTTAGAACAGCAGTATGTGTCTATCTTTGCTCTCATGTGAACTAGTAATATGTTAAAGCAGAAGCATTCTGTTTTTAAACAGAAACATGTAGTGATATATGAACAATTGTTAAATTTGAAACCAAAGTCTATGTTGCTTGAAAAAGGTTGGTGATTGTGTAAACTGAACACAAAATGTTTGAAGGATTTCAGGAAGAGGCTTGGCATTGTGTTCCTTTTCTCATCTGCATCGTGCTGTTCTCAGGCAAGCACCCTTCCTTCTGCATTACAGCACAAGTTAATTAAACTTGCCATGTCAGCAGTTTCACTTGTTTGCTGGTTCTGATCTTTGAGGTCCAGTACCAGAGGTAAGCCCTTGTGATATGAACGAAGGAGGACCTTGTGTAACAGTTGCAAAAGCATATGTGCAACTGAGAACACCAATCTTTTGCAATTCCTTCTAAAGCAATATTATATGTGCGGCACACATACAAACACATTCACACCCAGCTGGGTGGTGGCACCCTGTTGTTAAACCCACTGTATGCAATGAAATGAAACCATCACTTTCTTTGGTTTATCCAGAAAGTTTTTTCCCCTAGTCTCCCAAAACCTAGGGAAGCACAGAGACCTGAGACCTGGCAACACTGAGGTAAACCAATGGACTTATGTCCATGTGAACAGCTTGGGAACAGACTACTCCCATGGAGTTAGTTTAGCTTTCCAGAATGTCAAGCTGGATGGCCTTGTTTGTCTCTATATTACCAGCCACCAGTAAATTGCTAATGCTACCATGTTCATTTGGCAAACTCTTTTCTCTTCACTATAATCCTGCTGTTCATAACAACTAAGCAAATAGAATCATAGAATCATAGAATAATGAAGTTAGAAGAAGCCTATAAGGCTACTGAGTCCAACCCCCTGCTCAATGTAGGGATCCAAATCAATGGATATCTGCCAGGTAGTTGTCTAAATTTCTCTTGAATGCCTCCAGTGTTTGAGCACTCACCAACTCCCGAGGTAACTGGTTCCACTGCCGTACTGCTCTAACGGTTATTAAGTTTTTCCTGATATTCAACCGAAATCTGGCTTCCTGTAACTTGAGACCATTGTTACATATCCTGCACTCTGAGATGATTGAGGTCCTGCCCCTCCTTTGTATGACAACCGTTCAAGTATTTGAAAATATCACCCCTCAGTCTTCTTTTCTCAAGTCTAAACATGCCCTGTTCTTTCAGTCTTTCCTCAGAGGACTTGGTTTCCAGCCCCCCCGATCATCCTTGTTGCCCTTCTCTGAACTTGTTCCAATGTGTCAGTATCCTTCTTGAAGTGCAGTGTCCAGAACTGAATACAGAACTCAAGATGAGGTCTAATAGAGAAGAACTAGTAACTCATGGGATTTGAAGACTATACTTCTGTTAATGCAGCCTAAAACAATATTTGCATTTTTTTTGTGGCCACACCACAGTTGGCTCACTGTTGGCTCAACTTGTGATCTATTATGTTAATTCCAAGGTCCTTCTTACTTGTTTTATTGCTGAGCCAGGTATCACCCATCTTGTAACTTTGTGCTTGGTTTCTTTTTCCTAGGTGCAGTGCTTTGCACTTATCCCTGTCGAATTTTATTCTGTTACTTTCAGCCCAGTGCTTAGGCATATCCAGATAATTTTGAGTTTTGTTTCTGTGTTCCAAGGTATTAGCTATTTCACCCAATTTTGTGTCGTCTCTGAATTTCATTAGCATTCCCTACACCCCTGATCCAGGTCATTAAAAAAAATGTTGAAGAGCATAGGGCCCAGGACTGAGCCCTGTGGTACCCCACTTGTTACCTCCTCCCAGTTAGAGAAGGACTCATTTACCATCACCCTCTGAGTATGATTCTGTAGCCAGTTCTGTATCCACCTGACACTTGATCTCTCCAGGCCACACCTAGTTAGCTTGCTAATCAGAATATCATGGGGTGCTTTGTCAAAAGCTGTGCTGAAGTCAAGATATATGATGTCTACTGCATTCCCTCTATCTTTTAGGTAGGTTGTCCGATCAAAAAATGAAATCAAATTAGTCTGGCAGGATTTGTTCTTGACAAATCCGTGTTTGCTTCTAGTTATTACTGTATTGTTTTCTAGGTGCTTGCTTTATAATCTGTTCTAGAATTTTCCCTGGGAATAATAAATATTGGCTTTGATTTCTTCAGGTTCTCCAGCAAATCATCTTTTAAAAAATCATCTTTAAAATCATCTTTAAAAAGAGACAGTGTTAGAATTAATAATGCTAATTTGGTTATGTGGGATATACCTGATTCCCCTCCTGCCATTTTGTAGTTCTGTAGTTAAGGAAAGAGGAAAGGTGGAACAAAAAGAGGAAGCAGCTAATCTATGGTAATCCTGCTGTTGTTCATCTGAACGTTAGATCTTTCCCCTGCAATTTTTTTTCCTGCTGTTGCAGTTCTATTAAAGAACAAGTATTCTGCCTTGCTATCCAATTCATAGGGAACAGGGGACAGTGGTAGAAGAAACAATGATACTGTTGAATCAGACCTTAATGAATGCACATAAGAAAACCTTAAATGAGCATCTGTGTTTACTACTGAGCATTTGTCTGAATTTATATGCCATTATTCTCAAGATTCTGTCTTTCCAAAAATTCAAATTAGTGTTATTAATAGGAGGTTTGGGGTAAAAACTTAAAATAAGCTCAGAACACATAACTAAATGTACTGAATTCAGAATAGTTTAGGATTATATTTAAGACACAGTATCCGCAGTGTGTGCCCTGAGTTTGAATCTCTGCTTAGTCATGAAAACATGCTAGGGCAAGAGGTGCCGTTGGTAAGCCACTCTTTAAACATCGCAGCTTGAAAGCTCTATTAAGGTCCCTATAAGTCAGTTCCAACTTGACAGTACATAACATACCCTCAGCAGGCATTTGGAACCCTTTAACGCTCCACCCCAAAATACTTTGAAATAAATCCTCAAGAATCACAGGGAAAAGCCTGTTGGGGGACATAGAAATGGAACAAATAATCCTGAATGAGGGTTTGGCTAACAGGAACCACATTACAATATTTTGTTGCAGCTCTAGTTGTATAGAAATATTTTCTACTGGTAAAGCTGGGGGCAGCAAGAATGGAACTCTCTGCCAACCTAGCCCTGCCTATTTCTATTCCTGTTTCGGTTTCTCGTTTCCCATGTATTTGGAGCAATAAATTGTCTCTGAAATTTTGGAAGTGACATTTTCCTGGCAGGAATGCCTTTGACGCTCAAGACCTTTCTCCAATGCGCTTGAATCTGGCCTGGCCTGTTATCGATTTGAATATATAACAGAGGATACATCTGTCAAAACTTGGTTGTGGATGGCCTCTTACCAAATAGAGAACAGATGCCAGCGTCAAATGTTTAATCAAATCCACACGACAAATCTTCGTAATGCCATGCCATTTCCCCAGAACTGATATGTAACAGTTGGGGTGCTGCATAAGGACAGGGCCAAAAAAGTAACATTCATTCAAATCTCATCATAGCTTGGGGTCTTGATTAAATTATCCATCATGGGAATTCATAGATATGTCTTAACCACATAATTTGAAGTTAATGACCTGGATCCAAAGGTGCCCTTCCATAAGCAGAGATTTGAGAGTAGTGTGTTTGTGAAAACTAGAGATCAATGCTCTCTTGATTCTTCATCCATCTGTTGACCAAGTTCAGACAGAAAGCTGCTCCCACAGAAGTGCTGGAGGACTGTAGTGTCACTAGCTTGCAATCCATTGGAGATCACATGAGTTCACCAAGTGTATACATTTATGCTTCCATGGTGTGATCACTCACATATCAGCAAAAGGGAGGACATGCATCATCAAAAGGAAAAAGATGTCAGCTTGCATAAAGTTAAATATTCAAAATGTGTATGTACAAAGGCAAAAGAAGAAATAACTTTTATGGCTTAGAAATTCAATATATCTCACTTGAGTGAGGACCTCTGTGACCGTGTGATCTGTATGCCAGCAGGTGGATCCTTCTAAGGTCCCTGATCTCTTTATTTTTTTTTTATCTTTAAATAAGATTGGACTGGACAGAAAAGCCTTCAAATGGAGGACACTTTCAAAAGCTGTCCAAAGCAGGCGTGTTGCTGTTATATGCCATCAGGTTTGCATTTGGCCTGCAATATGTAAGGTATTTAAGTAGTAGTTTTGCCATCACCTAGTGAGCTTCCATGGTTATGTGAGGATTTGAAACCAAGTGTCCTGAGTGCTAGTTCACTGCTCAGACATTTATTAATAGAACTGAGATCCATGCAATCCCTACAAGGGTGTGTGTTTTATCAGTCATTGCTCAGGTTTTTGTTCAATCAGACTGTTTTGGCATGGTAAGAAACCAACCTCTCAAGTAATCTCTAATCCCTCCAAGATCGGTTCATATGAGAGAGACCAAAACACTAGACATTTTTCCTCATTTTGCTTTGTTCTCTGTCTGTCTGTCTGTCTGTCTGTCTGTCTGTCTGTCTGCTGCCTTTCTCTTAAGGAATCCTAGGCAGTTTACAGTATTAAAAGAAAGAAAGTTAAAAGCTAAAATAATAAATAATCACAATATTTAAAAAGCATTAAGCAGATATCAGCCAAACCCTCATTCAGGATTATTAAAACCTATAAATAAGAGTAATATTACAAGTTCAATTAAAAAGCAGTATAAACCCATCCGTTTTTTTAAAATGTCCTTTAGGGCTTTATAGGTTAAAACCGCAATTTGCAATTGGAAAAATTTCTGTGTTTGGTTCCCCCTCTCTAGTGGATACCCACTTGGAGGCAGTGCCTTGGCTTCCCTCTCCTGCCTCTTCCAGGGGCTGCCTCTGAATGCGCACCAGCTGGAGGGGTTGGGGTACTGATCAGCTGTTGGGGGCTGGTAA
Source organism: Pogona vitticeps (assembly GCF_051106095.1). Classification (NCBI taxonomy): domain Eukaryota; kingdom Metazoa; phylum Chordata; class Lepidosauria; order Squamata; family Agamidae; genus Pogona; species Pogona vitticeps. The sequence continues at coordinate 13,686,362 of NC_135787.1, read as the reverse complement.
ACGAACCATACCAAATTGGAAGTTGGTGCCCATCTCTAAGAAAAACAGAAATAATTCATCCTATAGTGTTATTTTCCTAGTTCACGCAACAAGGCAATAGTTAATACATTTTATATCATATATTTTTTGCAAAAATGTGCAAAAAGACAACCTGAAAAATGTGTGTAATCCAACAAACAGAAAACCCGCTTTCTCTCTTTTTTTATTCTTCATGTGATTTATATTGATTTTTAAAATGAATTAAGAGATTTGCATAATAGTTCTGGTCCCAATCAGGGGAACAATGATTAAATCAAGCAATTACAACCTCGCCTTCCTGGTTTCCAATATTTCAGGCTGTTCATTTTCTTTCCTCCAAGTAGTGAAAGTACAGATCTCTAGAAACAGAGGAAATACAAGTATAGCTGAGATGTAATGGTGTCAGATTAAATTAACATCATAGAAAAAAAAATCCCTGCTTGGATCAGGTCAAGAACTAATCTGGTCTGGTATCTTGAACAGCCATGTGCCTCTGAGGAGCTTCCACAATTAGCATTCATGGCTGTATATAGTTATCACTTAGTTCCATGTACTGTATTTGTCTAATCTCCTTTTAAAGGTAACTAACTTGTGTCCATCACCTCGCCATCTGGCAACAAAATTCTGCAAATTAATTGTGCATTGTCAGAAATGCTTTTTTCTGTATGCCCTTCTTTCAATCCACTGACTTACAGTGACTTCTACTGTTGTGAGGCAGGAAGGGAAAAGGGCCATTTCTATCAATCGTAGGCAGCTGTACTGGAGATGGCGTATAATACAATGTGATGAAAGGAAAAGAGGTACTTTCCTCAGGGGTGTATGGGTGTATTTTCTCCCAAGAGATTTGCAGTCCCTTTCCAGCGCAAAACTCAAGCATGATCAGTAACTTCCAAGAGTCATGCGATCATTATTTTTTTGGGGGGGGGGGGAATGGAGAAGGAAGGAAAGGAGAAGATGAGTGAATTAGCCAGCTTGAGCTCCTTATGCTTTCTAGTAATCCGGATGAAGGCATGGCTGCCAGGCACCATTTATTATTACATTTGTAGTTATGCTAACAGAAGGAGTAAATTATATATAGGACCTTCAACAAAGGTCATACATGTAATTTACATCCAGTATGGGATGCTCGGGTTCAGAATGCCAGCCAGTCACGTCTTCTTTCACAATATTCCACTGCACACGTACCCCTGCATTTTGAAGGCATTCAAATTATAAGGGAGGTTTCTCCTAAAGATTTGAAGGAACTCCTTGATAGCAAGAACTGTTTGACAGTGGAGTGGACTGCTTTGAAGGATATTAGATGCCCCTTCATTGGAGGCTGTTAATATGTGGGTAAATGGCCATTTGTCAGTAAATCCTTAGGTGTGAATTCCTTGCTTTGGGAGGAAGTTGGCCTTGATGACCTTTAGGTCCCTTCCTGATCTATGCTTCTACGCTTTGGTGATGCAGCTGGCCACAGACAACACTTAGTCTTCCTAGCAATATTTTAGGGTGTGTGTTTTTTTCTTTGTCCCTTTCTTTCCCTTCCCCTCCATATTTTTCTGCTTCTCCAATTCTTTGGGTCTTTCCAGTCATACCAATAACTCTTGGTTCTGTTTAAAAAAAATAGGGACCAATTGTTGATAATAAAGACAACAGTAATCATTACTGGCAGCAATCAACAGGTCATGAAGAGTAATGAGAAATAGTATCAGTAATATTTTAAAAAATGAATAAATAGCAATAGTGAAACAGTGTCAGTCCAGTATTCTTATCCCATCATTGTAGAGTGATCTTGCTTCATCCATTTGTAAACTGCAAGCTAGGCCACAGTCTGACCCTGTAATCTTTGCAGTGTGTGTGTGTGTGTGTGGGGGGGGGAACGGTCCAGAGATGGATTTATTTAATCCTAAGAGCAGCTGCATAGGCAGTTAGGGGGGAGAAAAAGTACAGGATGACTGTGTTACAGACAGCAGGGTGGCTTGATTGCAAATCCTGATGCAGCTGTTTCCAGAGGATTGCAGGGATCTGTCCGCTGATTGAAGTGCAGATGAACACCTGAACCTCTGAGCTGTAGCAGGAGCTCCTTACAAGATGATGCATTGGCCTCCGGAAAAGCCGTCAAATCTCAAAAGGTGATGAAATCATTGCCCACCCTTCCGCACTTTTTGCCATTTGTGTGGCACTGAAAATTCCAGTGGACAGTATTGGACAATATTTCTGAAATAAACAATATGCAGACATAGAAGAAACAAGTCTAAGTCAATGAGATAGGGTGCACATTTTATTGCTTCTTTCTTTAATTTTTAAAGCTTGTATTCCGCCTTAGAGAAAACCAAGGTAGCATACAAAATAAAGAAAACAGCAACGAAGATATCCCCCACAATGAGTTGTACAAAAGATCAAACCTGTTCTCCCATTAGTACTACTACGGACGTAGATGACAGAGGTTGGAGTCAATCAAAGAAGAGCATTATTTTATACCTAAAAGATACAGTACAAAAAGCTGGCTTAGTGATATATGCAGCACACTTAGTTTTCCTTAGTTTCTCTTTTCCCTCTTATAGTCTCTTTCGCCCATACATACTAGATTCAGCCTGTGGAGTTGATGCTCCATACCATGAGTGCCTCTATGCTCTGCCCCATAGTTGTCCAGAAATGTTCAAATTTCACTGATCCTGTCTGTATTTACGTATTTTTAAGACAATATGCATTCTTAATCAAATGCATACATCTATTGTGAATGGTGCATATCCTGTATGTTTAAATGTGTTCCTTTCTTAGCAAAACACACGGAGCCTGTGACCACGATGAGATCACTACAGAGAAAATTTACTTCTTAATTTCCTACATTTATATACCAACCTATATCTTATCAAAGGAATCTTCCATTGCTGAATATAGTTGCACTCCTCCCCATCCGCACGCACGGCTTGCCACCTGCACACAGGTGCCCTGCCCACTCGTGAGCGCACCCCACCCCTTCATGCGAGTGCACTCCCACCCTTGCGCTGAGAGAACCCCGCACCTCTGTGAGCACGCTCCACCTCTTCACACATGCGCGCAAGCGTGCTCTGCCCCTCAACGAGCATAGGAGGTTCCCCCCATGAACAGATGCCACCCCCCAACTGGTCCACAACTCAGAAAGGTTGGAGACCACTGCTATAAGGTATTATCTATTTATTTATTACATTTAGTTGTCACCATCTACATCCCAGAACTCTGTGAGTTAGTTCAGGATGAGACAGAGAGTAAGTGACCCAAAGTCACTAAATGAGTTATCAAGTCTTAGAGAGGATATGAATCTGGAGATCACAATCTATGCACCCTACCACAATGGGCCTTCTTTAGATCTCATGAGAAAAGGGTGAGTTAGGAGACTGGGGCTTGGTGAACTTTGAAGTCTTTCCAGATGAAGTTCATCACACACCAAAAATGAACATAGAATTACTATATACTGACTCAGAGCAAAGTGGAGAAATGAGGGAACGAATCTCTCCCTTTCTGTATCTATGAAGCTTTTGGTCTGTGATTGAGCTACTACAGGACTGCCTAATAGAGATGGGGGCATTCGTATACGAATACCCCCACATAGGTGGTAATAACGAGGGGTCCAGCCCCATGGGGCTGGAGGGTCCACTCACAATTCTGCCACTGCCACGACCTCTGCGGAGCCTTCCAAGGACTCTGGAGATTGCGATCGGCTCGCCAGTCCTGGGAAGAGGCGGGACAACAAACTTCTCTGCCAGGTCGAAGAGTGGCCCACAGATTGCGATCTCAGGAGTGATAGGACAGGAGTGTGGAATTCACAGCAGTGGCGGAACTGTGATTGGACCCTCTGGCACCATGGAGCTGGACCCCGGTTATTGCCATCTGTGCGGGGGTATTCATATATGAATACCCCCATCTCTATTGCCTAATCAAAGCTGCATATTTTAACAAAGGCCATGGTAGTTTGTCTGAGACATGGGCTAATACTGAATGTCTGAGCAGTGAAAGAGTTAGGGCACTTTTCTTTTTGTACAAGTTTCCTTCCTCAGGTTCATTCGTCAAGTCTGAGAAATTCGTAAACCCTTCGCTAGGATACATAGGAACCCGCCTTACCACTGATCCCCCTAGTCTTGTATAATCAACTGGCAGGCAGTGGAGTTCAGGCAAGATTCTTTCCTATCAATTCCTAGAAAGCTCTGGTATTTTCTAATGGTTTCCAAAATACCTGCTCTCCAGAACCGACCCTGCTTATCTTGCAAAATCCCACAAAATGTGTGCATTCAGAGTCAGACAGTATAGTGTGTAAATGCTTTCTGCCACTCTCCCTGTTTGCCCTCCAGCTAAACTAGTTTGATTCCTGCGGTATTTGTTTCTTAAAACATGCATAGCTCAAGTAATTTCTCTCCTGCAAGCGAAATTAGCTTCTTGCACCTCGTTAAAGAGCGATAATGTGTATGTATACACACTTCATTTGCTGTGAGCTTGGCAAGGTGGGTCTTTAGTTGAAAGCAATCTTTGTCCCCATTAAACCGAACCATTTCAACAGTTATTTACTTTTTTAAAAAAAGACCAACCGGGAAAGTAACATTTAATTTCACCAAACCAACCGTAAACATAATTTATTGAGTACCAATTTATTTACAAAATTTTCAGCCTCCCCCAGCTGCTCATGTTTGATTGTAAACCTAAAGGATTTTCTTTATTGTGCATATCACAGTAAAGCTATCGCTTTTATAATAAAATCATAGCTCACTTATAACTCTTGTTTTTTTTAAAAAAAATCCTTAATAATACAACAGCTATATAGATACAAGAGTAAAGTCATAGTTTATCAAGTATATCCATGGTAACCCTTTCAGAGAAATGTATACACTGGTGCCTCGCTCAACGAGCGCCCCGTTTAACGAAGAATCCACATAGCGATTTAGTTTTTTTCGATCGCAAAAGCAATCGCATTGCGATCTTTTTAATGGCAAAAATCGCTTTGCGATGATCAGTAAGCTGTTTCGCTTACTGATTTTCACATAGCGATGTTTTAAAAACAGCTGATCGGCAGTTCCAAAATGGCCGCCAGAAAAAATGGCCGCCCACAGTGTTTTCATGCCCTTTCCTCGCTTACCGGGCAGCGAAAATGGTGGCCGTATGGAGGATTTTCGCTTAACGGTGAGTTTTAAGCCCATAGGAATGCATTAAATGGGGTTTAATGCATTCCTATGGGCTTTTCGGTTCCGCATAGCGACGAATCCGGATAGCGACGATTTTTCCGGAACCAATTATCATTGCTATGCGGGGCACCACTGTATTTTAATCTGAAAGCTGTATTTTTCTGGGGGTATTTTCAAACATTCAAAATCTTTTTGAACAAGCTTATAGATACTAATCTAGTGCCATGTTGTTGAAAAGTTGGATAGGTGTTGTTGTTTTAAGGTTATGGAAGGGAATATGGAGTCACTTGAAAGATATTGTTGAACCTTTTCCATTGCACTTCTGGGAGAATATATATGTGTATATGGGTTTCAGGAATCCATGCAAAATTATCACTAATTTCAGCACAGGGTTGGCACAGGAAAATGTATGCATATATTGACTGGGCCTATTCTAGCTGCTACTTGCTAAACTAAAGTAGCTTGTAACTAGAGTAGGCGCATTTGAATCAGTGGAACTTATAGAAGGAGAGACTCACCAAATCTCCATTGATTCAATGGGCTTACTCTAGCACTACTTACTACACTAAGCAATAGGATTTCAGCTTACAAATAGCAAACCACAGCAAGAAGGCTGTAACTCAATGGCAAAAATAGTGTTACGCGCAGAATATCCCAAATTAAATTTCTTATTTAACATGATTTTCCACCTGGGGAATTCTTAGAGAATACTGGGAGCTGGAGTCCATCAATTTTTAATGGTACACTTCTAAATCTCATTTGTATTATTTGTTGCAATGTTTCAGAAGTTAACTACAGTGGTGCCCCCCTTTAGCGAGGTTAATCCATTCCGGATTAACCCTCGCTATGAGGAAACATCACTAAACGGGATGCAAAATGCCATTGTTAATCCGTTCCGGAAAAATCATCGCTATCCAGATTCGTCGCTATGCGGAACCGAAAAGCCCATAGGAATGCATTGTTCCAATGGCTTCTATACTCACTGTTAAGCGAAGTTTCCTCATAGCACCACCATTTTCGCGCCCTCAGTAAGCAAGGGAAGGGCGCAAAAATGGTTGCGGTGGCCATTTTGGGTCATCTGGCGGCCATTTTGGAGCCGCCGAACAGCTGATTTCCCAGCGTCGCAATGCGAAGATCGGTAAGCGAAACGCTTACCGATCTTCGCAATGCGAGTTTTGGTCATAGAGGCCATCGGTAAGCGATCGCATTAGCAATCTCAAAAAAGAGATCGCTATGCAATTTCGTCGTTATACGGTACACTCGTTAAGCGAGGCACCACTGTAGTTAAAAGATTTCTTGTGCTGTTTCCTTTGTTGTTGTTGCTACTTTCCCCTGCATAATATTCAAAAATGCCTATCAAAATGCTTCTGAACATTCTCTAGCTTTACAAATACCTCGACTCGTTATGTCATAAAGTAACTTTAATGACTTTGCTTTTGGAATTGTATCCTCATTACTAGAGACGGGCATGAATCAGCAGTTCGTGAAAGATTGTGGGCAAAACAGATTTTCCGTGCTTCAAAGCCCTGCCTCCTCCAGCAGTGCCCCTTTGGAGGCAGTAGCTTGGCTTTCCTGCCCCGCCTCCTCCAGACGCTGCCTCTGAATGGGTGCCCAGCAGAGGAGGTGAGGCTTTAATGTGGCAGCCGCCTGTCTGGCCTATAAAAAAACTACTGAACCAGTCAGTGATTTGTGCCCATCTCTACTCATTACTTTAATAGTAACTAATTAAAGGCAGGTCTTTTAGTTATAACTTGTTAGTTCTAGGCTCTGGTGGTAACCTGTGTGAACAGATATTGACTTGATAGTAATCACATATCCCTGACATGCTGGCTATGAAAATGAAAATCTTGGCAATCCCAAAACTAAGATTACAACTGCTATTGATCTGCGTAGCTAATTTTAAAATGTAGCCTATTTATTAGGCAGGTTTATTTTCACAAAGACTCATCAGCAAATACTGTGACTCCTAAGATCGTGTTAGTGATTCAGTTAGAATAACAGAAGGGATTCTTTCTTTCTTTCCATCAATGTGCAAAAAAGTGGTCAGTTCTCTCTCAAGCAACTTTAAAAAAAATCTAAAATTTGGCACATGGAACAAACTGAACCAAGATGAGAGAGGTGGAGGCAAGAATAAACGGGATACATGTACATTTCTTTCAGCGATGAGACATTTTTACACATTACTTCTGACATGGGTTGAGCTTTACAAGGCATGTAACAGATATAGGAATGTGAATCTTTCTAAGTCTTAATTTCATTTCATCCTTGTTTTGTATTGAGTTCAGAGACTTTGCTTTCGTGATGCACTGAAATTCATAAACATTTTTGGGCCATTCTTTCTAAGGTGAACATTTAGTAATGATTTCTACCAAAAAAATACATTTATTTATACATCATAGGAACGTAAGAACATAAGAAGAGCCCTGCTGGATCAGGCCAAGGGCCCATCTAGTCCAGCTTCTTGTAACTTACAATGGCCCCACCAGTTGCCTCTGGCAGCACACGAGACAAACTAGACCCCTGCCTCCTGACACCCCTCCCCTGCATCTGGCATTTTGAGGGATCTTCCTTTTAAGCCTGGAGATTATACATCCCCATCATGGTTTGTAACCTGTGATGGATTTTTCCTCCAGAAATCTGTCCAATCCCTTTTAAAGACATCTAGGCCAGATGCCATCACCACATCCTGTGGCAAGGGGTTCCACAGACTAACAACACACTGGGTCAAGAAATATTTTCTTTTGTCTGTTCTCACTTTCTTAACATTCAATTGGAGTGGATGTCCCCTGGTTCTGATATTGCATGAGAGGGGAAAAAAGCTTCCCTATATCCACTTTCTTCATCCCCTGAATGATATTAGATGTAATCATGTCTCCCCCTCCGGCCCCTTTTCTCTAGACTAAAGAGCCCCAAACGCTGTAGCCTTTCCTCATAAGGGAGGTGCCCCAGTCCAGCCATCATTTGAGTTGCTCCCTTCTGCACCTTTTCCAGTTCTGCTATGTCTTTAGTTCCCAAGTTTGGGAACCACTGTGTTATAGTGAAGTGCTGGTAATGATAGGATGTGTGAAGTGTGTCACTGAAAAAAGTGAGTTTTGAAGAAGGAAGTGGCATAGCAATATGGCCAGTCTCCATTGAGAACATCATAATTATAATGAAAGAAAAAATTATTAGACCATTGTCCTCTTTTCCTACATGCAAAGGTATCACATATCTCTAAAAGCTTAGTGTATGGTTTAATTTATTGCGATTATTTGAACTGTTTGTCCACTTAATTTATTTTAAAGGTTTTAATGTTGTGTATGGAATGTACTGTCAGCAGAAGTAAACCAGGCCTCCTCCCCTCTATCTTTTAAAAGGATCTTAAAGACTGTCTGGTTTCATAATCATTATAGTAGTAGTAATAATGGTAATGCTCAACAAAATAATGTACTTTGAAATGGAAATGTGTGTGTATGAAAGAGAAAGAGAGAGAATCTACAACAGTTACATTATTAATTAGGCATTTTAATGCAATATTGACAAGGTGTTTTGTGATAAGTGCTGGGGATGAAAACCAATATGTAAGCAGGGGGATTAAAATCTACAATGCCAATTGCCAGAGGGAGATGCCAGTTTTCATTTCCACCAGTTTTTCATTTGTTTTCTTACTTTTATTTGTCTTGAGCTGTGTATTCACACAGTAGTAATCTTTGAAGCCTGGGAAAGATTATTTCCCTAGCAGCCTACAGGCAAACTGCAGCAAAAGCAACAGGAGTCAGGCTGGGGTAGCTGAATGTCCTAATTCTCCAAAACAATAGTGTTTGTTCTGCAAAATTTAATATGTACATGTAAGAAATTGATCCAGTTTGCACAAGGACAAACTACCAAATGTGCTCTTCCCGCACCTAAAAAATGAGTGGATCAAATGCTTCTCAATTTTGCACCAGTCTAATTTAATATGCATAGCGATTCTCACCATAAAGACCATGTTTATTTTTTATATATTTATTTGACTTCATTTCTTTTATGCCATCTTTCTCCCAGCTCTCAAATTATTAAAAATCAAGCGAGCTAAAAACGCAATGATTGGCCCAAATTCGCTTACCTTATTAAGCTGACCTAACACAAATGGAGACAAGTTGTCCTAAGACATTGCTGTAAACATTATCTGCCGCATACCGAGTTGTGTTGACTCCACATGCAACTCATAATATCTATATTGAGTTCTTGTTGTTGTTTAGTCATTAATTCGTGTCTGACTCTTCATGACCCCATGGACCAGAGGATGGCAGGCCCACCTGTCTTCCACTGCCTCCTGGAGTTGGGTCAAATTCATGCTGGTAGCTTCAGTGACACTATCCAGCCATCTCATCCTCTGTCGTCCTCTTCTCTTGCCTTCACACTTTCCCAACATCAGGGTCTTTTCCAAGGAGTCTTCTCTTATCATGAGATGGCCAAGTACTGGAGCCTCAGCTTCAGGATCTGTCCTTCCAGTGAGCACTTAAAGGTAAAGGTAAAGGTTCCCCTTGACAATTTTTGTCCAGTCGTGTTCGACTCTAGGGGGTGGTGCTCATCTCCGTTTCCAAGCCATAGAGCCAGCGTTTTGTCCAAAGACAATCTTCCGTGGTCACATGGCCAGTGCGACTTAGACACGGAACGCTGTTACCTTCCCACCAAGGTGGTCCCTATTTATCTACTTGCATTTGCATGCTTTCGAACTGCTATGTTGGCGGAAGCTGGGACAAGCGACGGGCACTCACTCCGTCGCATGGATTCGATCTTACGACTGCTTGGTCTTCTGACCTGCAGCACAGGCTTCTGCAGTTTAGCCCACAGCACCACCACGTCCCAGTGAGCACTTAGGGTTGATTTATTTCAAAATGGATAGGTTTGTTCTCTTTGCAGTCCAGGGGACTCTCAAGAGTCTCCTCCAGCAACACAATTCAAAACCGTCAATTCTTTGGCAATTCAGTCTTCTTTATGGTCCAGCTCTCACTTCCATACATTGCTACTGGAAAAACCATAGCTTTGACTATGCGGACCTTTATCGGCAAGGTGATGTCTCTGCTTTTTAAGATGCTGTCTAGGTTTGTCATCACTTTCCTCCCAAGAACCAGGTGTCTTTTAATTTCATGGCTGCTCTCACCATTTGCAGTGATCATGGAGCTCAAGAAAGTAAAATCTGTCACTACCTCCGTATCTTCCCCTTCTATTTGCCAGGAGGTGACCAGTGGCCATGATGTAAGAACTATGTTGAGTTCTTAGCTTGGGGCAATTTGCTTCAAAAATTGTGCCATTTGAATTGCTATGCAAAAGAGTATGGGCCATTATGTCAAAAACGAAGTATAATAATATGACATAGTTTGTAATAATATTAAAACAACATAATGCATGCTGCTGTTTAGGGCTTTCTAGGTTAGAAACCGCACTCTGGGTCTGGAAACTGATTAGCAGCCAGTGGAAAGGGGGGAGGGGTACATATAGTTAGCAGATGAGCATAGCATTCTCTTCAGAGATAACTAAGCCAAACTACGTAACATTTCTCCTCATTTTTATACCTAAGATTCTGGTTTCCAGGATATCTGCCAATCAGGCATCAAATTGCCTTGAACTTTCCAGGAGAAAAGAATAACTTCTTATCCCTTCACCCAGCTTTAACCATTCTACTCATTATATTTCTTGTCTTTTATATTTTATGCTGTTGATTGTAATTTATTGTGTTGTATTTGTTTTTATTGCATTTTATATTTGATTTATGTCCCAATTGTATTATTATGTTTTTGTACACATGTTATTTTGTTATTCTGTTGTTTGTTTATCAGTTGTAAACTGCCCAGAGTTGTCCTGGCTGCCAGACGGGTGGTATATAAATCAAATTGTTGTTATTAATTTGATTTATATACTACTACTACTACTACTACTACTACTACTACTACTACTACTCAATGCTAAGGAGTGCACTCTGGCTTTGAAATTTTCATTTTCACTGAGACAAAGCAAAGGCACAGGTGGTTGCTGTCTTCCAATTAGCAATTGGAATTCCCCCCACTTCTCCCCACCTCATCCTAGACACAAACTACAAGGCCTGTTTTCTAGAAGGCCAACAGAAGCTATGACCCTCTTTTCCCCCAGTCTCTTGACACATAGTATGTTTTGGGAGAGTCGGTGTAGTGATCACAGTACTGGAATAGGACTTCAGAGATGAAGCTTCCATTACTCAATGAGCTTTTTTGAGAAGTGGTTAAAATTTACTTTTTAAAAATTTCAGTGTAATGTCAATTGACTAGGGGACAGTAGCTAATCACTTTTTAAAAAGGACTTTCAAAGGTCTGAGAGTATATAATTCCAGGACTGGTCTACCATTTCTGTGTGAGTTGGGGTATAGTCTGGGGAGAGAACATGCTTTTGGAATGCTTTTAACCAGCAGTTCCATAAATACCAACAATATAATAGAATGTTAGAATGGCTAAATCCACCAATGTAAAAGGCTTCAGGAGTTAACCTCAAGGCAAAATCCGGAGCCGGAGTCCAGAGGCAGTTTATGTCATTCTGTCAACTCTTGCGACATCGCTAAAACCAGTTTTAGTGGCTTTTGCCTTTCCATTGGACTATTTCAGTGACATGGAGAGGGAGGATTTGCTGCTTGGGTAACAGCTTATCCTCCATATTATTTTACCCAGGCTTCGTGCCCTGGAGAGGACACTCCAGCTTTCCGTACAGCGTCAAAACACTAGACGCTGTTCCAAGTCCTCCATACAGAGCATGTTACCATAGTCTCTCAAGACTGAAGGATGCCTATGAATAGAATATTAGAAGGAGTGCAGGAAAGGATCTTTCTGGATAATGAACACCCCTCTGTTGCTGTGATCTGGAACCTCCTTGCCAGAAAAAAAAACATGAATCTTGCGTCCTATTACTTGGATTCAGTTCACGAACTGAATCCGTTTTGGAATGGCGTCTGTACATCGAAAAGTTCATAAGGCGAAGTACCATTTCCCATTGAAAGGCATGGAAATGGAATTAATCCATTCCAGCATTTCAAAAGGCAAAAAGGCATGGGGAAAGAGCGGGAAATTTGAATTTCCCACTCTTTCTCCCTGCCTTTTTGCCTTCAGAGGTCTCAAACAGCTTCCTTCGATGTCGGGGGGGGGGGGAAAGCCCTTTGAGACCTCCGAAGGCACTGATCGTTCTGTTCGCAAAAAATTACATTGACTTGCGAATGGAGCCTTGACCTCGTTCATAGGTCAAGGCTCTGTTCGCAAGTTGATGCCATTTTTTTGCGAACGGGGCCATTCGTAAATTGAAAAGTTCGTATGTAGGGACGTTTGTAAGTCGAGGTCCCACTGTATTAGCTGTAATTTTATTGATGTTTGCATAAGGTCTGTGTAATTGCCACAGCTAGTTGATGAAGTGCCAGGATTTACCTAGCTTGTGGAAAAGGTGGTAGGACTGGCCATGTGAGTGAGCCGGGCCCTGGTACCTTGTCATGGTACAAAAATCTGATGCAAACACCAGTAGGATTCTGACCTTTGCATCTCTGAATAAAGATACCATGGGGTCAAAACGGAACTCTGCTGTAGCCCTGAAATGTGCTTCATTTTTAGCAAATAGAGCTATTATTAAATATAGAAAGTAAGTACTGTACCTTATTCCTCCCCCTTCTTTCCCCCCCTTTGGCTCAAATTAATTATTAAACATAGCTGGCATACTCTTTTCATCATGACGGGATCTTCAGTGGAAGGGAAAAACACACACACAGTACATTATTCAATTAAGCCCGGTTGTGCTTCTGCAGAAGAGGTAAAAGCTTCTATTATTACCCCATTATATTGTTTTGCAGAAAATCAAAGACATGAAGGGCTTGTGGCATGTAGCAGGCAAAGGCTGCTTTCCAATTTTTAAACACTAAGCAGCAGATTGCGCTCATGCGCGCACACACACACACACACACACACACACACACACACACACACACACACACACACACACACACACACACACACACACACACACACACACACACAGAGTTCCAGTCACTGTGTGTGAACACAGATAAGCCTTCTGGTGAAATTGAAATTGGGAGCAGAGAAATTAGGAGTAGTGGGATTTGAGGCCGAGAAAGAATTTCTAGGAGGAAACATTTAAATTACTTCTTTACCAAGCAAATTCTTCTAAAGGTTTATTTATTACTTAGTTCCTTTTATAAGCTCCTTTGTGACTTAAAGCTCCTGAAACAGCATGTAGCACAGTTCAAAACAAGAAACTCAGATTAATAATATCAACAATAAACCCAGGATTTAAAAACAAGCTCTGCTCCTCATGGCAATGTTGTTACTCATGCCGTGGTTTTCTCAACTCCCCTGCATTGAGCAGGGGGTTGGACTTGATGGCCTTATAGGCCCCTTCCAACTTCATTATTCTATGATTCTATGAATAATGGCAATGCAGTTGTAGAATTCCTGTCCATTAAAGATTTGGTTGTCCTCATGCTCTTGTCTTTCAGGTGGCAATTAGTTTATCCATTTCTGATAAGCTTTTGGGAACTGCGCAAATGTAAAATCTGTCTTTATGGCTTGTTTGTACTCTTTTTATACCATGTTAGCAGACATTTGAAATTTTAATAATAATCACGTGCCATCAAGTCAATTCTGAGTTATGGCAACCCTTTTCAGGGTTTTCTAGGTAAAGGCTACAGTGGTGCCTCGCTAGGCGATGATAATCTGTTCCACTGAAATCGCTGTTTAGCGAAATCATTGTCTAGCGAAAAGCATTTCCCCTTTGGAATGCATTGAAACCTGTTTAATGCATTCCAATGGGGAAGAATCGTCATTGTCTAGCGAAAATCGTCCATAGGAAAGCCGCTTTGCGAACCGCCGATCAGCTGTTTAAATCGCTGCCTTGCGAAGCTTAGGTCCCGAAAACACCTGTTTGCGAGTGCGGAGGGAGCTGTCAAAATCATCATCTAGCGAAAATCGGTTTGCGAAGCAGGGACCAAACATTGTCCAGCGAAATTCCCCCCTAGGAATCACTGTTTTGCGAATTGCTATAGCGATTGCAAAAAGCCAATGTCTAGCGAAAAAAACTGTCATGTGGGGTAACTGTCTAGTGAGGCACCACTGTACTCAGAAGTGGTTTGCTAGTCCCTTCTTCTGAGGGCACCCTCTGACTATGCAGGTTGAGCAAAGCCACACAAGCTGGCAGGAGACACAATGGGGAATCGAACTTTCAATCTGCAGCCAGATACTATCTAAACCACTGAGCCATCCAGTTAACTAATTTGTGGTTTTGGATGCCTGCAATTATATGTTGTTTGTGATTTTGCATTTCTGATTTCAGGCATTTGCAACTTGAGATTTTCATTGTGGGTTTTTATGTAAAAAAAAATTTGCAGCTCTGAGCTCATACAAGGAGAGGTAAAGTATATAAGGAACATATGCATGGATAAAACTAAGGGTGTGTCATTGAGTTTCTTTGTACTCAAACTCCCAGAATTATCCAAGAATTTACCAGGCAAAAGTCGGTGAGTTCCAGCCTCAAGACGTATGCTACATTTCACTCACCTGGAAAAAGTCATTTTAGGTTCCTCGGCTCTATTTAGCTTATTTGTACAGTACGGTGCCTACTTTTGCTAATGTACAGAAAGCAAACTGCCCTAATGCATCTTGGGAGGCTTAGGGAGTTAGTCTCATGGGAGCTGTAGTCTCTTTGCCTGTTCGGCTATATTGGAGGGCTCCTCCAAAGAACTACGCGTCCCTTGAACTTCATTTTCCGGAGTTCTTGATCATCTCCCACATCAAGTGAGGATTCGGGGAGTTGAAGTCCAATATATCTGGAAGGGTAAAGACTGACAAGCATTGGTATAAAGCAGTTGGAGCCATTCACGAAATCATATGTATACTGGGAGAAGGAAAATATTTGGAAGGATTATTGAGGATAACCTTTCAATGGGAGTCACCCAGTGCAATAATTTTTCTCTTGTCTTTTTTTTTTTTACTAATTATTTTTGCAGTGCTGCATATGATGCTATTCTCGACAGAAATGTGGCCATCAAGAAGCTCAGCAGACCGTTTCAAAATCAGACACACGCTAAGCGAGCTTATAGGGAGCTAGTCCTCATGAAATGTGTGAATCACAAAAATGTAAGTTTCTTTTTGGTGCCGGGATTGAGAAGCCTGAACATTCAGCATTGCTGACTGAAAGAGGGACACAGAATGTTACATCTTCATGAAAATGTCACTTGATATGCAGTTATTTTGAAGGCAAGATTCTATGTTTTCCAGCAAACGAGAATAAAATATCCTCCACTGATCGTTTTGTTCGGATTTAGGAGGTGTGGATGTGATTGGAGCTAAAATAGTCTCTTGTCAAAAGTGGCTGACAAGGACAGGACAAACGTTTTTCTGTGCTCTCTATTTGCCAGCTAGAAGAAAATGAGTTGCATACAGCCACTGAGCTCTGGATTCAGCATATTTGATTGTGCTGTCGCTATGGGGATTTCGCCTATTTAAATCTCATGAAAGTCCTGTAGAGAAGAGTGGAAAACCAATTCTGCTTCTCTTCTCTTGTGTGACAATACATCAATTGTGTTCTGATTATCTAGTCCACAACAACATAACTGGCACATGCTAAACACTGGATAATGATATTTATAAGACTAGACTCAAGAGTGAGGTCAAGGTTAGAATTTATTCATGAGGGTATTTATTTATTTGATTTATATACCACCCCTTTAGTTGAAGCATTACTCTGAGTGGTTTATAGGTTAAAACGTACGCCTCATGAAACCTCACATAACAAAACCTATTCAACAATGTGGCTTAGGTCTAAAACCCATCCAGGAGAATCAGTTGTTGAAAGCAGCTTTGAATAATACTGTTTTCACTAATTTTATGAACAAGGACTTTGACGTATCTCACAAAGTTCACAGCTGAGAAGTGAACTTTGCCTTCATGGTCTAGCAGCCTTCTTTGATTCCATTGTTTGCAATCTTTTTATTTTCCTAAGCTTCCTTATCCGGTAATGATCAGGTCATGAGGTAGTATATTATGGACAGTTTACAGCCACATACAGCCTTCATATTTAAGGCCAGGCAGCTAGTAAGTTGTTCTTTTAATTAATAATTGAATAAAACAAACCCATATTTAATATATATCAGCCAGAGCTCAGAAAGTTACCATACTTTTCCGTGTATAAGACTACTTTTCCCTAAAATCATTACACTAAAAATTGAGGGGCGTCTTATACACAGAAGTAAGTTGAGAACATGGAGAGAACAAAATGGCACATACCTTGCCTCTGCAAACAGGCTTTCTTCAATCACGAGGTTTAGCTGCCTCCAATCAGAAGACGTAGCTTTCGCCAATCATGAGCCTTATGGAACTGACATCAGCTGATGCTGAACAAACCAATTGGAACACAGCTCGTTGTAGGTGGAGCCTGTAGGCTCAGATTCAACAGGGAATCCTAATGTCAGCATTCTGAGCCCAGAGGCTGAATACTCAAAGCTAGGTTTTCTTAATTTGGGGGTTAGAAAAGTGGGGGTGTCGTGTCTTAGAAACGGAAAAATACGGTAACTTGTAAGAAATAATTAAGGACTGTTATAATTCTGTCCCTCTGTTCCCAGGTAGTTAGCTACTGTTGTAGTTGGAGTTTTAAGGAAGTTAACACATTCCCATGTTTGGAAGAAAGAATTAAGAACAAGTTTCTCATTAATGAGAAGTAACTCATAATACAAGCAACTTGACTGAGACCAGAACTTGAAAGTAATTTGTCATTTGTAACGAATTATTTCCAACTTCTGATTTCAGCTAGTAAAAGCCTAATTTCCCTTTGCTATACTTGCTAACAATTCTGCAGTGTGTAATATTTACAATAAATTACATAGCAGTATCTGTGTCACACCTGTGGTTTCCAGTTTAAGCCTTTATCTTAATGCTCTCTGTTTGCCAAGGTGGAGGCTGAGAAATAAATGCTGTAATGTTACTCTGAGAGCTTTGTAAAGATGGGAAAAGCTACTTCATGGACTGTAGGTCTCAGAATAACCCAACCATTTATTGCAGGACACATTCAGTTGAGCTGGGGACATCCCTCCACCATCCAGTAGGTCATAGTAATCATTAAAATACCTACATTACAGGGGATATTAATAGCTTTTAATTGCAGTTTGAGATATAGCAACAGCACTGTTAGCCAGCCAGACTTTGGACATTTTGGTGTCTGAGGCAAATGGGGAAAACAATGCTTGTTTCCTCTCTTTCCCCTTCCCACTGCATATAGAAGCAGTTGAATTACACTTCAATCTTGCCTCAGGGCAGCAGACATCCTTTGGAGCTGCTATGTGGGCTGAGAGCCAGGCAGAGCTGGGTCTATCAACAACACACCTTCCCCTTCTGTCTGAGGCAGGAGACATACACTACTTAATGGTAGGGCTGGCCCCAGGTATTAGAGGCTGGCAGTGGTTGTTCTTCAGAAGCTTGTCTGCTTTCCTCACAATCACTCTTCATGCCCCTACCCCCATCTTCCTTTGGAATTCATCATTGCCATGCTGTCTCATTGTTTCACAACTTATATATTTATTTTTTCCAGTGAGGTTGTATTTTCAAAGGTAGAACACCCAGTTTAAATGGAAATTCTGCCCTGTTCTTGCCAGTGCGAATGAGCAATACATGTATTCAAATGTGGCTTCCAAAAAGAAGACGAAAACAGGAGGAAAATCCTACTTTTCTCTGCAATCTGTAATCTGATGTTTCTGAGATTCCCCCCCCCCTTTAATTCTTGTAGCAGGATAGGCTGGCACAAAGTCAACAATTATAAACAGCCACAGCTATTTTAGTAGAGCAAGCTGTCATAATCTGATCAAGTGCTAATGTTTTATTATCATTCTTCCCTCCCCCTCCCTTCTCTCACTGTTTTCCAGATTATCAGTTTATTAAATGTCTTCACACCACAGAAATCTCTGGAGGAGTTCCAGGATGTGTAAGTAATGCAGACAAGAGTAAAACCTAAATCTAGGGTGGCTGAGGGGGAGAGGTGTTGCAGAGAGGAGAAAGAGGGCATTATACACTGCAGTGAAAATTAAAAATCTGGCAGTAATAGGTAATAGAAAGCACTGCTCCGTCTTAGAAATTGTCTGGTGCGGAAGCTCAAGACAGAATGGGCAAAACTCTCCAGACTGTCTCTCCACTGGCTTTCCATATTTGGAAATCCCTTTTCACCTTGGTGTTGAAGAGCAGAAATGGAAAGTTGTGTGCAACGCATCTTAATGGCGGCGCCTGAGAAAATGCAGGAACAAGGTGTAAGTGTATGGGATGGGGAGTAGGCGGCCTTGGACAAGTGCACACAAGCAGACAACTCTGGCTGGCTCTGGGGAGCTCAGTTTAATTTATTTGTGTTGATGGCTCGCTCACAAAGTGGTTGGTTCTTCAGAACTCCCTGAGGTATCCAGGCCCTTTACAGGCGGGTAATGCACTCTGAACTAATCACATTTTTTTTAAAAAAATAGTCTGCATGAAAGATCTTTCATTGTGTCAAATTAATTTTCTGGTAAGCTATGGTTTTATAAAAATTATCTGCCTGAGACAAGAAAGAGGACTGGTGGTATCTCCGATGACTATTGTTTGCTATTGCTTAGCATGGAATGAAAACCTGAGCTGAATGAAATTTTAAGTAGCCCTCAGATATTTCTAGTTCGTCATCCTGCTGCCTTTTCTCATTTCCCCAGACTCCCTGGCTGTCCAGTGAACAGAAAAAGATGCTGGATGGACAATCAGCCAGTGATTGTCCAATCAAGAGCAGAGAATAGAATAGAAATGAGAATGATTTATTCTGTAACTTATTATTATTAATTTGATTTATATACCACCCATCTGGCAGCCAGGGCCACTCTGGGCGGTTTACAACAGATAAACAAACAACAGAAAAACAAAATAATACGTATATAAAATCATAATAATACAATTGGGACATAAATCAAATATCATAAAGTGCAATTAAAAACAAATACAACACAATAAATTACAATCAGAAGCATAAAATATAAAAGCCCAGAAATATAATTAGCAGAATGGTTAAAGCTGGGTGAAGGGGTAAGAAGTTACCCTTTTCTTCTGGAAAGTTCAGGACAATTTGATGCCTGATTGGCAGATATCCTGGAAACCAGAATCTTGGGTATAAAAATGAGGAGAAATGTTATGTAGTTTGGCCTAATTATCTCTGAAGAGAATGCTGTGCTCATCTGCTAACTGTATGTATCCCCCCCTCCACTGGCTGCTAATCAGTTAAACTTGAGACCAACTGAAAAATTAATGCAAATAATACAACTTAAATAATGATGGCTGATCATCATCATCATCTTAGAACTGGAGAGCTAGAAGGGATCCAATGAACCATTGAGTCCACAGGAGGCACAGTTTGGAATTGAACTCCCAACCTGTGGGTCCAAAACCAGATACCTAAACTTCTGAACTATTCAGTAGGGCGAGTCTGTGCAGTTTTTATGAACTCTTAGACATGTGCACACACTATTTCCCTCTTACTGCCTCCAATTACTGAAGGATATGTTTTTCCCAGTAAACAAAAATGATGCATGTGTTACTTACTGGTTCCTCAAATAGCATATGATTTAATCTTGACTATAGAATTAGCTCTCTGCCTCCGTTTTGTCTTTTATAATCCTCCTGTCTGGCAAAATGGATTCTGATGAGTGTGCCCACTAAAAAAAGGAATGTTATACACTACAGGACATATCCTATCTGGGTTTTCTATTAATTATGTGGTTTCATTCTCCCATCTAGTTATTTAGTAATGGAGTTGATGGATGCCAACTTGTGCCAGGTAATTCAGATGGAACTAGACCACGAGCGAATGTCTTACCTGCTCTACCAAATGCTCTGTGGCATCAAACACCTTCATTCTGCAGGAATCATTCACAGGGTAAGCCATCATGTTCCATTCTTTAGGTGCGTGACCATCTGTGACTTCTCTTTCACCTATAGTCAGGCATACAGGGATGGCCTTTTTTGGAGCAAAAATTGCTTTGGTTGTCTCCAGGGCCAGCCCAAGACATTTTGTTTGTTGAGGTGTATGGCTGCCAGTTTGAGGTGTGTGGTATCCAGGATGAAGCAAATTACTTTGTCATAGGACACAGACAGTCTTTTAAACACCTCGCCCTGTTTTTAGCAAGAAAATATGACAAATGTTAAAAAAACAGAAGTGCTTGCTACCTTTTCATGACACCTAACATTCGCTGCTTCGGGTGGCTATTTCTTTCTACCTGATGATAGAGATGGCTCTGTTTGTCTCTCTTAATGATTAAGCTTAAGCTTCTGCTGGTGGCATCATCCAACCTCAAGCCCTCTATTTGATTTTTCATCTCGTTCAGTTTCACTGTGGCAGATCTGAAGCCGATCTGAAACCTGGTAGATTTTTGAAGCAAGGCTCATCCTTGTTCCTTGCCCTCACCTCTGTTTTTTCTTTCAGGATCTAAAACCAAGTAATATTGTGGTAAAATCTGACTGCACATTAAAGATCTTGGATTTTGGACTGGCCAGGACTGCAGGCACGAGCTTCATGATGACTCCCTATGTGGTTACACGGTATTACAGAGCACCAGAAGTCATATTGGGAATGGGCTACAAGGAGAACGGTAGGATATATAAACACACAAACATCACTTAAGCTTCTGGGATGGAATATAGCCAGGATTGCCAACTGACCAGGACGACACATGATTGAGGCAGCTCTTGTGCTTTTAATATGACCTTATGGGATGGATCCTACCCAGTTATGCTTTTTCTGCCGGCACGGAATAAATTAGTTTCTCACCTGCTACAGCAAATGGCTGGAACATTGACAACATTAAGTGGGACACGCTGTAGAAAGGATTTAAAAAGTATACAGATTTTGAGCTAGATAAAAATAATTGGGCAGCGTGTGCTTCACTGAGATAGTAGAAAATATTTCAAGAGGTTAGTGCAGTTAGGGTTGCCAAAACACAGATGGTGGCATAGATATTACAAAAATTAGGAAAAAATATGGAGACCAAATGGACACAATGCTTTGTGTATCTCTTTTAAGGAGGCTGTACAAGGGAGCCTGGTTTGGAGAAATTAATATTCTACAACTCTCTAAACTTACCTAACATAGCCATGCTGGCTGGGAGTTTGTGGACACGTCGTCCCAAAAATTATTTTGGCTAGCCTTGCGTTCTTTTCTCAGTTCAAAATATGGCTCCTGATCGTATTATGTTATGTTAGGGCTGTATATCCTTTAAAGTAGTATTGCACAAACATTTTGTAGGTGTGCCCTGGGAAACATATGTGGATCCAGGGCTATTTGTATGGGTCTTGAGACTCCCCGCCCCCTTTTCCAGCAAAAAAAGAGTGAATCACTGCTCCTGGATATGTCATAGATCAAAAATTTGCTGTGTAAATAGATCAGAGGCCCTACCCCACATTATTTAGCACCAAAAACTACCTATTTTTTCAAAACCAAGCATGGACTTCAAGCCATCTTCTTTTCTTTTCTTTTCTTTCTTTTTCTTTTTCCCTTTCTTTTCCTTTTCCCTTTCCTTTCCTCTGTGTGTATGTGTGTGTGTGTGTGTGTGTGTGTGTGTGTGTGTGTTTGTCTGTCCTCCTCTAGGTTAAAAATTTTGGGTCCACCACAATTGTCCACCTTTTCTTGACCTTGACCTGTATTCATTTAAATTTACTTCTGTGCTTGAAACCATGGGTTCCTGTAAAACTAATCAAATTAACAAAAACATCCACCCCTTTGGCAAGTATGATGTATTATAAAATCTAAGCAAGCAGAGAACAATAAACAGAATTACAGTTGCAGAAGCACTGAAATTTAATTTGCTGCAGTGTAAGAAACTGTACTAGCTTGCAGATACCATGTATTTTATGTACTTCTGCTGAAAGTAGAGAAGTTTTGTAAATGATATATTTATAATAATCAGATAGGAGAACAAATATTTTTTAAAACGTTCTGACATTCTAGAATAAATGAATAAGCCAGTGAGATTATATTTCCAGAAATTCTGCATGAGAAACCTACTTCATGTACGCTTCATGTACACACACACACACATACACATCCAATCTGTTATTACGTCTAGCAGTTGGTGAATGGCATTATTTTCATTCAGAACAGGGCAATTTAAATTCGTTTAATTTGCAGGATGTCTCCTAAATGCTGTGAATACTGGTAAAAAAATGCTGCTAGCATAAGCGACACTGATTTCAATATGTTTGCCCTAATTAGGACTAAAATTGAATTAAGCTGTAGTGCAGGGTTATGTTACTGTGTCTGTGACAGAGTTCAGAGGTTTTCCTGTCACCCCTCTGCTGTATGCCCTGCCTTTTACAGCCTTATACCAGGTCCGAGAAATCTTTTTCCTCAGAAACACAATTCTGGGTTGACTAACACTTTTACTAGATGACTAAAAACAGACAAGGCGAGCTTTTAAATTCTTCCAGGCTTTTCATCAGGCAAAAGTGATATATGGGGATGTTAGCTTTACCTGATGGCAAGTCTGAAGAATTTAAAAACTCACCCTGTTTGTAATTTCTCAGCGATTTGCAATTTCTTAGTGATTGGTAATTTCTTAGTAATAAAGGCACTGCTCAACCCAGAATGTTATTTCTGTAGATGGGGCTTATCAACAACTGGTATATAAATGGAACAAGTTAGGTACTTTTAACCAGGTAGATAAGGCCATTGTATTTTTAAGAGGTATTATAGTAAAGAGTCAGTCTTACACAACCCACATGGCAAAAAGAAAAGGCAGAAATGCAGTAGTTCCAACTGCGGCCCATGTAACCTTTTTCCAAGTCATTCGGAGATAAATATACCTTTTCGCTGCTAAATGTCACCAGGAAATTGTGAATCTTCCAAACACTTTTCTTTTAATTTGGAGAATCCAATTAACGTGATGCAGCTCTTTAACTGACATCTGACTGCAATCTGTGAGCTGGCAATTAGACAGCTATTTTAGCTTGATTTTCTTTGTTATTTAAATTTAGTCATAACACTGGCACATTAGCAGCACACCTTGTGTTCCTCCATTTAAAACCAAAGGCTGATGTAGAGCTTAAGGTAAAAGTTTTCTTATTGTAGGTTATAATTAAATGGAAGATGCTTTTGAACTCTCCCAAATCATTAATTTTATAGCATCTGACAGAGAAACTAAGAGTGAGATATTGCCTTTGATCCAGGGCTCCTGCAGGTGTTCCAGTGAGCTCAAGGAAACCCAGAATGAGCAGGGTGCAGTAGGTGAGATATTATAGGTCAAAATCAAAAAAAGATGAAAACACGGTTGCACTTTGAAGACTAACTTCTATATTTTTTAATATGAGCTTTCGTGGACAAGTCCACTTCACCAGTTGTCCACAAAATAGGGTTCTGGGGGCAAGAAATTGTCACCTCACCTTCTAAATTGTCTGATGAAGTGGACTTGTCCATGAAAGCTCACACTTTTTAAAAAAGTTAGTCTTTAAAGTGCCACCACATTTCTGTCTTTTTTAAAACTTTTTTTTAAAGTTTTGTTTTCACCTATAATGTTTGCACAGACTAACACGGCTACCCCTTGTACAACTACATTGGTGAGATAATTTACGCACCCAGTCTCTCCTAGTAAGTGGAGAGTCCCTTGTGAGTAGTGAGTTGATATGCCTTGTTATGACTGGACTGTTTGACTGGGCTCTATCTTGACTTACATTGTTTTGAATTTACAGAAAGATATGGTGGAATTCAGTTTGCATACAAGAAAAGAGAGAGAGCAAGAATGAGAGAGATCTTGTTTGCTCAAGATCTGTTTTTGTTTAACTAGTCCTTAAATCAACTTAAATCTTGGAAAAATATTCTTTTAGCATAATTCAAGTTAAGCTCTTCTCGCCAGTGCATCCTGCCTGTCTAAGGCCAGTTCCGTGCTTTCATTTTCTCTTGGCACCTGTGTTTATAAAGACCCCTTTGCTGCATCTTGTTCCGTGGGAGCCAAAATTGCTCTATAGCCGCCCCCCTCTTAAACTGGAGAGCAATTCCAACTATGTCAGGCTTGCTTTTGCTGTCCTGTTCACCCACTCTGTTCCTCCCTCTCCCGATGAAACATTTCACATTTGTTGTGTTTAACCAAATAATTTTGCTTGGTTAGTGTTTGTTTATGTTTATATTTAAAGGATGAAAAAGAGGGGGAAGAAAAAAAGAGAAGAAATGTGTTTGATGTAGTAAAAAATTCTTACAAACTAAACATTCAGAAGGATGATGTGTATGTTATATGGGGTCTATGTCCCCCCTTTTCTGTAATGTGCTCCTGAATTGTTAAAGGTGCTGGATTGCCACCTGGACTGTATAATCTCACCTGTATCTTTCCACTTCCTAGCTTAATGGGTGATAACTATACGTTTTCCTGGTTTTTCCAGCCCTGATCCCAAACTATGTCTTCTACAGCACTGTTTGCATGGAAACGTGGCCATCTACAAACACTGAGAAAGAGGGTTGGAATGGACAGGAGGTTCCATGAGTACCTCACCTCTCTTGGGCAATTTGTTGATTTTGCAGTTGTAATCTGGTGTCGCCACCCATATCTTTGATCACACATAAAATACTAACTTCTTGGCCAGAATTAACACCAAAAATATTATTTTTAGCCAGGGAATCTTCTATTTGTGTGGCCATGCTTCACAACCCTCTCCATCCCCTGAAATAAAACTGGGTAAAACTGGGAGAGATGGGAATAATGGCAGCAGTCTGCGTGCCAAAGAGTGTCTGAACCGCATTTCAGACCAGTTTTTACTCAAAGTACAGCCAGATGTTTTGATTGGATAGAGGGTAGTGTACACATTTTGTAGTTCTCTTGTTTGACGTCTCACACTATTATTAGTAAACACCCCTTTGGATGCAGCTACCTTTGACCTTGACCAGTTATAAACACACGTTAACACATTTTCAAGTGTTCAATAACCATAAGGAATGAGAGCAGACTTGACCTCTTCACTATGAATTGTATAGAGTTCCCATTCCCACTGAGGACTGTAATCTCCTTCACCTGCAAGCAGGCAGAAGTCCTCTTCAAACCTTCCCCTTTAACATGCAGACAGGACTAGTGTGCACATCAACCCTGTGCCAGAGCTGTGAAGAATGCTCACCACATCCTTGGCTCTTGTTGATTTAGATAGACTTGACTCAATTCAAGATACTTTGTTGAACAATTCCAAGCCATGAGATGCCTCGCCACCAAGCAAGAATGAAGGGGGCAAATCGTTGACTGGAATTTGCTGGAGCTGTCCAAAGTACTGGACCCTATCCTCGAAACAGTTTCAGCACCTTGGAGAGGTCATTTAAAATTTAGACTAAAGCCTCAAGCAGTTCCACTACCTCTGCAAACAGTCACCAGCTTCCACTGAGCACTGGTTACTTTTCTCTGAAGTGATGGTGGTGAAGTATTCTACACCACTCGGCTCCATTGTGTTCTCACAACAGTTTGCTTTAACTGTGACTAGGGCAGAGACACATGAAGAATGGTCTCCTCATATCTGATTTGATCCTTGGTTCCATAAAATTAAATTGTGGGTAGGAGCATCATGGACAGCTGCCATCCTCTGTCTTAACCCTCCCCAATGCTTGGGAAAGAGGTCGGGAGAAACTCCATAGGAGGAAGGTTTGCAAAGGAGTATAAGTGAATGGAGAAAAGTTTAAAACACTTCTCCACCTCTCTCACCAATTTCCTCCTGAGAATTCTGTCCCATACATTAACATTTTTAAATAAATGGTTTTTAGAGCCTCTGTATTTTTGTTTGTGGTTTCACCTGAGATCAAGGCATGTCTGAAATTCATAGAAATATTATAGGTCTGTTCTTGAACACTGTATTTTTATATGCAGCTTTCCATCCAGAATCGAAACATGTATTTAATTGTATGGTTTTTTGTGTCTCAGTGGCACAGAAGGGTGAAGACAATGGCTTTTTCCCTTTTTCCCTGCTTAGGCCAGACACCTACATTTGCTTTTGCTCATGAGGACTGTGCAGTGTTGTTGACAATTGCCCATTGTTCTTATGGGACCAAAACATTTAGCAGCTGCTTTCTGAATTTCAGGCCTCCTAAGGTTTAAACTCCGGACAAGCCCTAGACAAGGGATGTCTGAACTGATGTGTGTGTGTGTAAGAGAGAGAGTTTAATTGAAAGCTAACTTTATTCATTGATTTAATATATCTCAATTTTTCTAGTTTTTTTTCTCTAACAAGCACTGTCTGTATTGTAAAATGTTTGGGACCTTCATGTGTTGATGAGAGTATACTAGCCCCACCCTCTGTCATTGCTTAGAGCAATGGTTCCTAAACTTGGGTGGTGAAGGCTTTTAGGAAGTGCAGTCCAAGAACACCTGGGTTACTTAAATTATTTTGTGTTCTCGCTCATCTGAAGAGGCTTCCTGAGTGGAACAGCCATTCTATTGAGGCAGGGAGAGGGCTAGTGTGTGGAGAGAGCTAGTGTGTGGAGCCCATATATGTCAACATGTATGGGCTCCACACACTTTAAAATACAACTGAAAAGAGCCTTAGCTATAGATTTTGCTTAGATTTAAAGAACAACCATCTCCTGAAAAGGACAAAAGCTGATCTCACAGCCATAAATACTCAACTCCCAAACAAACTGCACCAGAGCACAGAGTGCTGTCCTCTAAAGATGCCGGCCACAGAGACTGGTGAAATGTTAGGAAGAACAACCTTTAGAACATGGCTAAAGAGCCCGAAAAACTCACAACAACTGCAACAACCATATACTTTTTAATTTTGTTTTATTTTTTTGAGGGAAGAACATTATCTAAGCTGTAACACTTGGATGGCTTCCCTTCCCCAGCCGAGTCTTATTAATTTAGGCGCATTTCCAAAGATGACTTTATGTAATCAAGTACAGTAAACACCATGCATAACTCCTTTGAAGAAGGAGCAACGTGCTGTAGGTGGAATCCTTTCCTCATACCTAGAGTCCCATGGTGGTAGCTATAGAATCCCTTAAGATCCCCTATGTGAGTTGATTCCAATCATATGCCTCTTTCCTATTTAGTCATCTCCCCGAGACAGAGGAAACATTACCTGGTGGAAAAGACTTATATAATCATCATGCCAATTATTGGCTGCATCACACATGTGTATACTCAACTGGAAGGTAACATATCATGAGGCCAAGGTCACTGCAGATGCCAAGGGAGAAGAAGAAAAGATGCATTCTTGAATTGCTATTTGCAAATCAAGAAATAGCAATCTGCATTAGAAATTGTCACAAGCAGACTATGCTTGGGTGTCTCTTGCAAGGGAAAGTAATATGTGAAAACACTATTAGAACTTGAGGGTCAGGGAAAGTTGGAAGTGGTGCATTTACAAAGCACTGGACTCATTTTTCATATGCTCACACAAATGGTGCATTTACAAAGCACTGGACTCATTTTTCATATGCTCACACAAATGGCAATCATAACCTTTGATGACTTGACCACCCTTAGAGTGAATTAAAACGCCCTGCTTAGAATAGTTAATGTACTTCTCCTCCTTCTTACCACCCCAAAAAGTGCACATTTTATCCTAGAATATATTTTGTCCTGTAAGAAGAAAATAAAAAATGTGCATGGAAGAGATCCCATTTTTTTAAAGTACAGTGGACCCTGAACTTACAGACAGCTCGACTTACAGACTTTTTGAGTTACAGACTTCTCTGGCCACAAAATTTAGGTTCAACTTGCAGCCAGAGAATTGACCTACAGACCAGAAAAAAAGCCAAAATGGAACAAAAATGGAATAAAAATGGCCGGTTACAGGATTAATTGGTTTTCAATGCATTGTAGGTCAATGGAGACTCGACCTACAGACTTTTCGACCTACAGCCACTGTTCCAATACGGATTAATTCCGTAAGTAGAGGGTCCACTGTATTGTTAGGCAGAAATGGCTTCATTGAAACATGTAGTTGATGAACACCAAAGGCTTGTTTTGTTATTCAGAACTGTGTAGAGGAAACACCGGGAGAGGGGTCTATGCTGATCACACCCTCCTCCACCTTTGGTTCCATTACCCACTATACATAGAGGGGGGAAAATCTAAATGGGACACTTTCTGCCATCTGTAGAGGCTCTTCATGTGAATTTGAACCCTGATCTCCTAAGGTTCTGAACCAAGTTGAAATTGCTTACAAATACCATTATCATTAGTATTATTACTGAATTCATTAAGATTAACACAATTTCTTCAAAACAAGCTACAAAGGCCAGCATCCTGCTGCTAGCCCCAAATAGAGTTCATTCTTTGAATCAACTGCTGCGTAGTAAAGTCAATGCTTATGCAAACCTCATTGAATCAGCAGGTCTGCTCTGTTTGAAACTAGCCATAGGATCCTGGCCAAATACAATAATCAATAGTAAGGGGGGGAGATACTCACATATTAAAATCAGCTGATGCTTGGTTAAACAAATAGGTTTTCAATGGAGGCTGAGCCCCTGTCTGATTATGTGTGTACACCAGAGTTAAAGCAATTCCAAAGCAAGTCTGTACTGGATTTAGATGCTCTATTTGTAGCTCACTTCACATTTACAATGGGACATTTTAAAAAAAGTTATATAATTTTGTAATGTTTTTAAAAACTTTTGAAAGAGTGGATGAAATTTATGTTTCCTGAATTGTTGGACCTCAGAGCGACTTCTGTGTATGACATCTTTGTTTGTGTGTATTTTTTTAAAAAAAGTTTGGTGGATTTGGTGGAAGGTGCATAAAACTGTGCTTTCTCTTATCAACCTGCTCTTTTCCCCCTCCTTTAGGAGCCAAAGTGTCTTAGTTAACTTCTCCTTTCCTTCCCCTTTCTCTCTTCATCTCCCTGTCTCTGCTGTTTCTAGTGGATATATGGTCAGTAGGATGCATTATGGGAGAAATGGTGCGCCACAAAATCCTCTTTCCAGGAAGGGACTGTATCCTTATGCCATTTGCTGCAACCTTCGCCGAATTATTTCTCTCCCATCCCCTTGCAGGCTAATTCCTGACTTTTTAATTTCCTATTAAGCAAACAATATGTGAGAAGAATACAAAGAAGCAAAAAAACCACAGAATTTTAGAGGTGTGGGTAAATATAATCTGGGCAACAACAGCAAATGATTTAAACAAACAAACAAACAATATAAAAATTATATTGAACGGATCTTTGTACATAACTCTTACATTTGTTAATGCTAATTATTATTATTTTTTGTATAGAATAATAAACCACTATTCCTAGACCTGTAAGCTTTTCATACACTTTTCAATTGCACTTTTATGAAAATCGCCCGTTTGTTCCTTTCCGATATCCTTGTCCCCCTTTTTTTGGCTAAGTGTTTTTGAAAATTGTACTCTTTTTCTTTTATGTTTGTGGTGACATCATAATCTTTTGCTTGCTAATGCATCATTAGTCTGGGTTTGCCTTGATGCTGTATAGACTCCAGAGATGGGTCGATACAACATTTTACTCTGAATGTCTCAACTTACCCATTTGTTGACTAGCAGACATACAGTGGTCCTTTGCAGCTTCCTCGAAATGGAACTTCTAGTCAGATTTCCAGGAATGGAACTTCCCGTTTTTTGTGCATGAAGCCTGTATCATTAACAAACCTTCACTCACACCCTAAACCCTGCTCTGTCCTGTTCATTTGAGCTTTGGTGATATTCCTTTTACCATATTTCACTGTGGTAAAAGCAATATTAGAAAATGAAAACAACTGCTGTCTTAAAAAACAAGGCAAGGCAAAGCAAGGAAGAATTAAAGAAAGGTTCCTACTTAGGTATTGTAGGAAAATCAGAAGAAATGCTTTTATACTCAGGAAAAAAAAACCCGAAAGCACACAATTATATTACATCTTGTTTGTTCCAAAAGAAAGAAAAGTAGTTTCCACTAGCTGTTTGGAGACACTCATAAGTTGTCTTTAGAGACTGTTGACAGCTGGTATGATAGACACAAGGTCATAAACTCTAATTAGTGTTTGCTGCCTTTTGCCGACATGCAAAGGTCATTCTAACCTTGCCCCAAAATGCAGAACGTAGGGTTTAATGGAAAGATAGAAGGGTAGCATCTCCTCATGTCCACAGTCTTCATTTGAAAATCAAATGTAGAGATTAACAAAGGAATGGTCAACACAAAGGGATGGGGGAGGGTGGTGCCTGTATGAAAAAAAAATCTGTGTTATAATTTATGTGAATAGAGTGCCCTGACTAAAACATTACTCTGAATTGTAAAATTAAGTATATTACTGTGTTTGCTCTCTTAGCCACCTGTGAAAGGAGTGCACAAGTAGAACGTGCTCATCTACCAAGTTTTCTGTCATCACCTCTATAACAAGGGAAACTGTGTACACATGTCTTTTTCTAGCCATGTAACTGGTTCCCCTTTTATTTTATTGTTTTATTTTCAGCAAAAGAGAGAGCCTGCTTATATGCTGCTCTGTGCGTGAGTTGAAGCAAAGCTCTGGATTTAGAGCACCGGGTTTCTAAGGAAGAAAATGCACATTCTTTTAGACTTTCTCATGTGTTGGTCCTTGCTGAAATGCAATGCAAAAATTACCATACTAACCACCTGCTCTTGAAAGATGTCTTGGACAAATGTAGAGCATGGTGGGTAGGTGGGATGAGGAGTCAGTGATTTGCAAAGCAATTTAAAAAGAACACAAATGCTGTTCAGTATCACAAAATTTCACACAACTGGAACTGTGTCCCTTATCAACTGTGCAGGTACAGGTGCTAGCCAATGTGGGCCTGCGAGACTTGTATAGCCATAATTTTGTCCACCACTCACTCTCCCAAAGGGGTGAATATTGCATTTTTCTAAATAACAATGTGGTTGTATGTGTGCTATGAAAGTGATGCACCTCTCTCCAAAAAAAAAGACATATTAGTAAGATAGGAAAACAGATCAACATATGGTTGTAGCCGAAGCCCTCACTCAGCATTCTTCTTTTTGAAAAACTAGACACGAAATGAATTAGCAGAAATGGCAGTTCACTTTTTAAATAAATAAGTTCAGGCTGCCTCTGCACCATTTGATATCCCCAACAACCTCCATTTAAAACTGGAGATGGACTTCTAACCATGAAGACAGCATTGTTTCTCTTAATGAAAAGTGGTTGCCCTTTTGCTCCTCACCATCCCTCTTTTTCGGTCAAGTAACCACACCCTTGTGATCTAAGCTGCCTTGGGTCCTTTTGGAAGAAAGGTGGGATATAAATAAATAAATGAGTAAATAATGATTGCATTAAGTTCTAAGTAACAGCAGGGACATTTAAATGCAGACAGGTAAAGATGCTCAGAGTTGATATACACTTGAGTTTGGAACCTGAAGTGCCTTTAAACAACAGATGAATGAATTAATGAATGAATAAACAAAATGAAGTCTAATCAGATAGGAAATGTTTCTTTTTAAGATTACAGTTCTCAGAATACAGAGTGAATAATGTTTGTAGACACAGCAGTGGGCAACATAGTCAACAAAGAAAGGGATTTGTAGACCAGTTTCAAACAAAATGCTATTTCCAGATTTGGAGTGCATACAGCTTTAAATATAAATAAACTCAGATATTAAGGAGAAAGTGTCCATCTTCTTAATTCTTTCTGCCCTTCTGGAATGAATATGATTGAACCTTTAGAAATGAAGAGTATCAGAATACCATAGAATTGGAAGCACAGAAGGGATATGAAAGAAACTTCCTGAATGAACGTGGAATCAGGTCTCTTAAGTATTGACAGAGGTGGGAAATACTTCCTCTTTTTTTTTTTTTTTTTTTGATAATGTGCTGCGCTGCAAGCGGTAAGTAGACCAGCAGATTCCAGGGGGTGGGTCCAAAGGGCTCACCTGGAAGATGAATATGAATAACATGTAGCAACAATACTTAAAGCAAGAATCTAAGACAACCTGTTTCATCCTGGAACCTTCAACTCAGTTGAAAGGCAAGGAATAAGGAGAGAAATCTATGAGACTTTGGGAGGGAAGGAACATTGGGGGGGGGGGGGGGAGCATCTCCCAAACCTACTGTGGAGGCATGGTAGAAGCACTTCAGACCTGTTTTAACCTTTTCTACATGCAGAAGGTGCTCCAACGCTTTGAATCATCTTTCCCAGTTTTACCATCTAGTTTTGAGCGAAGATGATTAAAACAGTACAGGCCATCCAAATGTAGCCATACCGTAGTTTTTGTTTCTCATGTTATATCACAGAAATATCACAGTGCTACTTCCATTATTTTTCTTTTTTTCTAGGAATTCTTTGTGGGGAATTTGCATTTTCTTCATAATTGCCTTTTGAACTGATGTTTCCATCGAGCTATCTATCACACCCGCTGGATCTTTTTCCTAGCTAGTGGCTGTGAAATAAGACCAATGTACAGTTCAGATTCCTTATTAATAACTGCATGAGTCTTGTTTGCTGTATTTTCCAGTATGGAAAAACAAAAGTAGTACTTCTGTTTAGCTTATAAATGTTACTCTTTTGGTCTGTAACTCCCAGTGGCCTTGGTAGATATGGAATTCTGAAAGTTGTAATCGAAAACAATAACCTTCAGAAGCTTTGGGTGTCAATGTGGATTGGATGCTTACTATCTGTGCAGAGCTGAATATTCCCTGCCTGAAGCCGAAGTTAGCTAAAATGCTGAGCAAAATTGTTCATATAGTCCCTTAATCCGCATTCTAAATTTGACTTCCTTAAAATCCAAAGACTGTGAGCTCTTAAACTGATGAATGGATTTCTAGCCCATTTGATTTGCATTTCTAAATGGATGGCTGTGCTTTATTTGCAGCCTTGCTGATTTAGCTGCTGGAGTTTCAGCTTGTAAGGGAAAACAGTAGTTTCTGTGCTGTGGGCTAAAAATGGAAGCAAAATTGTACATCCCTGCAGAAAACAAGGACTCAATCAATCGGTCTTCATTGGGTGCTCACAGACCCAACAAAACTAATAAAAACAATTAAAAAACGAACTGGGCATGATTTAAAAACAAATAAGTATTATAAAATGGGCAAGGATCATCTTGTGTATTCTTTGAGCCAAAAGAAGAAATCTGGCCACTAGTTCTGTTTTAGATTCATTTGGATTAGTTGGGAAATATTTTAAGTAGCCATCCAGGGTCCTACCTGGGAGATCATTCATTGCAGAGTTAAGGAGTCTGATATGCTCATTTCTGTAAAAAGTTCACACATAAAAAGGACAGGCGTCAAAGTTTCAATTTCTTTGTCATTACAGAACTATAGTCAATTTTCATATGGCAAACCATAATGGCACCATCTAAGATTGCACATGGAAGGCAGTTACTGGTAAATCTGGCTCTTGAAAAGATTTGCCAATAGTTTGGGATATTCAGATTTTCCATATATATCTGGCACTTTGGGGACATTCAAAGTTCAGACCAAAATACAGAGGTGAGCAGGTTTTGCAGGCATTTGATATGGAATATTGAAAGTCAGTACCCCATATCTAGTTTTCTAAAATAGATTTAAATGCCTTGAGCTTATGAGCGTAAAGAAAATCCATAGACAGACCTAATAAGTGATGTTGAGTAGAAACTTTTTAAAACCAGGAACTAGTGTAGATGTCTTTCTGTGTGAATATATTACAGAAGTGTCAGCATATGACACTTTAATCCAATATCTGAAAGTGTGTAGCCAGGCAGAGCATTCTAGTGATGAAACACCTGTCTCAAGTCATAAATCTGTTGCAGAGACAGACACATTCCAAGAATAAATCTTTTAAAAATTGTGAGAACACTCTCAGTATTTGGGTGAAATCCTATAATCCAGATTGGGATTCTGTATAGCAGTTGAGGCAATATCCTAGATTTAAATACCTGGATGGCAGCAAGTATAAATTGCCCTCCCCCCCATGAAGAAAAGACAAGAAATGTTCTTGGTGGTTTTATGAGCCACTTGAATGGAGCATCTGTCTCTGAGGTACTCAAGAGAGATTGTGGTGATATTATGCCCAGATATTTAAACTATTTGTCTTGACCATTTGGTTGTCCACTTTTTAAATATTATGTGTCAATCAGAGACCATATTTTTGTTTTACTAAAATTTATGGTCAACTGATTGTTCTTTCAATAAGTCATGAATACACACGTTAGAGTCGGTGTTTAAGGCCTATTTTTGATCATGACAGAAGGTCTGCATCATCTGCATACAACAGCAGGAGGCATTTGGTCTCTGCCAAACTAGGTGAACAAAAGCCTGATGCTAGGCAACGATTGATCAGATCAGACTGAATGGTTTGAAGACTAATATACAGCCTTGATGAACCCTCTAGTGGCAGGAATAGATTGTGCCAGATTACCTTCTATTATTATTATTATTTATTAAAATTATACCCCGCCTATCTGGTCGGTGAGGACCACTCTAGGCGGCTACATCTTACACCGAGCGTGGTGCCCTAGTAGAGGCTTTTAAAAAGGTACAGGAATCACTTATCTAGAGACGTATGGGACAACTTTAGCCATAGTTAGTCTCTTGATAAAGGACATTTTTTTAATGCAGTGAGAAGACCCTTACTGTAAGATCTCATGTATCTCTTGGCAAGATATTTGAGACAAGACAGTGATCTATCACTGATCTGCCCTTTCTGAAGCCTGCCTGTTCATTTCCCCACATATTTTTATCCTCTGTCTAATAGGCTAGTCTTTGGTTTAAATAAATAGCATACAACTTGCCCACAACTGAAAGTAAGCTTGTAATTTGATGAATCCCCTCTATTTCCTTTTTAAAGTTAGGTGTTACTAAGAAGGAAGCTGATTTGTACATTCTTTCAAAAAAGAAGGATTCCTTAGAA
Organism: Pogona vitticeps; assembly: GCF_051106095.1. Classification (NCBI taxonomy): domain Eukaryota; kingdom Metazoa; phylum Chordata; class Lepidosauria; order Squamata; family Agamidae; genus Pogona; species Pogona vitticeps. The sequence goes on along the minus strand of NC_135787.1, from coordinate 13,651,424 downwards.
TAGAAATTGATACGCTTATATGTATGCAGATGAGACCTGTATTTTTAAATTAGTTATTTCATTATAAATGCAAAGCCATCATGACATACAGCAAGCTAGCCTTAGGTTTTATTCAGTTCATTAAATCTTCCTTCCTTCCTTCCTTCCTTCCTTCCTTCCTTCCTTCCTTCCTTCCTTCCTTCCTTCCTTCCTTCCTTCCTTCCTTCCTTCCTTCCTTCCTTCCTTCCTTCCTACCATTGTACATGTAGACAAGTATAGGCACATTTAACAATCAAATTTAACATTCCATAGGTCAGCCTCTGTTCCATTCACAACTTCTCCAAGTTTGCAACAATGCAAGTCATATTTTAAACACAAATAATTTTTCATTGCCCAAATGACAGGGACATTCTCTTTCAAAAAAAGGAAGACCTCGCTCTTTGCCATCAAAATAGATCAAATCATTAGCATGCCATTAAAAGCACAGCTGGCTTAAGTGAGAAAGGCCTTGTTTGTTCTAGCACGAAAACTCTGCATCTCTGCATGTTACAAACATACCTTGCTTTCAATCTGTGCCTGGTCACTGGTGGGAAACATGGGCTTCACTTGCAAATATGGCATGTAGCTTTGAAAGAACTATGCCACTGGAAGGAAACTCCCCATTTCAAATTGCAAACCTGGTGTTTTGTCCAGTTTAACCCTCAGAAGGATGTTTGCTTGGGGATGAAATCTCTCCCTTAATATATTATTAAGTAATCAGGCCTCTATCATGAGGGGAAATCATCACTCCACTCGACCCACAAAGTGCAGTCTTATAATTTATTGGAGAGAAACATAGGAATGCTCTTTAAAAGGATGTTCATAGTATGCTGCCTTTTGCAGGTTTTGAAATGTCAGGGAAACATTGCGCAGGAGTGTGATATGTAAGTATTAGAATTATGTTCACAGGAAGAGATTGCCTGTGGAGGGACAAGAGATGGGGATCAGAGACACCTCTATTTCCTCCTAGAAATGAGCAGACTTGTATTTCTGATCCCAAGCCAAAAATCTGCACACCTCTACTTCCTATTGCTCCCTGAGGTGTATTCCCATCTGTAGCCTCTGAATCCAGCAATTCATTTCTGCTGCTTATCAATAGGAAAGCAATGCAAGAATGCAGGAAAGATCAGAAAAAGCTAGATGCAATGATAGGCAGGCATATCGTAGTTGGAGTCTAATTCTGCTTTCTGGGGTGGTGAGCTTCTGAGCTTCGGATCTGATTCCTGAAGCACAGGTCAGCTGGATTTAACTCTTTCCCAAAGCCCTAAGCCAGCAAATAATGTTTGTTTTGTTGACCCAACCAGATAAGTCTTCTCATTTATTTGTTGTTTTATTGCTGTGTTCTTGTTTACCTTCATTTCATTTTTGTTTTCAGTTGACATGTGGTCAGTAGGGTGCATCATGGGAGAAATGATTAAAGGTGCTGTGTTGTTTCCTGGCACTGATCGTATCCTTCCTATCCCGCGGGCCTTTCTAGGTACCATTTTTTCATTCCCCTTTATCTTCTTGCCCATTTGGCGTTGTTGCCCACCTACAGACCTCTGTTGGTACTTCACTTAGTGGAATAAATATCAGTTGAAGGTCCGTCCTTACAATATGTTTATTGAAAAGTCATGTGCCAACCAGCTGAATGTCTGCCATACATCTAGAATTACGTAGGCTGCCTCCTGGTTTATTAGACGCTACTTGGCAGTGTTTCTGTGTTACACTGGAACCTAAAGAATTTGGAAAAATTACCTTTTGGGATGACAACTTCCAGAATCACCTGACCAACATGGTTGGCAGCCTTGCTGGCAGAGAGATTCTGGGAATTGTATTCAAAAAAGTACCATATTTTCTATGTATAAGACTATACTATTGTCTAAAATCTTGAGACTAAAAATTGAGGGTCGTCTTATACAGAGATGTAAGTTGAGGAGAGAACAAAAACAAGTGGAGGGGAAAGCAGGGATCAAAGCGATTCTGCAGCGCTTTTATCCCTTTCCCCCTACACTTGCTAAGTCCCACTTACATTTCTTAATTTTGGATTAGAAAAGTGGGGGACGTCTTATACATGGAAAATACGGTAATTTTTGTATTGTCTGGAAACATTTTGTAGCAAAAAACCCCAAAGATGCCCAGAATATTTTCTTAGAGAGAAAATGACAAAGTGTTGAAGGATCAAGTTAGTACAGAATACTATTTATTTCATTTAGTTGTTTATTTATTTAAAACTGATTTACTGGGGGTTTCCCCCCTCTACCCTGCCTGTGAGACTAGCAGTAAAATCCTAATCATGTTCACATGGATTTAAACATTCCTAATTTCAATGGATTGTAACTGCACATAAGATTGTACCTTAATAGAACTGAAAATATAAATGCATTGGAATGACAGAAGGCATTATGTTAGTTGCTGTTTGGATAAATGGAATTCTATTGTATTCTTATGACTAGAATTTTTTTTATGGTGGTATTGACCATATTCATTTCAGATCTTGGAACAATTGCTTTTTAGGATGACAACTTCCAGAACCCTCTGAAAGTTTCTCAAAGCTATAGTTTAAAAAAAAGTAACTTTTTGAGCTCTGATTTCAGCCCTGATTCCTTAGAATAGATGAGGCTGGGAACTGCAGGTGGTAAATAAATACTGCAGCCAGCTTCCCTGTCTTCTGAGAATTTCATTGATGATGCCTCAATCCTGCCATCAAAGACATTAATAATTCTTACCAGCACATCTTCTCCACTGAATGAGTCAAACAATGGTGACTCAGTTATATCTCATAAGGAAGCAGTTGGGATCAGGGACCAGTGCTTCCAAAGCTATTGTCAAGGCATGATTTTTGTATATTACCTCATGAAGTGAGACAAATCTTCAAAAAGCTGAGTTTAATCATGGCTGTTTCATACACTGCGCAGCAACAAAGCTAAATTCTCTGCAGAGCAGAGTTTGGAAATGTTGCTTAGAGCAGTGGTCCCCAACCTTGGGCCTCCAGATGTTCTTGGACTACAACTCCCAGAAGCCTTCACCACCATCTCTGCTGGCCAGGATTTCTGGGAGTTGAAGTCCACGAACATCTGGAGGCCCAAGGTTGAGGACCACTGGCTTAGAGGTTCAACAAGTGCCACAGCCAACACCAGCTCTGATGAATGCTCCTGTATGCTAGGACTGGCACCAACAACCAGCACCCATTGACAATTGCCAAGGCACAGATACGCAGACAGGGCTTAGAGGTGCTGGTACCTACCTTGACCCAACCAGCAATGATGATAGTTTGTTCTGTCTACTAATTTCTTTTGATGAAAGTTTACGTGGCATTGAAGACTGGCTCTGGCAAGTCCTTGCTCTTTCATCATTGCCCACAATACCTTTCAGTGCATTGCTCTCGGGGAACCGTGGGAAATTTAAACATTGGGCAGATTTTCAGATCCAGTCACTGCCAGGTAAGACTGGGGCTGTCCGAAATGCACTGATTAATGAAGCCTACCTAGATGTTTTGCAGCTTCCTATTAAATTGGGTTATTGCCCTGTTTCTAGAATACCCTAGGTTGGAAACATGGATTAATCAAAGTAACACCTACCATTCTAAAGTTCCAAATCTATGCACATCCTATCGAGTTTAGTGGGACACCTAAAGATACAAGCACAGGTCTGGGCAATTAAGCAGATTTTTAAAAAATGTTCCATTTGTTGGCAATGTTACTTTTTATGGAGTGAAATTCCCAAGATTCTTCAATCAGCACCAGTGGCCATAGTGATGAGGGAATTGGGGGAATTGTCATCCTATAAAGTTATCTTTTAAAATTCTAAGAGGATCTTGAAACTAATAATTTTATCACCATTAAAACCAGCACAGAATAAGAACTGTCCTCGTTTAAAAAATGTAAAAGTCACGATGGTTTTTGTTACTCTCGAAAGCATAACATAAACACAGTACCATTTGGAGCAGTGGTTCCGAACCTTGAGTCCCCAATGTTCTTGGACTAACACTCCCAGAAGCCTTCACCACGAGCTGTGCTGGCAGGGATTTCTCGGAGATGTCGTCCGGGAACCACTGATTTAAAGGCAAATGGTGTCATGTTAAGAAAGCACCACACACATTATGTGTTATATGCTGAGTCTTGAGGGTCATTGGCCAACAGATAAGATCTGCAATGGTTCTTTAATGTGGGGTAATTCCATTTCGTCACACCATTTTTGTTGCACAGGTGTAAAATCCGAGTAGAGTTTGGTTCAATAAATACTATCCATGGGAAGAAGATTTCCCTCCACTGCCTAACTTGCCTCCCTTCGTCTTCCTTGGAACGGACTAGTTTCCATGTTTGTCACTCACTGGCAATCTTGATTGATGACTTCATTGTGTGCGTATCTCAGTTCATATATACAAACATCTTTTCATCCCAGCCCACCTTATCTGTGGTATAGTTTGTTTCTCCAGGAGGTTAATGATATTGTCACCAGCGTGCATGCTGTGTATTTTTAAGCAATCCCCCATGAAAATCTGTCCATGTTCTGAAAGCAAAAGCATATGACAAAAAAGGAGGAAGCAATCCTTCATATTATAGTATATTTCATTCATGTTTTTTTTAATGTATACATTCGCATGTGTGGCTCTACCTTTATCTTAATTCATCGCATTGCATCACATCCACTAATTGGTCGTCAGCATTCTGAACGTCTTCCAAACACAATGGGTTTTGTAGGTTTAATGACCAGAGTAGTTGCGCATAAATGATAGCAGCAGAGGAATAATTAGAAAATGTTGAGGAAAAGTTTGGTCTTTGATTACCAGGTAGCATCTTCAGAAAAACATGCTGGAGGGGAGAGGAAATAAGAAAAGTCTGAATGCATTTGAGATCTTATGCCCAGATGAAAGTCACTATTGAAGCTTGTCCTGCACATACTTTGCACAAGAATACAGCTATGCCCAGACTTGAGCCTCCTGCAGCCATTTTAATATCCCTCTCCTATATCAAATATTTTGGTTATTTCAAGGAAAGAAACTTCCTTTTTTTGGGGCTACACCCCCCTCCATGCTTGCTGTGGGTGTCTGGGAGCTCTACTCCAATTTACTCTGCATTTTGAAACTCACTTTTACAAAACATGCCTGACATGGATATTTGCCATTTTCAAGGTCAAATGTATGAGACTTGATCAAAGTCCTAAGAGCGTTGTAAGATTTATAACACCCCTTAGAAATCTGAGTCTGTGAGTTCCCTCACAGCTGACATTTATCTCTAAAAGGGTTGATTCCAGTGTGAAATCAGATAACTTTTCCAATCCCATCAATGTTCAGTCATGGTGAAATAAGTCTTCTCTAGACATCTACATCGACAACATAACCTGTCATTATTTATCTATATTGCTATAACATTTATAACACCCCTTGGTAGCTTGTGTGGGTCTGTCACACCATCATTTCTGGAACTTTCATATGCTTTTCTGCTCGGTCCACGAGACAGTGGTGCCAAGCCTGGTGAAGACCTCTAAGAGTTAAAAGGTAGCATCTGTTTGTGATTCATTTTAGTGAACTAATAAATGTATCCTCTATCTTCAGATTGAGTACAAGGACAGTATGACTTTTCTTTTTCTATTCCAAAAAAGCAATTTTTCCACATTCTGGGTGAGCTTATTGCAGTCCTACAATCTGCTATTATCCAGCACACCATGGATCCATGATAGAATTTGGAGGCATTACTTTTGGGTGTACATGTGTAAGAATCCACCAACCACCATGGTTAGTGACCATGCTGGCTGGGGGCATTTTGTAAGTCTGAAAATGTAATGTGTCCAAGAGCTGCCCTGTGGAATTGAATCGTATTAATTTAAAATGACAGGCTCCAAGCCACCCTAGTGCTGCTGATCAGTAAGATCAGGCTTAAAGAGATGAGATAGTGATAAGATTTTTAAAAAGTCAACCTTGGCAGGGGCTGTTTAGTACTTACACACAGATGCTATCGGCTGTTACCCGTCTTGCATGCAAACATATGGCACACTGTATTCGTGAAGGCTTTCATGGCCGGGATCTAATAGTTGTTGTGGTTTTTTTCGGGCTCTCTGGCCGTGTTCTGAAGGTTGTTCTTCCTAACGTTTCGCCAGTCTCTGTGGCCGGCATCAAAAAAAACCACAACAACCATATGGCACACTCACACTTGTTTAGACTGGGACCTTGGATTCTACTCAGTAATATTTGTTTTTCTACTGGAAGCCATTCTTTCAATAGAGGAGCAGATTCTTATTGTTTGAATGTGCAATGTACGAAGCTGTATCCACGAGCCATATAAGGTGGTTCAACCCACAAAGGTTTAACAAAGCCTACATGTCCCTGCATGTTCATCCACATCCTTCCAGACTAGAAAAATTGTGCTGATATGTGTTATGAGCCATGAAATCTGATCCAACTAATAGCGACCCTGGTAGGGTTTTCAAGGTAAGTAAGATTTTTTAGACATGGTTTTACCAGTGATTTGCCATGGCTCAGTTGGGATTTGAATACAGGGCTCCTGGGGTTTAGCCTATCACTGTTTGGAAATATGGTAGACAGAAAGATCTCAAGTACATGCAGGGCTACAAGGTATATTCGGTGGCCTGAGTTTGGCTCATTGGACTACAGGATGTGTCAGTCAGTAGTACAGGTATGCAGCCGTATGCCGTCTCTTTTCCTGAAATTTAATGGTGCCTTCCCATAGTTGTTTTTATGTTGTTGTTTTTTCACCACTGGCTCATGGATTACAAGTATAATTACAAAGATTCCTCACCTAACTGTATATATATTTTATATATCTTTATTTTTTTTTAAAAAAAATAGAGAAGTACTCCTGTTGAACAGAAGGCTGGACTTCATGGTCCTATAGGACCCATCCAACTCCATTATTCTATGACTTTTATGTCTCCTTTAAATGTATTACCAGAACTGAAAGAGAAGATAAAGATATCTCATATAATGCATTTTAAAAGCCCGGCTTCCTTCAAACAGCTGCATACTTATTAAAATTTGTTCAGAGTCTCTATAATTAAACCATTAAAAGCGTTTTGCTATAGAAATAACTCCCTAGAAACCAGCTACGAATGGCTGGTGATTTGTTTGAAATTTGTTCTTAATTGTGTTGGTATTCTTAAACAAATATGGGGGAAAAGTGCTATGAAGGCTTCATTTCCTGTAAGGCTGTGTAACATTTTCTTTTTCTCTTTTTTTTTCCTCATTTACTGAGTAACTTTCCACAGTGTGGGGAGAAATCTCTCAATCTTAAATGTGTGTAGGGTTGTGGTTTTTTTAAGCTTTATTTTTGCAAAACCAATTTCTGTCATTACTTCTCTGTATTCTACATGCATAGCTAAGGGTGGATGAATGTCAGTTATGCTTTCTTCCACACTTGGCTATTTAAAAATCTTTAATTCTTTCCGTCACACTTATGAAGAGCCTGGTAAATTTTGGTATAACAATAAAGCTATAGAACAATGACATATTATGACAAGAATACATTGAACAAAACAAAATTCTAGAGCACCTGCACTGGCCATATTTAATAATTACAGCTCTCTCCATATGCAGAGAGAACCATGGTGTGCCTTCGTACCTTGTAAATGTTAGAAGTGAGAAGCCACTCACACACATACACAACAGGGTGTGTATGAGAGAGCGCTAAGGAACTCATTACCACAAACATGGTTGAAAGCACAGGAATTCAAACTCAAGTTAAGGAGGCACTCAAAGCCTTCTGCTTCAATAAATAAATCTGTCAGTTTTGCTTTTGCCTGTCTTCCCCGTCTTCCTCAAATTTCATATTATTTCCATCCTGTTCATGGAGATATTTAAACAGTGATCAGCATGGTGGTAAAAACTAAATTCCAAAGCCCATACTAGGCTGATACCTTTACTAGATGCACCTCCCTCCAAAAAAGAGGGGGGCAAACAGAAAAGAATGGAAGCCTTTGAGATTGCCATGTCTTCAATAGACAGGATTTGCAAAAGCAAGCAGAAAAGCAAAAGCAAGGGGTTGAGGTGGCCCTTTAAGTCATCATGTTTTTGTGAGATATAATGGAGAAGGCAGGATGCCAGCAACCGAATGGAGCTCAGCTGATTATGTGCTGGGGCCAGATTTCACCACAGGCATGGCAGAAGTGAAGAAGTCACAAACATTTGGCCCTTCTTCTTTAGACAACATAAATTCACAGGACAAAATCTGTGAATTTTGGGAACCAAAAAACAAAACAAAACAAAAACAGCATTTCTCCCGTTAAAAACTTTTTTTCACAGCCCACATAGTTATAGGCATAGAATGCAGTTTTTAGAACTGAGCAGTTTTTATCCTCTTTTCTGCTTTGAAGGTACCTCACAACTGGAAAGCCCTGAAGATTTTAATTTTTTTTTTTTTTGTAATCTCAGACAATGTACAAAACCACTGTAGTCCCAGACAATATGTAAAACCATTGTGCAAAGCACTGGGTAGCCTAAATACATGTAGTCATTATCCTGGTTCCATCCTTTGTTCATAGATTGGGGCTTCTGAATGTATCTGAATTCAGTTGTTTCACTCTCTAATCTTCCTTTGAAGTTTTTTCGCCCCACAATAGTCACTTTGAGATCAGTGACAGAGTATCCTGAGAAAACAAGCAGAGCAGGGCTTTGCATGACATCCAGACCCCATTAATGATTCAATGTGCCTGAAAGCCTACAACAAAGTCTATTTTTAAAGCTGCTTTATAATCCTGGCTTGTTTGGCATGCTAAACCATAATCCTAGATTCTCTGTATGCTGTTTCTCACTATAGTCATCATGGCTAGTAGCCTCTGATAATTCAGCATGGGAGGATTTGGGGTTACCTTTTATTGAAAAAGTCATATCTGTAGCTATTTTTAAAAAGTTGCATCTATGTGTATGCACATGCATGTGCATGTGTGTGTATGCATGCTTGTGTGCATGCATGTGCATTTGTGTACACACATATATTGTACACACATAACTATATCTTTGTATGTCTGAAGAATATCTCTATGTATTTGAATAAAAATTACAGAGCCAGAATATTTGGGCTTAGCTTGCACATTGTGAAAAAAGTGAATGAGTTTCCACCCACCCACCCTCCTTGGTCATTGCTAGTACAATTGAGAGAAACAACACGAACATTTGCATACATGTGTACAAATAAATTGGTGTTTGCCCCCGCAGGGACTGATTCTGTAACAGTATCTTCCAGTGTGCAGTATCTTATTCCCTAGAACAGTGGTTTCCAACCTTGAGTCCCCAGATGTACATGGACTACAACTCCCAGAAATCCTGGCCAGCACAGCTCGTGGTGAAGGCTTCTGAGAGTTTTAGTCCAAGAGCACGTGGGGACCCAAGATTGGGAACCACTTCCTTAGAAGAACACACATTTCTAAATAACAAAGGATGTTCAATGAAGTGCAAAAAGAGGAATGGATTTCTGCAGAGAAGTCTTACAAAGAAGTCAGACTGGATTTTGCCATCGTAGGCCAACCCCCCCCCCCCTTTTGGTAGACACCAAGCTACTTTCTGATGAATAGGAAAAGCCATTAGGAACTCTTTTTCTGACCTTCTTTGGGTAGTGTGGCTTCGTTTCTTCTGTTGGATTATCTGTGTGTAGCAAAGCACTTTGTCAGAGTGCTGCATTTTGAGAATTCTGTTTGTCCTTCAAGGTGCCCAGCTCTCCCTGTGAATCACTTTTAAGAATGTTTAGTTTGCCCTTGCAGTGCAAAGCTACTGCCACTTCGCTGACTCCTGCATAATCTTGATGAAGTATGGATGTTTTGCTCATTATGTTACTAGTCATCAGGGGAGTATTTCTGGTGCCATTATTTCATCTCCTTAATGGTTGTGAAGACTTATCATTATCGGGACTTTTTCTGCTTTGGCTACCATGTGCTTAAAGCACCCATAAATCAGTCAGGAGGCAGGAATAGGAATTGTGGTCACAAATCCATGAGGTTAACATATGATTTGGACTGCAGTCTTCTACAAATCAGTGAAGCTAGCATCTGCTATACTTCAAGTCTTTTGGCTTCTTTGGGCTGTGTATGAAACTGCCTTAATACAATCTTACTCCCTAGTAAACTGTAAACTTTTGTGAATTGAATCCTCTTGGTCTTCTTTAATCGTTTTGGATTTAGAGATAAGTGCAAAAGGTCTTGGAATTCTTTGCTGCTCCTTTCCTTAATTATTTCTCACTCAGATATTGATCAGTGGAATAAAGTAATTGAACAGTTGGGAACCCCCTGCCCTGAATTCATGAAGAAACTGCAGCCAACAGTGCGGAACTATGTGGAAAACCGACCTAAGTATGCTGGCCTCACTTTCCCCAAGCTTTTCCCAGACTCTCTTTTTCCAGCTGATTCCGAACACAACAAACTCAAAGGTAAGAACAAAGAAGGGGTACCAATCCTGCCTGAACATGTTTGATGAGAACAGCGATGCCTTGCAGTGGAAATGTATTTAGTAGAGTTTTATCCCACTTTTCTTTCATCGAGTGGAACTCGAAGCAGGATCCATAGGATCAGCCAGGAATTCTCCTCATCCTTGGGCTGGCCAGATCTGACCTACATCAACCTTTCTGAATCATGTAGCCTTTGGTGATGTCCTGGGAAATGTTGGAACAGTGGCCTTGGGAAATCTCTGGAAAGATGGTCTCTATTTTTTATCCTCTTTTAGTATTACTCAGTCAAACCAGTGGCTCGAGTGATGTCATTGTTGTTTAAGGATCACATACAGAAAATGTTATGCAGTGTGTGTGTTTTAAACTTGTCATTAATCAGTCTTCATAGGGCTTTTGAGTGATCCATTCTGGATGGAGAATTGGAAGTATTATTTTGAGCGACATCTCTCAGAATCTCCCAACTACTATGCCAACTTTTGATTTGGCTTTAGACGTCATTATGTAATCAGGGCTACATAGGAAATGATACCTGACAATTTGTTGATGAAAATATGGAGGGGAATTGTACCGAATAGTACTAGAAGATGTGGTTACAGAGTACAGTGGTGCCTCGCTAGACAATGATAATCCATTCCACTGAAATCGCTGTTTAGTGAAATCATCATCTGTTTAATGCGTTCCAATGGGGAAGAATCGTCGTTGTCTAGCGAAGATCAGCCATAGGAAAGCCACTTTGCAAACCGCCAATCAGGTGTTTAAATAGCTGTCTTGTGAAGCTTAGGTCCCGAAAACACCCGTTTTGCGAGCACGGAGGGAGCTGTCAAAATCGTTGTCTAGCGAAAATTGGTTTGAGAAGCAGGGAGCAAACACTGTCCAGCGAAATTCCTCCATAGGAATCACTGTTTTGCAAATCGCTATAGCGATTGCAAAAAGTCAATGTCTAGCGAAAAACTGTCATGCGGGGTAACTGTCTAGCAAGGCACCACTGTATATGAGTGTTTGTGTGCACATATACACAGACGTGAGCAGGTGTATATGTCCCTTTCTATAGAGTTCGAAAACTTTGCTCAAGATCTTGGGTTTTAGACCTCTAACCAAAGCAGCTGCATAAGAAGACACTACTGTATAGGTATAGTTAAGAGATGGATGGATCCGTTCTGTTTCCACCTTGTGTCAGTTATGTTCATATTTATTCCTAAGTCTTCTCTGTCCTGTTTCCACATTAATTAACATTTTAAAGAAATCTGAAAAAAACTCGGTGATGTTTATTTTTGCCTCTTTTGTCACAACCCTCACCTGCTTTGAAATGTCGCTCCAGTCCTTATTCTTTGCAGTCTTCCGCTCCCATGAAACACATGGGGGAGGTGTTTCCCCCCCCCCATAGCATAGGGGTGAGGAAATAGATTGGGCCCCGGTGCTTCCCTGTTTGTTTCAGAGAACATTTCTTGATTTCAACCAGGCTGAGAATAAAAGCCTCATGAAATCTTACTAGAAGGAATTAAATTGTGAAGGCTCCTGATCGGGATGCTTTGAATTTCAGTCTGTGTTAGTGGGATAGCAGGCAGTGCCATGTTAAGCATTAGCAGCCAAAGTCTGCTCCTGGCAACCAAATGCCGTCTGGATTACAATGGTGCCAGATGAGGGGTTGCCATTGTCTGCAGTGACAAGAACATAGATGATTTCACACAAATGGAAACCATGATTGTCTGCCACAGAATGACAAGCTTTTCGGGCAAACAATGATTGATGTGTGTTTAAAATAGAAAAAAGGCTTCCGATTACCGTTCCGGAGCCTTCTGCAAACTTGAAGCGTGTATCTGCTTTGCACACATGGATTCTCAAGGTTGCTTGTTGTGGTGATGCATAATGTTTTTTTAATCTGCTGCAATTTGCATGCCATTACCCACAATGCTTTTTCTCACCATACAGCAAGCCTGTTTGTCTGCTCCCTGGTGTGTGTGTGGGGTGATTGTAGGCTTGCCCAAATGTCTTACAGAAGCTTTGAGCTCTTCCTATAATCCAGCCATCTGATGCCAACCCACTCCAATGATGAAATAGAATAATGGACTTACATGGCATTTAAAGCCAGATGCAGAGAGAATGATAATTAAGACATTCTTTCACTCACTGGTTCCCTGGACAAAGGCTATAAACACATTCTGTACGCAAACCGATATGGCTGTTTCTGTGTTCCTACACTTCTCTAGTTCCTAAAAACACCTCATCTTTCTTGATAACAAGGCCCTAAATTCTTTTCCATTAAAGAATGTGTATTGCATCCTTTTATAGCACGAAGTGGTACTTTTTGACATTTGGCTGTCACCCATGAAAAATATTTACAAGCAATCTTTATGTCCCTGAAATTCCTTATGCTCTTTTTCCCCCCAGAGAGAACTCACATTTGTCTAACCCAGTGGTTCTTAACCTTTGTTACTCGGATGTTTTTGAACTGCAACTCCCAGAAACTCCAGCCAGCACAGTTGGTGGTGAAGGCTTCTGGGAGTTGCAGTCCAAAACTCCTGAGTAACCCAAGGTTAAGAACCAGTGGTCTAACCCATCATTTTCTGAAGTACACTTACTCACAACTTTCATTTTCTGTTCCCCACAGTTTAAACTGTGAATTTAATAGCAATGAAAACAATTATAACAGCAAAAGTACTCCTGCTAATGTAATGAATGCTTTGTTTGTGTGCGATGTCAAATGAACCATCGCATGGCATTTTAGTCTAAACGGGCAGAATTGTTTTACTTACACTAGTATAGTTGAGTTGATGCAATTCAGTATAACTATTAGGGCTAAAGTAAAACTACTCACATGATTTTTTTCCCCTTCGTTCACATTTGGGCAAGCAGGGACAGCTTTATTAGATGGGAACCACTGGGCTAATACCCACCCCATGCTCTGCCTGTTTTGCAGGAATATACAGTACAGGGTATAGTTAAACCATGTAAGAAAAGACACAAATTAGATGCAGTTGGTTCTGCTTCTGGTGAGCTGAACCTTCATTTCACCCTTCTGGGAACATCATTTGTGCCTATGGGACTGGCATTCTGCAGATTGTAGTCCTTGGAGGTCTTATACACCAGTGGTCCTCAACCTTGGGCCTCCAGATGTTCTTGGACTACGACTCCCAGAAGCCTTCACCACCACCTCTGCTGGCCAGGATTTATGGGAGTTGAAGTCCAAGAACATCTGGAGGCCCGAGGTTGGGGACCACTGTTATACACAATCTCCTGTGGGTCTCCAGAGTGCTGCCACACCGTCACCTAATCTCCTCCATGCATGGTGCCGCTGGAATGTGGTTGGTGAAGACAACACTGAGATGAATCATCTCAGTGCATTGTTTTCTCCAGCGCAACTGCACTCTGCTCACCAATAAATTGTGAAAGTACCATTTAAGAATGAAAGGCAGAAAGTGGAGATGGCTGTCGTAGTCCACGCTCTTCACTAGCACAATAACACTCCTTTGGTAGGATGCCAAGAGCATGATTTAGATGAGAAGAAAGACTCACTGGAAGAGTCATCTCCATGAACTGTCTTCTCATCTAAAGCATGCCCTGTATGTGTTCATATATATATATATATATAATATAATATATATAATATATAATAAAATAAAGACAACAGTAATACTATAATTCAAGATGGCAAAAGTAATTTGGTGATGATAGGAGGGAAAGCCTGCCTAAAGAGCCAGGTCTTAAGTTTGCTTTTAAAAACACCCAACAAGGGAGCCAGACAAATCTCAGCCGGCAGACTGTTCCAGAGGCAAGGGGCCACTGCCAAGAAGGCCTGGTTTCTTGTTCTTTCTCTCCTGGCCACCCTAGGCATTAAGCCCCTCAGCCTAATCTTCCTAATCTTCTAGTCTTGGCTAGAACGAGTGATTTGGGTAAATCTAGATGGGAGGAGGCGTTCCACTAGATATCGAGGTCCTAAATTGTTTAGGGTTTTGTATGTCATCATTAACACCTTGAAATCAATACAGAAACAAACGGGCAGCCAATGCAAGGCAGCCAGAGTGGGGGAAATACGCTGATATTTTCTCACCTGGGTGAGAAGTCTGGCCACCGCATTCGCATCATTTGAAGCTTCTGCGTCAATCTCAAAAGTAGCCCCATGTAGAGCGCATTACAGTAGTCTAATCTCGAGATTACAAGTGCATGGACCAGAGTGGTGAGCACCCCAATATCAAGATAGGGACGCAGCTGGGCAATCCGCCACAGATGGAAATAGGCGGAGCAGACCACTGACGCTACCTGGGTTTCCATGGTGAGAGCCAGATCCAGATGGACCCCCAAGCTGCGAACCTCACCCTTTGCATTGAAAGTCGCCTAGAGTGGTCCATCGGTCCAGATAGGCGGGGTATAAATCAAATAAATCAAATAAAAATAAAATAAAGTCACTCCCCCAAAAGAGAGAGAATTTCCCAAACTACTGATGGTGGGGCCACCCACCCTCAGGTCCTCCATCTTGTCTGGGTTCAGCCTCAGTCTATTCTCCTGCATCCATTGTAGTACAGCCTCTATGCAGCGTTGAAGGGACAGAACGGCATCCATTGTTGTTGGAAAAACGTAGATGTAGAGCTGGTTACTGATGGCACATCAGCATACTGATGACACGAAGCCCCACACCCCCTGATGACCCCACCCAGTGGCCTCATATAGATGTTAAACAGCATTGGGGAGATAATCAAGCCCTGCGGAACCCCACAATTGAGACTCCACCGGGCCGATACGCTCTCTCCAAGCTGTACTCTCTGAGAACGGTGCCCCAAGAATGATCAGAGCCAGGCAAGTGCCAGACCACCGATTCCCAATTGGGAGAGCCTCCCTAGGAGGATACTGTGGTTGACGATATCAAAGGCGACTGAGATATCAAGGAGGACCAACAAAGACATTATGCCCCTGTCAGCCTCCCTCAACAGGTCATCAAACAAGGTGACCAATGCCGTTTCCGTGCCGTGGTGCAGCCTGAAACCCAACTGGAACGGATCCAGGGCATTAGTTTCATCCAAAAGTACCTGGAGCTGGTCAGCCACCACCCTCTATACCACTTTGCTAAGGAAGGAAACATTGGCGACAGGCCTATAGTTGCCAATGTTGTCTGCCGCCTAACTCGGTTTCTGTCGGCCTAATGAGTGTCTCCTTGAGAGAGAGACACTCATTGATTGAGAGACCCATTAATTATTGCAGTGGCCCAGTAGTCAGTCTCTAGATGAGAAGGGCCTGGGAATCCTTTTTATGTGGAGTTTGCAGAATTTATTAAGTCTTTGATGCCTAGTACTGAAGTGGGTGGGTTGAGAAATAGAGACACATACAGTATGTCTTATGAAATAAGGTGAACGCACCCTCCACAGGTATACTTATTCACCTTTATGTGGGTCAAGGTGAGTGCTGATGTGGATGTTGGTGGGGAATCTTTTCTGCCACTAGTGTTTCTGTTCAGCTGATCCTTTAAAAAACATGCAGCAAATGAGAATGGGTGGAGGATATTGAATGTCATATGAAGAATTACAGATGATTGTTAACAAAGACAAGACAGGAGCAAGAGAGGAAAAATGCTGGGCATGAAGTATTTAGCTTATGGATAGCTTTTAAATTTTATTTTTATTTGTGTGGTAGAGGTTGTAGTTGGTAAGAAAGAAAAGACTGGATTCACACCCACACTTGTGACATCTGTGTGTTTTGACTGACAGATGCAGGAGAGCTGATTCAGATTCAGACAAAAGCTGGCTTCCCTCCTCAATGTCAGTCACCGAAATGAGCTTTCATCAGGGGATTAATCAAGCTCAGTCTGTCAGAATGGCTGAAAGGCTGGTCTGTGTTGGCCCAGTTCCCTATTTTACTTGCTCTTCCCACAGGCCCCCTGCATCCCAAGGGATATGAATAGTAAAACACATCGCCATTGCTGAATCTGTTTTCCCCCTGCTGTAAATGGAACAGATTTAGGCTCCCATTGCCACAGCAATCAGAAAGCTTCAATTGCTGGCGCAGATATTCTCCTTCCTGTTGGGGATGCAGTTACTCCCGTCAAAAGAGAGATCATGGTGGATCACTATATTTTTGTTATCCACCTAGACAATGTAAAGTTGGTTGGATGAAGATCAGTGGAATAGCTATGTCAGGCAGGATCTGTAACTGAAATTTGAAATCCTTGCATGGAGTGGGCTGTATAGACTGGGAGGGTGATGGGACCTGTGTGGCTTTAAGCAGAGCCATAAACTTTCCCCATATATCCGATTGTGAATGTAGCTGCTTAAGTAGCTGTAAACATAGAGGTGATTCACACACAGAGAAGGAATGTGTCATGTGGTTTGGGAGAATGCCTAAATTTGAATAAGTTCAACAAAATGCATTTGTGCTTGTGTGTGTAACTCTTAAGAGGATAGTCACATCATCTGCACCGTTGGTCGAGATAGGCGGGATAAAAATCAAATAAATAAATAAATAGCCAGGTAGGGTCTCAGGATACTCAGTGGCTACAACATGGTAACAGATAGATTGTTGCTTAGGGAAGGAGAAAAGAAAGAAGAATGGGTTGCACAGGGTAACATCCTGAGTAGCAGCATTTGATATTAAGATATTTTCCTGGGGGAGCATTTCTGCCCTTCCCTGGACATTGGAGGGGGTGCACACTCTCCCAGGCCTTTGGGGACATGATTTGCATTTGGGGGACAATTTTCAGGAGGGGGGTAAGGAATCTTGAGGATGTCCTGTGAACCTGGAGGCAGGGCAAAAAGCGGCATATGAGCTGTTCCCCCCTCCCCCCCCCCCATGCTCACACACACAGTAGGATACTGCTGGCCATTCCTGACTTTGGTACAGTGGTGCCTCACTTAACAACGTTAATTCGTTCCAGCGAAATCGCTGTAGAACGAAAATGCCGTAAAGCGAAAAAAGCCATTGAAATGCATTAAAACCTGATTAATGCATTCCAATTGGCTAAGAACTCACAATCCAGCGAAGATCCTCCATAGGGACGGCCATTTTCGGGTGCCTGTGCAGCAAAAATGGCTCCTAAACACAGCGGGGAGCCATTTTGAGCACTTGGTGGCCATTTTGAAACCCACCGATCAGCTGTTTTGATCGTCGGGAAGCAAAAATCGGTTCCCGAAAGAGGAAACCTATCATTGTGCAGCGAAATTCCCCCGTTTAAAACGTTGTTTTGCAATCGGTTTTGCGATCGCAAAAACCTCGTCGTAATGCAGATTCGTCATTAAACGGAGCGCCGTCTTGTGAGGCACCACTGTATTCTGGAAATGTAGTCCTCAAAAATTACTTTTCCATAATCCACAAGTGCCCCGAACCCATCAAACAATGGAAACAAGGAATCAGTACACTAGCTTTGCCTCCCTCCAGCAGCTGGGAGCCAGGATACTGTCTGCCACCAGGGAATTTATTCTACTTGTGTAAGTTCTCAGGCAAGCAGCTGCAAAACAAGACAGGGCTTGTTTTGCAGGGCTTTTGATGGTTACACAAAAGTGGGAATTCAGGCAGATGAGTGATGCCCAGAGAAATTCTTGCTTCTGCTTGTATATTAAAAATGTGGGTCTCTTTAAGCTCTCTTTAAGATCCAGTCACCCTCCTAGACTTACAGTATGATGTACAACTCCAGTTTTATCGGGTCCTAAATCCCTATAAAAGCAATCCCTCTGGTGTAGAAACTCTTCCAGGTCATGGAGGGCAAAAAAAAATTATGATGGAAGGGATGAAGCGATCACATTTGTCCCTCATTTGGCTGTTATCTCCTGAAAGGAGCTGACACTTGAATGGCGCTAATTGTGAATTGAAAAGATTTTTTTTTTGTCTTGTAGCTTGATGACCAACCTTCTAGAGGGATACATCCCAATTTGACCATTAAAATTATTGGACTATATTTGTACTTGTTATGTGAGACATTCTGTAGTCTGGGGGCAGGGCAGCTTTGTCACATCTAGGGAACAGCCCTGAAAATGAACAAAACCTTAGAAAACTAATACTGAACATTGATGGAAGGGTGCGTTCAGTTTCAGTTTTGAGGGTGTGTGAATAATTCAGAGTGTTGTGGGTTCTGCACCCCATTTTCTTAGAAAACCAATGCTTCTGGAAATTTCCACGAGTGGCATTTTTGGCAGAATTTCTCTCCTGACTCAGCTCATTTGTGAACAGTAGAAATAACTATGGAGTGGCGGATAAAGGCCCCCGTTCACATTTTACCTACCTCTGTTCATCCGTTTTCAGTGCTATTTTTGAATGTGAACTGATTTTTCAAAAGGGTGGAAGTGTCAGCTGCTCTTGTATGTTTGCCAGCAAATGGTAAAATAGGAGTCTCATTTTATCTCCAGTGTAGTTACAGAGCTCCCCCCCCCCTTTCTGACTTGGCTTTTCGAAGACCTGCAGGCTATTTTTGCGATTCTGAATTATGTATACCTGTTTGAAACTCAAATATGATGGGGGTCTATCGATTGCCTGTCTAGGCCTAATAAAAAAATACTTCTGATGAGACTGTAGTCCCTAGGGAAAGTGATTAAATTTTATCTTGAACATTGGTTTCCAATTTTTTATAAATTGTTCATTTGTATTAATGTTGCTCTCGTGATTCCAAGATGTTCACATCTGCCCGTTCACAGCCAATTACAACCCCATCAGCCTTATCAGTATTGCGGCTAGCTTGGTGCCGAACTCCTGCTCCTTATTCCTTGGAAACAAGCAGTAGACAAGGACTTTTTGGTAGAGGAGAGAGGTGTGTTCCCTTTAGATAAGTGTTCTGTACTTTTGCATCTTTTATAGTTGTATGCAATAGTATGAAAACTTGTTGTGGGCGCTGCCAGTTTTGAAAAGGCGTGAGCAACCTTCTGATTTCGGAGCCCCTTTCTCTAGAACCTACTGGGGGCTAGAGTGCTATCCCATCTCCTGCCACCCCTGTCCAAATGCTGTTGTGGCCAATATTTGGGGGGGGGGGTACCTGGCAGATCTGTGTGTTGGAGAAATGATTTTAATATAATTGCCAGGTGTCAAGAGAGGCTTTTGTGGAATTTTCTGCATTCGGGTGAAGTGGCCTGCCATTTGCTCTTCCACATCAGAAAGCAAATTTTCCAGTAACTAGCACTCTCTCCTGAGTAAAATTTGAACCCAACATTTTCCACTGTTGATATATACTGTATTGATTCCTTTAAAAATGAGTAATTGGAAAAAGAACGGAGATTCTGTATATTTAAACAGTTTTCAAAGCTCCAGCTTTAAAACTGCTGTCTGAGACTGGGAAGTCTAGCAGAACCAAATACCAATTTTTGAGTTCAGCTGAGTTGAAAATATATTTTTAAAAGTATATGGCGACTCAGATTTTTCAGAAACAGACAGCAGAGCTTTGCCTTGAGTACTTTGAGGCTGGCATTATAATCAGTGCCTTATGGTGTCATTCTTTCCCTGTGTGACCATTCAGTTCCATTCTGACACAATTTCTGTTTTGATTTCATTGCTCCAGCTAGCCAAGCCAGGGACCTTTTGTCAAAGATGCTAGTGATTGATCCAGCCAAGAGGATATCCGTGGATGAAGCCTTACAGCATCCATACATTAATGTCTGGTATGACCCGGCAGAAGTGGAGGCGGTAAGTAAAGTATTGGCTTTTAAGCTAAAGCTTTTAGGACTTCTGCTAACTCCATTTAGATGCTGGTTAGCATTGCACTGATGGGCAGTCATAGCTGTTTCAAACAGAAGCCAGCCTTCTCAAGTTGGTGAGTAATTTGCAGTCATTGCTACATACTACCATGTTTATGTTAAAAACCAGAACTGGGCCAACCCTCCAGATATTTCTTGACCTACAACTACCAACAGTCGTAGCAAACAATGAGAATTCAGGGGAGTCGCAGTTCAAAAACAATTGGACATCTCTATTATAAACCATGCATGTATTGCCTTCAACAAATGTGTGCGGCCAGCCTGTGCCATTCCTGGACAAGAAGCAAGGTTATCTGTTGAGCTTTGCTGTGCAGAAGAGTCAGGCATATCATCTTATTTTGGAAAGCGATGAGTACTTGCAAAATTTCTTGTTCTCACTGATTTTTCAAGACTTAATTTTCCATGCATTATTGAGATTTCTCAGCTTCCTGCAAAAAAGGGAGAGATCCTAGCATGACTCTGACCCCTTTTAAAAATTCATTTTTCTGTTCAGGAAATTGCCGTATTCTGCATAGTTTAATGTCTTTTTCAGTGAATCCTGTGCAGAAAAGAGACCATGTGGGAATTATAATACTCATGCACAGTGCTTTGATTCTTGAGTGCTTTCATAGAATCCTGTGCAGGAAAGATGGTATTCATTCTGCTAGCATTGCAATTGTCTTTCTTAGTGCTTCTGCTCTTTTTGGGTGAATTCTGCGCTTGCTGGAAAGATGCCATTCTCTGTTTATGATTCCTGTGCTCCTTGGCTGTTTCTGCTACCCTTACCAGGGGGATCCCGTGCAGGACAGATGAGATCCTGCACAGGAACTATAACAAACCTGTGGAATTTGGTACCCCTACCACCGCACACTTAGGACTGCTCTCCGTGGTACCATTTTGACAGCTTGCTTTCCTTTCCTTGGCATTCTCTCTCCTGGGGGCCGGGGGAAGACCACAAAAATTCTGAGAAATCCTGCATAATTGTCTATGAGATTTTTTTCCAAGGGAAAAATATATCTTGCATAGAGGAATCTTACTGCAAGGATAAAAGAATAATTTCATTCCTCGCTTTTACTTCCAAGAACTACAGGAACATCCATGGCTACAAAATTGACATCCCTATTTCTGCCTGTCTGTATACAGTGGTGCCTCGCTTAACAATTACCTCGTTAAATGATAAATCCGCTTGATGATGAGGTTTTTGCGATCACTTTTGCGATTGCAAAACGATGTTTCAAAGAGCAATTTTCGGTTCCCGACAATCGGTTCCCTGCTTCGGGAACCGATTCTTCGCATTATGACGATCATAACAGCTGTCGTGTTTCAAAACGGCTCCCACTGTGTAAAATGGCTCCTCGCTGTGCTTTAGAATGGATTTTTTGCTGCACAGGCACCAGAAAATGGCTGTGGAGGATCTTCGCTGGACGCTGAGGTATTTCGCCCATTGGAACGCACTGAACTGGTTTCCAATGCACTTCAAAGGGCTTTTTTATTTTGCTTGACGAGGATTTTGCTGGAACGGATTATCCTCGTCAAGCGAGGCACCACTGTAACTGCCTGCATCCCACTTCTGTAGGTTATACCATATCAATAATATCGCCAAGCAATATATTTCTGAGTTTGGAATACATGGCAAACGTTACAACCCTAGAACTCTTTTAAAGAGCTTTTGACATGCGGTTCACAAAATTCTTCCATGAGCCTGCATAGTAGCCATGCCAGCTGGCAGAATCTCAGATTTGTAGTCCAGAAAAGTTACGTTTCATTAGCTCTCCTCTATACAGCTGAAATTTTAACCCATGGTAAAGAATAATTCCCTTTCCTTTCCTGCATCCTAGGCAAAAGCATGATGGAGAAAGGGGAGAGTTCATCTGTAGTTCATTTTTGACGGCTTGCTTTCCTTCACAGGATTAGAGCCTGGAAAAACGGTCTTTATGGATTAGATCATCCAGAATCCCCAGTGGCCATGGTGGCCAGGGGATTCTGGGAGTTAGGATCCAAAAAAGTCAAACTATTCCAATGATATGCTTATTGCTGTGAAATTGTTGTTGATATTTTTAAATTGTTCTTTATTCTATTTTGTTGTGAGCCGCCCAGAGTAGACACAGTCTAGATGGGAGCGATAGAAGTTTAATAAAATAAATAAATAAATAAATAAAGTTCTGAGTTCACTCCTATTACATAGCAAAGTCAGTACATGGAATATGAATGAATGAAGAGTTAGGGTTCAAAGTTAAGAAGGCTACTAGATGAGTGGATGGAAGCAAAAAGAGGGAAGGGTGCTAAGAGGGAAATCCATTGGTATCTGGTGGATAGCCAGCTTTGGGGAAGTAAGGCAGATTTAAATGCTAGTAGATGAACTGAGCTTTCAGTCTTTGTTTCCTTGTAAAACCCACTTTCATCTTTCTTCCCAGACACTAGTAGAGAAAGGGGTACTCCAGAGAGGTAGACACTCCACCCACTGTTGCTGTGCTTTAGAATCACATTATTTCTCTTTAAGGCCTGGATGACTCTTTCAAAAATGGCACAGTGCCATTTGCCCTGTCCCTTCTTCCCATTTCAGCATCTGCCCAAAGTTATCTCCTCCCAGTTAGATGGAGCACCATAATCCTAAAAGGCTTCTCCTGTTTTGATATCTGTGTCTAGCAGTGGCACAGCCCTTCTTCTGTGGAAGAGTGCCATAAGCATCATTAACCTTCCACTTATCCTCTTGGGGGGGGGGGGAAAGGCCAGGTATTTGTTTGCAGCTACAGGAGGTGCAATCAATCCTTGCAAGCCACCTAAGATGCCCGAGAGAATGTATCATAATCCTTTCCTATGTCCGTGTTGCAGTGGGAGTAAATTCATTAGCGTTTATGAGGTGCTCAGTTACCATGGTGATGAGGTACCGTATGGAGAGAAGGGCTGAAATCTGCAGATTTGTGTTTTCTCTCTCTCTCTCTCTCTCTCTCTCTCTCTCTTTTGCTTTGACGATGAGACCTGAGAACTAGCTGTGCACATACATAACTGCTGTGTGCACATAAAAGGCTAATAAGTCACTAGAAGCAGCATGAGGAATTTTCAGGAGATCCACTCCAATTCTTCCTTTTCCAGTACAGAATCTGTTATGAATGGATTGCTAAAATTTTCTTCTGGGACGACTCAGCAGTCAAAACTGATCCTTCTGTCCTTAAGCTTTCTCGGCCTATGTTCTTGAAGCTTTTTCCATGAGGCAGCGATGGGGAATGCCTCTTATCTTTATCGGATTTTAGTCCTTTTTCGATCACCGTTTATCCTAAATGATTCCAGAGTAGTAATCAATGATTAAAAAGTATAATACTCTGAAATCAACATGCCAACCTCCTTTATATAACACGGAATCTGGAGGCAGCAAAAGCATAGAACTGCGGTCAGTGACAATAAGGTAAAGGTAAAGGTCAAGTTGTGTCCAACTCTAGGGCACGGTGCTCATCCCCATCTCCAACCCGTAGAGCCAGCGTTTGTCCGAAGACAATTTCTGTGGCACGTGGCCAGTGTGACTAGACACAGAACGCTGTTACCTTCTCACTGAGGTGGTCCCTATTTATCTACTCGCATTTACATGCTTTCGAACTGCTAGGTTGGCAGGAGCTGGGACAAGCAATGGGAGTTCACTCTGTCGCTTGGATTCGATCTTACGACTGCTGGTCTTCTGACCCTACAGCACAGGGGCTTCTGTAGTTTAACCTGCACTGCCACCATGTCCCTCTAGTAACAATAAAACCGGGTCCAAATGCTTGGGTAAATCTGATAACAGGTTGTGTCATTTTCACCAGTTAAAACATCCTTCCAGAGAGGGTACCATGGTCTGGGTTATCTCACTTTTATAGGCTGAAGAGATGGCACCAGCTAATTGTACTAGGGAAATGCCTTAGCTGATGGTCTAAATATACAGGTAGAATAATTTAGAAGAAGGTGCTTCTTCTGATGTTTCAGTCCTTAACTGTTGAGAGCTTTAATCTGAGCACCAGTATCTTGAATAGTGCTTGGAAATAAATAAGCATCTAATGTTAATTCATTAAGACTTGGTGAATTATGACTCCATCTAGCTGAACCCACCTGAACTTTAGTAGCCAGATCCTGAACTAATTGAAGCTTCCAAGTTGTCTTCAGGGGTACCCCTTTTAGAATCCTGCACAAGTGCTTCGTGATATGCATGGGGGATTGCTCTATTCCATAGTTCCCCCCACAGATGAAAGCAATAAATGGCTTCAATGTTAATTTCATTTACTGTAACTGCCCAGGATGGTTGAAGCTGTTCAGTCTATCTTTTCCTTTTGAAGAGTATAAGACACTACAGTGTCTTGCCAGCTGATTAGAAGAAGCATATTGATGGACCATGTGTTCCTAATACAAAGTCATCCCAAAGCATTTAAATCAGAGGGAGGTCTTATTAGTCATGGTCTTATCTGCTACCACAACATCCTTGTTCTCTCTGGCAGCTTCCTACGCATAACCCAACAATCCTGGCACTAGCAGAAGAAAAGGCTAGAAGGTCTTGTATCTCTTCCCTTTGTTACAATATGTGCATCAGGAAGAAGAATGTCTGATAAGAGAATAAATACACTTTCTTACTAGCAAATTGATGCAGAAACAATCAGGCATTCGTAGAACTTTTGGATTTTTTGACCAGGTGTTCATCTGGCCAAAATTCTGGGAGCAGCTGCCATTAAATTAAATTAAAATTTATGAAAATGCAGCGTTCTTAAAAGAGTTTTCAGTTACTCACGGGTTGGGAATGAAGCTTCTGTTAGCCATTTTGTCCCTGTAAGAAGAAAGGAAATAGGTGGAAGTGGTTAATCTGTATGGGAGCTACAAAGATTAGGGTACCCTGCTTAATGGGCAGAAAGACTACCAGTCCCCTCATCCCTTTCACCTTCTCCTTCCCCTGATGCACAGACTGTAACACAGGGAGAAGACACAAGACCTCCTAGCCTTTTCTTCTGCTGGTTCCAGGCTTTTTGGATTATGCGTAGGAAGATGTTGGGATTGCGGACAAGACCATGACTAATAAGAGCTTAGCCACTCCCACCTATTTCCTTCTTCTTCCTCACAGGGACAAGATGGTTGACGGAGGATTCATTGCCCACCTGCGAGCAAATGAAAGTTCTTGTGAGGGTTTAATATTTCTTTGGCAGCAGTTCTCAGAATTTGGGCTGGGGAGATTCCTGGCAAATTCTGGAGGCTGAAGTCTATGCCTAGAAACTCCCACTTCTGTTGCTGGGTTTTTCGCAACTTGGTGTTTCTATTAGTTATAGTTATTAGACCTATTTAATATAATATAATTCCCATGGTTCTGTGGGGGTTTTTTTGTACAGAGCTGGGAAACCTATCATTATTATTGCAGTCCTCAGACTCCCCCTGCTAGCTTGGCCAGTGGATGCATTGATAGGGGGATTGTGGGAACTGTAGTCCACAAGGGACATTTCCACGCTCTGCACTTATTCAGCGCTGTTCTGATTTGAGGATTCTGGGAGTTTTAGTTCAAAAACTAGCCTCAAAAGTACATTATCCAAGTTTTATGCCTATCCATAAGGAGGGGTGACCTGCAGACAAACAGCATATAGGTCCCCAAGAAATCCTGGTAGCAGGCTAGAGAAGTTGCCAGAACCACTCCCCCCCCAAAAAAAAACCCTGCTTCAGATTGTAGAGGTCTCCTGCTTCCCAGACATTTTCCCTCCAGCTTGCCAACAGGCTGAGCTAGAAAAGTCTTCCGAGTCCACAGACTATAGGCTAGTTTATATAGTAATTTGCAGCTTTTTTCTCCCCTCTGAAGGCAGACCATCCCCTGGGATGCAATTACTTGGAGAAACGTACCATGCAAACCAGCAGTAAACAGGCGCCTTTATAGCTGCAGCCACTCCAAAATTGCTCTGCTTGTTATGGAAATTGCTGTTAGTCTGCTACGAAGGACACTGTTAGAGTTTTTTTAAATATAGAATAAACGTTTGAACACTTTCTCATTTGCCAATGGATACTATTAAGTTCAATGATGTCCCCAATTCTTCTGTCTCCCAGACTGACGCTTGGCCATTCCGCCAGCTGAAAAAGTAGCTTACAATTAACCCCTGCAAAATAGGATTTTTGTTTTCTTGGTATTCTCTAAGACACATTCCTGATATCGCCATTTTAAACACCAGGCAGCTGGGACCAAGAAACAGTGAGATGCCTAAAACTGGCATGGGTGGCACATCTACATGCACTTGTGTTGACTGATTACATATTAAAACAAATGCATATTTGCCTCCTCTTACAGTGTTATCCTTCCATGCATGTATATCTTTCAGTGCCACATTCCCATAGTCAACGGAAATGCAGAGGCATATGGTCACCTAGCTGATCAATTGTATAATAAAGCATTAAGGCAAGCTTTTCTTAGAGCAACTAGGCAATCTTCTACCTCTTAAGAGCATGCTACTTCTGGATGTGGAATCAGTGCCTTGTCTAGTGGGGTGTATGTGTGTATATGTGTGTATGAGAGAGAAACTCAGGCCTTCTGAAGCTTCAGAACCTCTAGCTGTGGGGTCAGGAGGCTTTTGAGAATTGCTCTATATTTCATGTTGCTTTCCTGTCTTTCAAGTGCTAGAGTTTTACTGTGCTTAGTAATTTTATGCCTATTTTCCCCACCTCCTTCAGTGATTTCACAACTTTTCCTTCCAAGAAATATTGACATTAAGGATGAACACTCCATTCCTAGACTGTGTCTGTTAGGTCCATTCTGTCCAATTTCTGCTTCTATCTGCAATTAAAACACACACACATATATTCTGCATTTATTTTAATAGATAGTTTTCCTTAATATATGGCATTTCATTGTAATTTCCTAATAGAAGCATCTTTGCACACAGTATTCCCTAATGCATGCAGTTTTGCATGCTGTATTTTAGTTGAGGACTGAATCATCAAATTCCAAGAACTCTGAAGGGTAATTGGGTTCCGATCAGTGTGATTAGTCAAGGAAATGCAAATGAGATTGAAAAACTGAAACATGCAAGCCAAATGAAATTCTCTCATACTTTTTAGGAACTTGCTGATACATAAAGAAGGCAAAATATGGTACAGTCTTATTCTCAAACCTGAACTAAGCCAGACTCCTTGGTCAGAAAGTTCTTAAGAGCAGTGGCTTTGTGGTCTAAGTGGGGGGGGTGGACACCCACACATTTGGGCACCCCCACCTCCACATGTCCAGTTGCAAACTACATATGGCTCCTTAATAAAAAGAGTAAAGACTAGGGGGGGTTGGCAAGTCTTTGGTTTCGAGTCCAAAGTTGGGGTTGGAGTGTTTGGTACTGAATCCTGAATCCCAAGCCGCAAATCAGAGTCCCTGTTAAAACCAAGCTCCTTTCCCCAGAAAAAAAGAGAGGGAGAGGATGGGTGGGTTCCAAGTTGCAAGTTGAGTCCAAGTCATGGGGGAGGGAACCCAAGGCAAGTCCATGTCAAGTCGCCGATGCAACTTAAGTCCAACTTGAGAGGAAGTTCTGTGACTTGAGTCCCCATCTCCATCAAAGACCACTGTGCCATTGTTGGAAACTACAGTGGTGCCCCGCATAGTGACGTTAATCCGTTCCGGATTAATCGTCGCTATGTGGAAACATCGCTAAACGGAACGGAAAAACCCATAGGAACGTTCCTATGGGGCCCAAATTGCGTTCCTATGGGGCCCAAATTCACCGTTCAGCGAAGTTCCTCCATAGCGCCACCATTTTTACGCCCTCGGTAAGCGAGGAAACCGCGCAAAAATGGTTGCGGTGGCCATTTTGGAATCGCCGATCAGCTGTTTTAGGAACATCGCAATGCGAAGATCGGTAAGCGAAACGCTTACCGATCATCGCAATGCAATGTTTTGCCCATTAAAGCATTGCAATGCGATCGCATTAGCGATCTAAAAAATAGATCGCTATGCGGATTCGTCGTTAAACGGTGCGCTCGTTATGCGAGGCACCACTGTACTTCAGTGACAGTATATAAAGCTAAACAGCCTTTTGCAAATATAATTACAAATGAGTCATACACATTTCATGGAAGATGTTGACACATGCTGTTTCCTCTCCGTTTTGTAGTTTGTAAACAGAGCTTCCATTAAGCTTTTGATTACATGCCTATACCTCTAAACGTTGCAAAGAGCCAACATTCTCCTCCTCCTCTCCTTAAAATCAGTGCATGGCAGATGTATGATGAAAGAAACTGCTGCACACAACTATTTATTCCAGTGCGGTAACTTCCTTTTCTGCATGCATGTTTCACAGTTGCTTTAAATTGTATTTATCTTGAGATGAATGGGTTGTGCAAATGTATGAATAATCAGCCTATGGATGACTTCTGGAGCATTTTCAAATTCATTATTCTTTATATCTTCCTCCTACTGGCTGGGTTCATCATCCGAGGTCATGTGATGTGTCTTCTCTTTATGGATCAGAAGATTGTGGTATTTATAGGAATACTGTGGGCAGATTTTTAAAAATGACTGTTCTCACAGATACCCGGAGAGGTGAGTCAAGCTAAGAGATAGAGACTGACTCAAGACAATGAGCCAATTCACCCAGTGACCTTGTCTGATGGCTCAATTTCACGCCTCGCTAGGGACTTGAACCTGGATCTTGCAATTCCCAGTCTAACTATGTAATCACTACACCACCCTGGCATGGAGTGGAGTCAGAGTCCAGCTATTACTTAGAAATAATGGTGCCCTAGTGAGAGAACATCACTAAATTTTGTTTACCCAGAAGATATTGGGCTTCTCTCTCTCTCTCTCTCTCTTATTCTCTCTTTTGCTCTCTCCAGCTTATAGATGTTGGCCAGAATTCTATTCCTGATTTGTACTTGCATTAGGAGAAATTGTGTAAGTCTTGGCTGCAAGTTGTCACTCATTAACCAGATGCTGGTTGTGTTCCTGAAAATATGCCTGACTGTGTGATTGGACTCATGATTGACATTAATGAACAACAATTTGCCACCAAGGCTTATGTGTTTTGCTTCGGAGACGGCAGTTGGCTTCTGGTCATTGTCCTCCCTAGAGCCTGTATCTAGAAATGCATAAAGCATGTACCCAGACTTTTTGTTATTCACATGCAGATACAGTGGTGCCTCACATAACGAGCGCCCCGTTTAACAATGAATCCGCATAGCGATGCGGATTTTGCGATCGCAGAAGCGATCACTTTGCGATGTTTAAATAGGGAAAACATTGCATTGCGATGATCAGTAAGCGTTTTGCTTACCGATCGTCACATTGCAATGTTTTAAAACAGCTGATCGGCGGTTCCAAAATTGCCGCCGGGTCAGTAAAATGGCCACCTGCAGCGTTTTCGCACCAATTCCTCGCTTACCAAGGCGGCGAAAATGGCGGCTGGATGGAGGATTTCCGCATAGCAGTGAGTTTTTGCCCCATAGGAACGGGTTTTTTTATTCCGTACAGTGACGTTTCCAGATAGCAACAATTTATCCAGAACGGATTATCGTCGCTATGTGCGGCACCACTGTATCAGTTTTTGAATAAACACCCTTAGTTGGAGTTTGCATACACACATACCTGGGATTAAGCCCACCAACATCATGCTGCTTACTTCTGAGTCGACATGTACAGTTTTTAACTGTTACTCTTTCATTATTTTCCCAATTTTCTGCACCGTTTACTTCCTCCCAAGGGAACAAAAAGGAAACGGAAATGCTAGAGGAGAACGCAACACACTCCCATCTCCCCAAAAATATTGTAGGGCCATCCATCAGATGTAATAAACTTGCTTTTTCGAAAGGTGAAAGACCAAGCATCAGATTTAAACATGGAAATGTCAAAATAAGCTACATGAGACCTACAACGGATAGCTGGGAGTATTAGAAAAACACATTTGTAGAGAATGTCAGTGAACTTGTATCAAGAGGTTAACCTAGAGGTAATGACCCTGCATGTTTTCCTGAAATTTACAACACTGGCCATGCAAGTGAAAGAAGAGGGAAGCTAGGTGGCATCACAGCCAAGAATGCAGAACCCAAAGCCCGTTAAAATCTCATTTTATAAGTCTATTAAAAGTTTATGAGCTTTTCACAGGCAACAGAGGAGCAGTAAAATTATGATGTCTCGTGAAAATGGCAGGGAGTATAATAGGAGCCTTCTCTTCTTCTGACACATTTAAAAAGTGTATACTCTGCTGGTCTTTCTTTAAATGCCAGGCTGTGACCTGCTGCTAACTAGAAGGAAATGTATGTTATTACTCAGGGGATGTGCTGTTCATTCACAATGAATGAAGGAACAGATGGGGGTGTGGAGGTTGCCTTTCAAAGTGCTTTCCAAGGAAATACGGTCAAATGACAACCTGGCTTTTTGACCTCAAAGTGTGAGTAAACAATTGCAGCACCTTATGAATAGATTGTCTTCTGGCTCCTGCTGACGGTGTGCAGGTTTGTGTATGTGTGTATGTGCATGTTGTATGCAGTTGTAAGGATGTGAATCCTAAAATGTATAAATGAGGAGCTGCAAATTATTTTTCTTGCCTTGTGACATTTATGGCACTCTTGACTTACAATGTAACATATACTCACAATTTTTCTTACCCTTGATGAAAAAAAAGGGTATAATGATATATTGGCAAACCTGTCAAAACTGGGTAACTGCTGTAGGAATTTTTAGTCTCACAAGGCAGCAGAAAGACTAGAATTTTTTTGCATCGTCAACAGCATTCACAGTCGACTTGGGAGTTTTGTGCCAACAATTATGTTTTGTGCAAAATACAAGCTTCTCTGTGTGACATGCATTTTTCTGCACAAAAATGTTTTTGTAAAACACAATTTAAATATATATTTAAATGGCCAAACCGTTTGTAATTTTACCTGGGTGGAGGGAGAAGACTTTTTAATGTTCTCACCTGTAAGAATGAACTAAGTGAAGACTTACATCTTTAATGTCAACAAGAGAAGAGAATGAAGATGAAAAGGATTTTGGGCAAAGCAAGCAAAATGACACTTGTTTTGTGCTTGCTTGCTTGTGTGTGTGTGTGTGTGTGTGTGTGTGTGTGTGTGTGTGTGTGTGTTGTGTGTGTGTGTGTGTGTGTGTGTGTGTGTGTGTGTGTGTGTGTGTGTGTGTGTGTGTATTTCTTAAAAGAGCAGGATAAAAGTTTTGTATTGACAGTTTCCACCACGTATAGAGGTATGCATGTTTTAAAAAAGGTGGTGATGTTCAAGGTGTTGAATCAGAGGATTTTACCATACGTGGAGTGAAAAATGCCCAATATTCAAGGTGGATTAGAAAAAGGGAGATCTTAAGGCTACATTGCATGGCTTCATTACTCATATTTAATTAACTTTGTGCATATAGACAGATACAAATTTCCTTCATATGTCTAAGTGTATTTAGAGGGCCTTCTCTAGCCTACTAGCTTCAAAACGCACACACAGAGACTCTTCTAAAGATCTGCAAATAGATTTTGTGTCTGGCTAGCATTCTCTTACCACATAGGTGGTTTAAGTGAGGCCCACTAACAAAATGTGTTAGACTGCAATGTTACATACAGCACTGATGTTACCTGTCTGTCATGGGTTTGGAGGGAAAGTTCCATCCTATGGGGAGTGGAAGGCGGGACATCAGGAGGAGGGGCTGTACTGTATATATATGTGATGCCTGTGTGGTGAGAGAGAGACGCTGGGATGTGACGAAGCAGCAGCTGGGAAGAAGAAGCTGTTGTGGGAGTCTGTGTGTCAGACAGGGTACTACTGTGTGTCAGAGTACCAACCTGATAGGTTCAGGTGTCTGTTGGTTAGCCAGAACTGATAGGTTCAGGGTCTGTGCTTCAAGTTAAGGGTTCTGTGTGAACCAAACTGTGTGTATGTATGAGTGAAACTAAGCCACGTTACTATATTTTATACATCTGATCATTTTATTTTGCCTGTGTGTGTATTTAAATAAACCTTATTCTTTTTATTGTTTAAAAATCCATCCCTGGTCTGTGTGACTTCTTACAGGGAATGGTTGGTGGCAGCTTAGTTAAAGTGTGGCAGATCCCAGTAGGTCTGGGTTTGTCACATTGATTGGTGACAAACATTGAATAAAACATACAAAACCAGTTATACATACCATATCATACTTACTTATACTTACATTCTAAGTTAACCATAGCAAATAGGCATTTAAACATTTACCATATACATTACATCAATTTACCTTTATTCATACAAACCAAGTTCAAAAAAACAGGTACATTTAACTTTTGTCATCATTATATACACATAGTCCATGTTTCTTTCGCCGTCTTCATTCTTCAGGTCTTCTTGATAAGGCGTCAGCAACACAGTTCACTGACCCTCTGACCACCTTCACCTCAAAGTCATAGTCCTGTAGGTTTAAAGCCCACCTCATAAGTTTGCTATTGTGGGTTTTCATTGTCTTTAACCATTGCAGTGGTGAATGGTCAGTGCACAGAACAAAATGTCTTCCCCAGATGTAAGGCTTGGCCTTCTGGATCGCGTAGACTATGGCCAAACACTCCTTCTCCACGGTTGCCAAATGTCTCTCACCTTTTTGAAGTTTCCTACTCAGGTAGGACACCGGATGCTGGTCACCATTCTCATCCTCCTGGCACAGAACTGCTCCTACCCCGCTGTTAGACGCATCGGTGTAGATGATGAACTCCCGGTCGAAGTCTGGAGCACGCAGCACAGGATAGTTGATTAACGCCTCCTTCAACCTCTGGAACGCCGCCTCACAGTCGCTGGTCCACGGGATGCGGTCATCAGCCTTCTTCCTCGTCAGATCGGTCAGCGGAGCCGCAATCTCGCTAAACCTCGGGATGAACTTTCTGTAGTAGCCCACCAACCCAAGAAATGATTTGACTTTTTTCTTGGTGTTGGGTCGAGGCCATTCACGAACAGCTTCTATTTTGGCCTCCAGGGGTTTTATCATTCCTCCCCCTACCATGTGACCCAAGTATTTTATTTCTGGGCTACCCAGCTGACACTTGCTGGCCTTTACTGTTAGCCCTGCTGCACTTAACCTCTGCAGCACTAACTCCAGGTGTATCAGGTGATCTTCCCAGGTATTACTGAAGATCCCTATGTCGTCAATGTAGGCCACTGTAAAGTCACTGAGCCCTGCCAAGGTCTGGTCCATCAGCCTTTGGAATGTGGCTGGTGCATTTCTGAGACCAAAGCTCAGGACTCGAAACTCATAGAGACCAAAAGGGCTGCAAAAGGCAGTCTTTTCTTGATCCCTGGGATCAATTCTTAATTGCCAATATCCCTTTACCAGGTCCAATGATGAGATGAACCGACAACCCCCTATGGTTTCAATCAGGTTGTCTAGCCTGGGCATTGGGTAGGCATCAGGAGTGGTTACACGGTTTAATTTCCTGTAATCAACACAAAACCTAATGCTCCCATCAGGCTTGTCCACAAGGACTATCGGAGAGGACCAAGGACTAGAAGAGGGGACGATTATGTTCTCCCTCAGCATCTCGTCCAGCTCCTTCCGCACCTTGTCCCTATAGGGTCCCGTTACTCGGTATGGGGATACTGCCTGCGGGGGTGCATCCCCTGTGTGGATCCGATGCATCACTCCCTTCACTATCCCCGGCTTGTTGGAAAACACCTGTTGATATTTACTAAGCAGCATTTTTAGTTCTTGCTGCTGGTCTTGGGTGAGTGCAGGACTGATCTTTACCTCCTCGGGGTTGTATTTTACTTCCCCTCTACCCTCCCAGAAGGGTAATTCAGCTTCCTCACTCTCAGCTGCTTTTATCGCGAATAAAACCCTCTGTTCCCCTCTGTAGTAGGGTTTTAGGGCATTCACATGAACCACCCTCCTTGCTTGGTTCTCCTCCTGCTCTATTAGGTAGTTCAGGTCTGACATCTTGGAAATGACCCTATATGGTCCTGCCCATTTGAGCTGCAGTTTATTCTCTCTGCAGGGCCTAAGCCAAAGCACTTCCTCCCCTGGGTCAAAGTGCCTCTCTCTAGCTTTGTGGTCATACCATGTTTTCTGTCTGACCTTCTGAGCTTGCAGGTTTTCTGCTGCCAGCTCTAGATTTCTCCTTAGGTCATTCATCAAGGTGTCTATGTATGTCACAACGTCTTGTGGGTCATCCTGGGTGATCTGCTCCCAATTTTGTTTGATCAAATCAAGGGGCCCTTTCACCCTTCTCCCAAATAAAAGTTCAAACGGACTGAACCCGGTACTGGCTTGTGGCACTGATCGATAAGCAAACAAAAGGGATTGCAGCTTCTGGTCCCAATTGTTTGGATTTTCTGCCAAGTAAGCCCTAATCATGCGCATTAGAGTCCCATTGAACTTCTCAGTTAACCCATTACTTTCAGGATGATAAGCAGTGGTTTCCTTGTGCTTAATTCCACAGATTTGCCATAAGCGTTTCATGAGCTTTGATGTGAACGATGCGCCCAAATCTGTGATTATCTCTGAGGCAAATCCCATCCTGGACATATACCCCACCAAAGCATCTGCCACTGTGTTAGTTTCAATGTTAGTCAAGGGTATGGCTTCAGGATACCTTGTGGCATGGTCCACAATTGTTAGAATGAACCTGTTCCCCCTCTTTGTGGCCTTGGGCAAAGGTCCCACAATATCCACCCCTATGCATTTGAACGGAGTGTCAATCACAGGCAAAGGGCACAACTTTGCTTTGGTCCTGTCACGGTTATTCCCCTGCCTTTGACACACATCACATTGTTTACAGAACTCCCTGATCTGCTTCCCTATGTCAGGCCAGTAAAAATTCTGTGTGATTCTCTGCTGTGTTTTGTTCACCCCTAAGTGTGCAGCAAACATGTCAGAGTGACCCCTTTGTAAGATCATGGGGCGATACTTTTCAGGTACCACCAGCTGACTTCTGATCCCATCTCCCCCTTTTGAGATATTCCTCAGGGTCTCTCTATATAAAATCCCCTTTTTCTCCAGAAATCTCACTGGGGTTTCAGGTGTTAGCTGGGCGTCAGTCACCTGTTCAAAACACTTTTGGAGAGTGGCGTCTGCCTTTTGCTCCTGTCCAAATCTGCTGTCTGTGGTTAAGGTTTCCACCACAGCTTCTGAACTCCCCTCTGCTTCCGTCTCTGGCTCATCATTACCCCCCTGAACTGTCCCTGTGGTGGCTTGTGAGCGTGTAATCACTAGCACCCGTTTCACATGTTCAGCCAGGTCATTTCCCACGAGCACGGCTGCTGGCAGAGTCGATGAAATCGCTAGCCTCCAAACTCCCCTCCAGCCTTGAAAGTGGACAGGTACCTCTGCTACTGGCAGAGAGATTACCTGCCCCTCAATCCCTGCCACCTTTATGCTCTCATTTGGGATTATAAACTCCCTAGGAATAATATCTGGATGGCACAGGGTTACCTGGGAACAAGTGTCCCGCAGCCCCCTATACTGACGGTCAAGTATTCCTACGTCCACCCCTGCTGTCTCAAACAACTGAGAATCTGTTTTCACCAGCAAGCAGCGCTTTACTTCCACAAGAGGACCATTTTCCTCAGCCTGATCAGCAGAGGTAGCTGTTCCAGACTGAGTAGCCATGGCAACAGGCTCCCTCAGTGACACTGAGCCTTGCTCTTTCTGGACACAGAACACAGCTTTTGGCTTGGTTCCACTAGACTCCTGAGGCACCATTCCTTTTAGCTGCTTTAATTTCTCACACTCTGAGATTAGGTGACCCTTTCCCTGACAAAAATAACATTTTCTGGTGTATTTTGATTCTCTCTCATCTTGTTTTGGTTTTCCCTCCAAAATCTGAGGTCTTAGTTTCATGTCTGAGGGCTTCCCTTCACCATGGGCCCCTCCCCCTTGCTGGCTTTTCCCTGGTCCCTGAGAGTACTTGCTGTAGGTTTCTTTGGGTTTACCTACAGATTTCCCCTCACCCAAGGGCTTTCTTATTTGGGAGATAAAATCTGCGATCTCTGCGGCTGCTGCCACAGATTTCGGTTTCCTTTCCCTCACCTGGAATTTCAATTCCCCATGCAGGACTGAATAGAACTGTTCCAGTGCTATCAAATCTTTAAGCTGCTCATAGGTCTCTGTCCCCTCCTGAGATAGCCATTTCTCAAGCAGCCTCACCAATTGGGCCCCCACTTGGGTAAAAGTCTGTTCTGGTTTCTTGGTGAGGGACCTGAATCTTTGTCTCAGCTGCTCCGCATTTATCCCATGTGTGGCAAACACCAGTTTCTTAAACTCTGCAAAATCTTTCATCAGTTCCTCAGGCATCTCGGCATAAACCTCAGCCAGGCTACCACTGATTAAAGATCGCATGATGGTCATCTTCTCAGTTTCCCTCACTGAGAAGTCCACAAACGCTCTTTCCACTAAGGAAAAGAACACCTCGGGACAATCTCCCTTGTGGTACACAGGGAATTTCTTCAGGTCAGCTTTAGACAATTGGCCTCCCTCAGAATCCCTATTATTATTATTGTTCTGGTTCATCATTTCCAATTTTCTTAACTCAAACGCCATTCTTTCTTTTTCCAGAGCAATTTTCTCTCTCTCCATTCTTTCTTCCCTCTCCATTCTCTCTCTCTCTAATTCAAATTGCCTTTGTTTCTCTCTTTCCCTTTCCTCCATTTCAATTTGCCTTTCCCTTTCCTCCCTTCTTTCTCTCTCTAATCTTTCCTCCACTTCAAATTGCCTCAT
Organism: Pogona vitticeps; assembly: GCF_051106095.1. Taxonomy (NCBI): domain Eukaryota; kingdom Metazoa; phylum Chordata; class Lepidosauria; order Squamata; family Agamidae; genus Pogona; species Pogona vitticeps. The sequence continues at coordinate 13,614,768 of NC_135787.1, read as the reverse complement.
CCTCAGTTCATGCTGTTGGGCTATGAGCAATTTTCTGAGTTCTGGGTTCTGCTCTCCTGTGCTGTCACCTTGCACTGAGCCAAATTCATCCTCAGAACCTTGGTCAATCTGGGGGTCTTTCACTTCACTCATTTCTGCCATCTGGCTTCGAGTCAAGGGCATAATCCCCCCTCAGAACAGGCAGCTTTAAAAAGTCAAGCCTCAAAATAAAACGACCACTTTTTTCCTTCTTGCCTCAGAACCAGCCTTCTCTAGGCTGCTGTTCTTTCAGCACTAACTTGCAACAGTAGCGAGTCAGAGCCTACCCCCCTCTGCTGGGCCTCTCAGCTGGCAAGCTAGCTCACTGTTACTACGCAGTTTTGCCTCAGCTTTTTTCCCGCCAAAACTAGGCTGCCTCAGAGCACCTTAATCTAAGTCTCCCCAGTTGGCACGTTCTTCTACTAGCGCACCTCCCCGTGAGGTACACCTAGAAGATTACCTACGCGCCTCAGACTGTCCCTGACTAGACCCCCCTTGCTCTGGGCACACTTGCCAAGGCTTTGCTGGACCGCTGGACAACTGGACCAGTCGTATCCCACACGCTGGACACCAATCAATGTGACAAACCCAGACCTACTGGGATCTGCCACACTTTCACTAAGCTGCCACCAACCATTCCCTGTAAGAAGTCACACAGACCAGGGATGGATTTTTAAACAATAAAAAGAATAAGGTTTATTTAAAACAACACACAGGAAAATAAAACAATCAGGTGAATAAGTTATAGTAACGTGGCTTAGTTTCACTCATACATACACACAGTTTGGTTCACACAGAACCCTTAACTTGAAGCACAGACCCTGAACCTATCAGTTCTGGCTACCCAACAGACACCTGAACCTATCAGGTTGGTACTCTGACACACAGAAATACCCTGTCTGACACACAGACTCCCACAACAGCTCCTTCTTCCCAGCTGCTGCTTCGTCACATCCCAGCGTCTCTCTCTCACCACACACGCTTCCCATATATATACAGTACAGCCCCTCCTCCTGATGTCCCGCCTTCCACTCCCCATAGGATGGAACTTTCCCTCCAAACCCATGACAGACAGGTAACATCAGTGCTGTATGTAACATGCAACTCCCATCAGCCCTAGCCAACAGAACCAATGGTGATGAACATTGGGAATTGTACAAACAAAAACATATGAGTGGTTGTTGGGCATCTGAAGTGCTGCCCCAACCTGTATTGTTGATTGATCACTTTGTCATCAAATCATTTTGCTTGGTCTCAAGATATGCATCTTTCATAAGTCAAGAGGTTGATCAGACTGCCACTTTGCATTTCCGTCACTTAGACATATGAAGGAAATTATTGAAAATAGACTCTTTCATCCCAATGTGCAAAATCCTTGCGTCTCTTGTCCTGCAAATATCTGTATTCCATTTTTCAGTTTCCATTTTCTATGGTAGCCTTTGTTTCCAACATTCCGAGAAGGCATTTGAAATAAACTTCTGCATTTTTGATTTTCTCAGCAAATCTTTTATTGAGCTATTTTCTATTGTAGGTAGGTCCTTTCCTAACCTCCCTCCAAGTTTCTCAGATGACCATGGTACTAATCTGCATAGATGGGTGCTCCTAATTACAAGCTTCCTCTTCATCGCGTCTGTTGCTAATTGCGCTCTGCTCATTGAACTTGGCATTACTGAAAACCTGCCTCACAATTTCTCCTCTATAAGCCAGCTCCCTAAAATCATATATTTGTGTATGGAATGTGTGTGTGTGTTTCATTACTGTTTTCTTCTCATTTTTTGTTTTATTACAACACAATACCATTTCACTATCAAAATAAAAATAAAGGAATCAATCAATTAGTGAAGGCAAAGCTATAATTCAAGACCTAGCCCACTTTCAGGGAAATCAGATCTGACTTGTGGCGCAGTTCTTCAGAAAGGCTGCTGTATGCTCAACAGCAAACACTAAAAGGGCAGAAGCTGCATGAAGGAAGCTACTAATTAAAGTTCTGGGGAACTCCTGTAGAGCAGGACTTACCTGTGAATAAATACCAGAGAATACTGCGGTTGGGATAAAGCAGTGGTTCTCAAACTGGGGTCCCCAGATGTTCTTGGACTACAACTCCCTGAAATCCTGGCCAGCACAAGTAGTGAAGGCTACTGGGAATTGCAGTCCAAGAACATCTGGGGACCCCAATGTATACTGGTCAAAATCCTGTTATTTAGTGTAGCAAATTGCACTAGGGTAGGCCCATGGAATCCGTAGGGATTTGAATCAAGTCCTCCATAAGTTCCATTGATTCAGATAGACATACTGTAGATGTCGTCCATTGGATATGGCATTGACTAGCTCTTGAGAAAGCCGAAGGTCCTTTCTCTACGAATATTGTACTGTACTTCCCTGCTAATTTAAGGAACATATGATTTGCTTGTGACCTGGGTTATCTGTGTGAATTATCTGGCTAGGCTCATAGTTGTTTCTTCGGGGGAATCACATCAGCCTCAAGATGCACTGTATTTGCCAGAGCTCTGAAATATTCTTTTCCTTTTTTTTTCCTTTTTGACAAGTAATGTGTCTAAGCTATGGCATTTACATACAGAGAGTATCTTAGATGGCCACTGCCAGACTAAAAGTGTGCAACATTTTATGATGAATTATGGCATGACAATTTGTTTCTAGATTCAATTAAGGTTTGCTTTATTGCCAAAATCTCTGTAGGTTTGCAGGTGAGATGAGCTGGTCAAGATGGGAGTCAACACTGTCTTAGGACTTCTGTTTCCTTAGCAACTATAACCATGGCTACCAGCATCTGTTTGGAGCTTTAAGGGGCAAGCAGGTTCCGCCGCAGCACCCGAGCATATGCTTACGAGGAATAATTCCATAGTCATTTCCTGCACATTTTCCTTCCTAGCTAGAACACATTTATTTGAATTTGTGGGCTTCAGGGTGGGGGTGGCGACAAGGAAGAGTATTTAGTGAGGATGTGAAGAACTCAGTCTTCATTTTATTCATTCGTATTGCCATTTCATCCTTCATTCATATCAGATGTTGTTTTTATTTTCATCATGCAAATTAGAGATGCATTTTCTGCACATATTGTTTTGTAATGTGCAGATTCAGTTGCACACTTTTTTGAAGATCCATCTATTTCTACACACATGGCTTTTTTAAGCTGAAATATATTTGTGTATATTTAGTTGCGCATATTTTTCGCTGTTCATATTTTTAAAATATATGCATAATTTTGTATGCATTCTATTTCTCTGAATTATATTGTAAACTTTGCAGATTACATGTTTCTGGAGCAAGGTATACTTTGTCTCACGCTGAGTCAGGAGGGGTGAAATATATAATTTCAGCAAGTGTCTCAACTCCACAAAAATACTTTTCTGTTTCTAGTCAAGTGTAGTTTGAAAAGAGAAGTATTTTTGAAATAAAAAGAACCGGGACAAAGGAATTTCTCCTCATTTAGTCGTATGGTCACCAGGCATGACTTTAATTCTGATAACTCAAACCCAGATTTTGGAAAATGGAATAACACAATAGAGATGTAGAGAGTATTAAAAAATAAAATGAAATAAATCTGATCCTCAGCTGCCTTCAAGGTCTTAACATGTTAATATTCCTTGCCAAGATTTACCGCATCACCAGTAAGATAACTTGACTTCCCATGAAAACTAGACCCTGATATTATTTTCCTCATTTATTTTTACTGCTGATGTTTGACCCGTCTTTTGCAAAGGAAACCAGATTTCCTTTCCGGTCTCTCTCTCTCTCTCTCTCTCTCTCTCTCTCTCTCTCTCTCTCTCTCTCTCTGTGTGTGTGTGTGTGTGTGTGTGTGAAGGAAAGATGCCATTTTGCTCAGGAATTGTAATCAATTTGTGCAGATTGTCGTTTCTCCTGGTGTAGAAAAAAAAAGGCTATGGAATATCTGAGATTCATGTGAGGTTTCCCAAGGAGAAAATCCATTTGCCCATTGGACAAAAGGGAAGGGGAAACTAGTAGTTTTACTTTGAGGAGAAAAGATGTCTCTCTGTTTCGCAAGAGCAAAATTCACATCCCTAGAAAAACGTCCTTACACTTCTATGCATTTACTCTTGTTTGTTTAAAAGCACTGATTTTTTTAAGACCACAGGTTGCAAACTGCTAAAATCATTTCAGAACTACAACTGGAGCCTAACTAAACCTTGTATTGTTTTGTTTTAAGCTGCCAGCCTGGATAAGGCCTTCTGGGAGGTGGGGGTGGGTCGTACGATGGTGATTGTCGAGCTTTGGGTGCTAATACTTGGCTTTACCTTTTGTGTTTCTGCTGGAGACCTCAGGGTTTCAGCTGATCTGAGTTTAAACCACAGCTCAGCCAAGATCATGCCCTCCCGGAGACTCATTCTCTCTGAACCCTGGGGGTGGGCTGCTTAATGAACCAGACAACTGCATCAGATTTCGTGTGAATTCACAGCCCTCCTCCGCTTTGGGTTTCCTTCTTGTCTGTCTTTCCTCCCCTCCCCCACCTACTCCTCATTGTCTGCACGCTCTGCTTTCCCTCTCATTAGCAAATGCAAGTTCTAGGCCTGGTTGAGCTGTTGACTGACAGGATGTCAGATTCACTAATCTGGATGACCCAGGTTCAATGCTCCAGTTCTTCAGCCAAAAAAGAGAGCTTCATGGGACCCAATTTGTTTAAAAAACAAAAGGGAAGAAAATAGAAGACCCTGACTCAGACTGCAGAGACTGGACTGGACAAATGTCTTAGGATGATTAGCTGCTAAAGAAGCATATACTGTAGGTTTGCAACAAAGGACTGAGAGAAGTCAGAGGCTCGTAAACATTACTTTTTTGAAGTACATCTTCCAGTGGCCCTGCCAGCGGATGGATTCTGTGAGCTGTGGTTCAAGAAAATCATTTCCCCATCTCAGTTGAGAATAAATCCTATTCCCCACCCGCAAGATTCAGTCATAAGATGTTTAGATATACTGCCTCTTCTGTATTCATAAGAAAATCAGCCCTATAAAGGGATCCTAGCATTTCTTTCTCTCTTGTGGGAGTAGAGAATGGGCGTACATTTTCCTGTAGATCGCAAAAGCATATCCATATCTTGTAAAAAAAAAAAGTACATTTAAAGACGTGGCATCCTTTTCCTAGCACAAGCCGTTTCAAAATGTGTCCAGCAGAGATTTTTTTAAAAAGTGCTTTTGTCCTATCTGGGTCTTTATTTTCCTCCGTTGTATCCTTTTATTGCTCCGGAGTACTTTCAGTCATCTCCACAAGCAGTTGTGCCTTCATGCTGGCCCAAAACCAGATCGGTGAATACCTGGAAAGCAGGTGGCATTGGAATTACTCGGGGAGGGGTGTATTCATCTGAAACCCCTACCATTTGCTTTGTTCCTTTATATTTGCTTAAAAACAAGGCTCTCAGAAGGTGCCCAGTGTCCACCAGATCCCTAATTTTTACATGTGGCATCAAAACAGAGGCCCTCACAGTGATATCAATTCACAATAGTTTCCTTTCTTTACAGAGATTTACTTTTGTCTGCTTTTCTCCCTATCTTTCTATTCTAGCCTTCTGCACTAGTCCCGTCCAGATAATTTGAACTGCAGCTCTCATCATTATAATATAGCATGGCTGGGCTGGTTGAGGAATAATGGGACTTGTAGTCCGCTATATCTAGACAGCACCAGGTTAAGGATGGTTGATTGATCCATTCTTCAAAATATTTTCCTCCAAGAAAAAGAAGGGGTGGGTGGGAAGTTATATGTTATTACATGTAATCCATAAGCAAGGACAGGCAATTCTTACATTGGACCATTAAACTATCAAAATTGGGAGAACGCTTGAGTTCTGCACGAGTCTTCCTTAGGCTACGCTAGGAAATGAAAAGCTTGGCAAGAGGAAAAACAAACCAAAAAAAAAAAAGTCCCAAAACTGATGAATAAGCTGAACAGCCTAAGTAACAAACTAAACACTGTATTCCTTGTTAGTTTTGGACTAGAGTCAAATCATTATGTAGTCTGATTTTATATATGTGCTGTGGGTCTTTTGAATATTTCAGTACTTCCTGTCTTTATAATACAGGATACATGGGTTTAAACCACTCTGGATCATGAGCTGAATTAGTGTAAATAATTAGGAAGACATGCAGTGGCCCAAACTCTCCTGGTATTCCAATATGGGTTGCTTAACTCGTAGCTAATTGCAGCTAATTCATGAGGTACCTGGGCACCCCTCAGGCGTATGCCTCATCAGAGGCCCAGTTGCTGCACAGCTGAGATGTACCCCAGGGCCTAATGAATTATCCACAGCTTGGCAACTTATGCTAAGAGCATGTGGTGAACTTCAGCAAAAGAGTGCTTTTTATTATTCAACCTGAATATGACATTGGGATATGCCCCTTTAAAATGCCAACATAAAATGTAGATGTTAAATTTTGTTAAAATTGGTGGCAGTGCACATTTTTGACAGAAATAAATTCTTTCAAGCCACAATCTTTGTTTATATTTACAAACCTTAAAGGCAGCATCAAGTTAATGAGTGGTTTATGAGCCTACCTGTAATGTCTTCAGCCCCCTTCATCCATTTTACGTTACAGAGAGGAGAAGGCTGCTGTGACAGAAACTGTATGCTGTTTCATTTCCTTTTTGGGCTTTTATTATTATTATTATTATTATTATTATTATTATTATTATTATTATTATTATTATTATTATTATTATTATTATTATTATTATTATTATTATTATTATTATTATTATTATTTTGGTATGTGTTTAAATTCTCCTAGCCCTTTGCCTGGAATTAGTTTCATTTTATACTTCTGATTATAACCTACAGTATCTTGCTTACCACTCTGTGCTTTTCCCCAACAGCCACCTCCGCAGATATATGATAAGCAGCTGGACGAAAGAGAACACACAATCGAAGAGTGGAAAGGTAATCTTGTTTTTGAAGGATGTTGACCTGATTCCTCAAAGGACATAATGTGGGCTGTCTTAAGACTCTAACTTTCTGCCTCTCCCACAACACTGTCTTTCTCCGCCTTCTTTCCAGAGTGCTCATGCTGCTTGCTTATGATACTGTGATCATGATATATATTGCTTATGACATGTCCGTGTGGTGTATATTCCTTCTGGCACTCTGTCTTCAGCAGGGTAGGTCATAAGCATTAACCCAAGATTATTGTGCTTTCTAGCAATGCCAAGAAACCTGAAGAAGTAGGCTGGCCAGTGTCAACATGTGTACAGTGGTGCCTCGCTAGACGATGATAATTCGTTCCACTGAAATCGTTGTTTTGATCAACAATTTCTGGCATTATATTCAGCAAAAACATTTCTGGTGTAAAAGCTATTTTTTGTTGTATAATTTCTTGTGTCATACCTTTTATCTGTCTCCAAAATCTTTTTACTTGATCACATGTCCACCACATATTAAAGAAAGTTCCACATTGCTGAGAATACTTCCAACACAAGTTGCTAACCCCTGGTGCCGTTTTTGCCAGTTTTACAGATGTAAAATGCCATCTATAAAACATTTTAAAAACATTTTCTCTCAAGTTTACCAATTATCTATATCTATATTATAACCAAATTTTTGTGCCCATTTAATCATCATTGCTTTCACCCTTTCATCCTCTAAATTATATTCTAACAAAAAAGTATACATTTTTTGTACAATCGATTCACTAGCATAAATCCATAATACATCCACCTGCATGTTCCCCTCATAAAAACCCATTATTTTGTCTTTTGTAAACCTTGATTCTAATTTTAACATTGCCCACCGGTCCGTCTGTAGACCCATATCCATCAGCTCCTGTATATTTTTAAATTGTTGCTCTTTAGTTAAGAGGTCTTTTATATGTGTATCTCCATTCTTTCAAAATTAAAGAAGGTTGAGTAAAAGCTTCCAAAGGTGCTACCCATATCAGAATTTTTTTATATGCTTGTCCCTGAAATTTTTGCCAAATCTGGTATAGTGCGTTCCTTACAATATGATCAGGAAAAAGGTGTTTGATCTTTGCCCGTGCCATAACATGGGTATGCATGCCATCCTAATCTCAAATCATGTCCTTCCAATTTTAAAAGTCTTTGGTCCTCCAAAATAATCCATTCCTTTATCCAGTTCAAGGCACAAGCTTTATAATATACTGTAGTAGGCAATTTGGTAAGCCCATTCCTGCTCTTTCTTTTAAGTCCTGTAAAGCTTTGAGTTCTATTCTCAGTTTTTTACCTTGCTGTATAAACTTAGAGAATACAGCGTCTACCTCTGTAAAATATTTATACTTCAACAGGATTGGCAAATTTTGAGACAGGAACAAAAGCTTTGGTAAAATGCTCATCTTTGTAGTAGCAATTTTACCCAACAATGAAAGTTCCAGTTTACCCCAAGTTTCCAAATTTTCCTGTGTTTCTTTAAGTATTGGAAGTATCAGGGTGCTTGTTTTTTTAATATACTCCCAAATATTTAATTTTTGACGTGTGTTCACAGCCTCTTTCTAATTCTATTTTTTTTGCTGCTTCTTGTGTCATATTTTTGTCAAGAATTTGTGTTTTTTTTTCATAATTCAGTTTAAGTCCTGATACTGCACCAAAGTTTTCAATTGTGGATATTAATTCTTTAATCGGTTCCTCCGGGTTTTCTAGTAATAGTACCAAATCATCAGCATAAGTTTGTAATTTATATTCTTCTCCTTTTATTCTCAACCCCCTGATTCTGGAATTTCGCCTTATTTGTCTGTTTTGGAGCTCTTCTTACGTTCTTAAGTCCGGATTGAAGTGCAATGGCCAGATCTGGTTCCAAAGTAGGAAAAAAGAACCACTGATGCATTTTTTAAATAGCTGGTTCATTTGTCTCTTGCAGAATTAATCTACAAGGAAGTAATGAACTCTGAAGAAAAGACCAAGAATGGTGTAGTAAAAGGACAACCTTCTCCCTCAGGTACTCAGTCCCAGTGAATAACATTATGTTCGCTGCAGGGACCATTTTACAGAGATGGATTTTCACTTGCTCATTAATATACAATAGTCAATCAATGGAGAAATCAGTATCAGCTCCATATCAGTGAACGTTACTCAATTTTATCTTGTTTGTGGTTTGGCTTCATGTGTCGTGGGCAAAATGAACTGTTTACTTTCCAGGTTTAGTTTTATGCCAATTTGATCCCATTTAACTCCAACGTTCATTTTATTTGTAACTTTTTAGTGGGCCAGTACATGTATTGCCCTACTTGAACTGTATTTTTAAAAAGCATGTCTAAATCTCGGACTATAATCCTGCATGTACAGTGGTACTTCGGTTTACGAACGCTTCGGTTAACATAATTTTCGCTTTATGAATGAAAAACCATTGAAAATAATGCCTCGGTTTACAATTTTTTCCCCGCAATACAAAGCAAGTTTCCTCAGGATGCATTGCGCCTGGGAGATTTATAGCGCCCTGCCCTCCATGCATGCATTCCTATGGGAAACCATGTTTTGGTTTGTGAATTTTTTGTAATACGAAACATCCTGGAGAACACATTAAATTTGTAAACCGAGGTACCACTGCACATTTCTGGCAGTAAGTCCCTCTGAAGTTGAGTAGTTTTGAGTAGACATGTGTAGATTTGCTGTTGAAGTCTGAAAAATTACAGTTTTGGGAGTTGCAGCCAGGAAAAGTAACTTTTCCAAGCTCTGCCTGAAGTGCAACTATTTAATTATTGATCTCCATAATTTTGATCCGCTCCCCACATTTTCCTACTTGGTTTGAGAGTAGGTTTTGATGGATTTGAGAGGTACAAGCCAGGGTAGTATGTTAGTTCCATCTACTGGTGGGGTCTTTTCACCCACCAAAATTGCCTGTTGCTGTTTCTTCCACTCCTCCTGGCTAGAACTTGGTGGAGAAAGAGCAAGACGTTGTCTGTCTGGCAGGCGAAGGACCTGCTGGTGGAGAAGAGGGAGAAAAGGTGGACCTCTCCAGAATGTTCATTTAGTTCTTGCCACCCTGAAGATTAGAGAAAGGAGCATGGGAGTCAAAAGCCCTTTTCAGTTTCTCTTCCTGTGTCTGCCCTCAAGTAGATTCACACATGCAAAACACCTTCCAGGCAGTTAGCAATGAAAAGCCAACAGAAATCTCCCAGTCCGTTGCCAGATTACCATGGGAGATGTCAAGAATTTCTAAGTGCCATTCAGCAAGTTCTTGTAGAGTCAAAAATGAAAGACAGAATGTACAGGTTTGATTTAAGAGCCTTCGATGCCCTTGCCCAACTCCTGTCTTGTGGGTAATGTAATGTATATCAGAATAAATCTTTGTTCGTGAGCAGATTTGTCATATAGAGCAGCCCTTGAATTAGGTGATTTATGCATAACAATACCACAGTCTGCTTGTAAGAAGGTGTAATTTGCAGGGGTTAATTAAGGACTAGATTTTTTTCCTAACATGGGGCATCTTTCCTATTGATACAGTACTTATGCTTCTGCAAGCCAGCGTAGTATTTACTAGAGGTTTGTAGATATGGTTTTTTTGGGGTTTATAACTGCCAGAATTCTCCAGGTAAAATTTGATATATACATAATTCCTTGGGCATTGATGTGGGTTGAAATCCACTTGGAGAAATTACAGTGGCATAAATGGCGAGGATGTCATCAGCCTACAATGTTACTGCTTCATTTAATCTCAATGAAAGCTTAATAACCTTTCCCACCTCAGAACCCGAGGCCCCCTTTTTGACCTGGGAAAGGTTTTGGGAGCCTTAGGTGAGGGGCAGGGAGACTTTAATATCAAACAATCATTACTGGATCCCAGTGGAAATCCAGAAGCAATTTTATGATATTAATGGCTCCCCTACCCCACCCCCCATCCAGAGGCTCCCAAAGTTTTTTCCAGGTCAAAAAGCAATCCTAGAGAACCTTGGGGCCTGAGATGAGAGTAGTTATGAACCTTTCATTTAAATTAAATTAAAGGGTAACAATGCAGGCTGATGGCACCATTGCTGTTTACACCTGTTTAGTTCCTTCTATTGGATTTCAGCCATTGCTAGACAGACTGATTGTCCCATACAGTAGCTTGATATATACATATCCATCAAAATACAGTTGTGTATGTTTGTGTGGTCTTTTCTTTTCAGTCAAAAAGATAGCAAGTTTAGATATGCAAAAGGACGACAAATGTATTAAAACAAAAATATCACCGTTTAAAACAAAATGAGTAGTAAATAATACGAAAACCATGAAACCTGTAAAATATTTACTGGTGTGTTTTTTTAAAAATAATTTTCTTTTAGTAAATGTGTCATCCATATCCTTATTGTTGAAGAATATTTTATAGATTACGATTCATAGTTTCCCTTGCGTATAGCCATCTGTTTATCTTTCAATTAGATGTTCATATGCTCTTTCGTAAAACTGGGTTGCCTTTTTTTGTTATTCCTTTTAAAAAAGAGAGAAAGATGGAAAAGCAAGCCTTTTTATGAAGCAATCTTTTTTTCAAGACTACTTTGTGTCTTAGGGGGAAAAACGGTTATCAGATGAAAGTGCAAGGTCACTCCGTGTAACCAATTAAGAGTAAAAAGTAAAAGGGAGGTGGGGTGAGAAGAGGTGATAACAGAAATGTAGATAGTTGTTTTAGAGAGGTAGTCTGTGCTAGTAGATCAGACCAAAACAAAAGAACAATAAAAAACGAAGAGATAAAAACGTTGTCGCACCTTAAAGACTAACAGCCATATTTTAATGTGAGCTTTCGTGGAGAAGTCCCCTTCCTCAGACATAAGTGTAGGAATACAGGTGTAGCTTTTGAACCTAATCTTGTAGCCAAATAGGAATGGTCACGTAGCCAGCTCAACTAGACACGGAACGCCATTACCACCTTACGAGGTGGTACCTATTTATCTACTCGCATTTACATGCTTTCAAACTGCTAGGTTGGCAGGAGCTGGGACAAGCAATGGAAGCTCACTCCGTTGTGTGGATTCGATCTTACGACTGCTGGTCTTCTGACCATGCAGCACAGAGGCTTCTGCGGTTTAACCCGCAGAGCCACCACGTCCCTTATATATACTTAGAGAACATGTATTTCGGAAAAGTAATTGGTTTCCATGACCCTTAACGATGTTTTAAAGAGTTATTCACCACCACTACTTAGGATTTGCCTGCTGCTTGAAATGAAAACCATATACCTTCCCCCTGAGAATTACTGCCCCATGTGTACTTATGTGAACATATAGGTTAATATTCATGTATCCATCCAGCACCCCCCTCCCCATGCCAGAGGGCCCGTAACTTCTGCTGTCTGAAGCGACCACACCATTAGCCCTAATCAGAGCATTGGCCCTACCCTTTCTCTGACATTAGCTAGAATCTTGTTGTGGATTTATCCCAGAGGCAAATTGCTGCTAATTAATGAGTTGCCACTTACATTCCCAGGCACATGCCAGGTGGCACATCAAGTCACACAACTGGTGTGTGACTGTAAATGTGAGTAGTGATTTGTTAAGTAGCGGCAATACAGTGAAGTGCTTAGACAATGTCTAGTGTAAATCCATGATAGGATTTTGGATACTGTTGAATCATACATTGCATTTCTGCTGATCTTCTCCATGCTTTTCATTCCATCATGGGGAGAACCTTGCTAGAACTGGCATAAGAAGCATAAACGTCCCTTAGAGGTGTGACAGGCCCTCTCCCTCCAAGTATTTAGAAAACCAGCAAAGACAGAATTCTTTAAAATTGCCTTCAAGGATATACTTCCATACGTAGAGTACCCATGACACTTGTTGACCTCCTTTCTTGCTTATTGCCATATGGCTAATTTTTTCCCCTATCTTTGTTATGACTTTTTCCCTTTTTGTTATATTATATTGTAGTGGAGGTGCGTGGATGGGGTTTGCTTGTTTTCACTTGTTTTCTGTGCTTGCTGTGAACGTCTGTGCTTAGCTTTATTTGTTTGGCACGGAGACGTTGGCCCAAATCCAGTTTGTTTTCACTGTGCACGTCATGGTTCTTCTTCCTTCCCTGAAATTTCCACAAGGAAGTTGTCATTCATCACCCCCTTGCCCCAAGCAGAAGCCCCTTGCTTTCCACAGGGTGGTCATGCCATTGCAAGGCGCAAGAGGATGCTGGACATGACACCTGTGCCATTATTATGCTCTCTGATGCTGGAGAGAATGTTGTCCACTTTATGCACAGTGAGAAGAACGCCCCATAGGAGAGATGCATAAGTTTATAACTTCTTGACTCTGGCTTTCAGGTTGAATCACGTCGGTGTTCATTTTCTTAGCACAGGTGCAGCAGTGAACAGCAGCGAAAGTCTCCCTCCATCCTCATCCGTCAATGACATTTCCTCCATGTCCACAGACCAGACCCTGGCGTCGGACACTGACAGCAGTTTGGAAGCTTCTGCAGGACCCCTCGGTTGTTGCAGGTGACTAGCCGCCTGCCTGCGAAACCCAACGTTCTTCAGAAGATGATGTAATTTAGTGGGAGGGAAATCATTGTGGTTATAGCAAAGAATCTGATGATGGCAAAGAAGAGAAAAATATAAAACAAAAAGAGAAAATTTAAATACTCGTACACAAACACACACACACACACACACACACACACGTAAGGATTAAACAAAAGAAAACCTTTTTCATCCTGCTTCTCCTAAAAGAGTTATGTAAATGCAGCTAAGCTCAAGTGTATATTTAACGTATAGTTGCTCTGCTTTGATCTCCTTCCGATGATGCTTACTGCAAAAAAGAGGAAAAAATATATAAAAGAAGCCTTTTTTCCCCATACAATTGCAAAATTTAGTGGCTGCAAAACCAGCAACCTGCAACTGTCCGTTTTCACGTTGGCATGACAAGGTGGGCAGTCCCTTCTCTTTATATGTATACATGTGTGCCTATCTAACCCCTCTCTGTTTCTGTGTTGGGCAGATAAACAGAGAAATGCACATGTCTCTTGGTGTACATACATGCAAATATGCATTTAAGGACATAAATGCAGCTAAGTGTGTACATATATATATACCAAGTAGGAATCTTTATGTGTACACAAAAGCCTGCAGGGAACAACAGCACCTCCTGTGTGTTTTTTTAAAATGCAAATTTCACCTGTAATATAATTTCAAATGTACAGTCCTTTTAGCTGGTCCATGGGTTGATTTGAATTAGTTAAAGGCTGCAATCCTATACCCATTTAACTGGAAATAAGCCTTACTTGAACTTAGCCAGATTCAATCTCTAAGAAGACGGGTGCAGGATTGTGCTGTAAGTCATATAGAAATAAGGTCAAACCGTAGCTCTTTCAGAATTTTGAAGGATGCAGAGTTCTAAATGTCATTTTTAAAAAGCAGCAACCTATTGGAAGGAAGAATATAGAAGGCATCTCTGCTGGGTAGTTATTAATGCTGATGCATTAAGAGTTGATTTTTAGAATGAGTGTGTGTATGTATGTATGTGTACTTCCGTGCTGAGTTGAACAAAACGGTGTGATTATTACATTTTTTTCCCCAGAGGTATTTTTCCAGCTAGTAAAAGACTAGCTGGTTTGACTCGTAATATATAACTTTCCTCTCAATCATCTTTTGCATTTAATCTGCTTGCTTTGTGCTTGGTTATTAGAAAGTAAATGTGGGCTTAACTTGCAGATCTGATTGTTCAGGCGCGTATCTGTAAGTAAACCACGCTGTGGGAGAGAAAAGAGATTAATCAGAAGAAGCCTATAATTTTTGGTTTCACATTATGAAATGTGAAGGTCTGAGGAGAGAACCCTACTGCTGTCATAGCTTATTTGTGGCTTTCCTAGCGTATGTAAATGTTTCCACTGTCGGAAGGAAGGTACTGTTTTTTCGTCTGAACCAGCAGGAATCATCTGATACAGGCCCTATCTTCAGATTCTTAAAGTTGTCCCATTTAGTTTCCATCATAAGAGCCATCATAATTAGGCCATAAAAATAAATGTGTGTTAACACTTTGATTTCCTAGACAGTAGTCTACTCTCCATGCAGAGGATGTTGAGAAAATTTTGGTAGCTCAGATGAGGACCAAACCTCAGGCACCTTTCTTTTCCTTATGTGGCCCTGAGAAGATAAGTACTAGCGGATGTCTTCCTTCCTGGCAGAAATTGTGTCTGGGGTTTGGAGGTGAAGAGCGACCAAGCTGCTGTATCAGTCCTGAGAAGCAAATAATGGGTAAATAGGACTCAACAATTCGCCCTTTTTAAAGCCCCATAATTTCCCTGGTCTTGTCAAATTCCAGATACGATTTTCTGGAAAGTCTTTGATAAAAGATAGATGGACATTTCCTGAAACCATGAAGGTCATCTCTTGCAAATAAACTCATTGTAGCTGTATTTCTGTGCATGTAGAATGCGCCTGTTCCAGGTGAGGAAAATCCAGTTCTTTAAAAATGGTGTTATCTGTTATGTAAATTTATTTCTTTCATAGTTAGCTGTTTAATGCATTAGAGAAATGAAGGTCTGGAGCACTACCAGTTGAGGCCTGTAAGGCAATGAATGGCTTCTAAGAAACTTGTTTGAGCTGTTTCCTTTGTGAGAACATTGAATGGAGAGTAGTAAAATGCTTAGCTTGTTTCATGTTTACCTTCTCCTTCACTGCTAACCTCACACCTCTTTGTTCGAACAAATAGTCTTGAAACACCCCCCAGTTCAACACAATGCGAGATTCTGCATGCAGTCTCTTAATATAGTCCAACAGGCCCTTGAGTGCTACTGGTATGTTTAAAAGACAGTGTTGTGTGACATAAATTGTGTGCAACACCAACAAAGGAATGTGACTGACATCCGTAGATTGATAGACGTCAGTCTCCATTCAGTTTACCCTAGCTGAGGGCTATGGCAGTAGAGAAGTGAGAGTGGTTTGGAGTAAGGATGTAATTCATGTCTGTCACTGGGTTCTGTCCCTTTTCCTGCTGCAATTCCGCTGACCCTTAGCAGGTCAACAGTATGCTGTGTGCACTTCACTAAACCCATCCATTGCTGAGACAGCAAATATGTCAGGTGTTTTCTTCAGCCCTAGTGCACAGATTCTATAGACACCTTAGTGCACAGAAAGATTGTGAACCGAATGGGTGTTTGTCCTGATCTAGATTTCATATACTTCCCTAAACGGAAATTTGTTTAGGAGACTAGACGAGGGTTTTCTGCCACTCTGAAATGGCAGGAAAAATCATAACGATTCTTACTAATATATTTTTGTAATTAGACATGATTCATATATCTTATAAATCATTGTTGGCAGAATCTAGTTGACTTATCAGTGGAGCATAAAATACTATCAGTGTAGCTGCAACAGATCCCCATCCAATCTCCCTTGCAAAGTTCAAAAGTCCGGAGGTTGACCATTGATACCGATGGGCTTAAACATGCTCTAGGAAGCACTGCATACCTCCTTCTACATGCTACATAAATGTCATACTCCTCACAAGATGAGTTGTTGCATGAGTGGAATAAACTCATGGGATGCTGCCTCTGAAGACTAATCTAGTTGCCTTGCTTATTTCTGACATGGTTGAATCATGTGAAGCTAAACTGAATTTAAAATAAAAAAAACTACATAAGCACAAATGATGTTCCCATGAAGACAATGAAATACTGTATGTAGATAAGTAAATGTTCCCATGAAGACCACAAAATATATAGATATCTAAAAAGAAATACAGTGGCACCCAGTATTGTTAAGTATGCTTAAACCGACCAGCATCACACTGATCTAGACTTCAGATAATTGTCTAGTGAACGATAGCTATTAATCTAGCCATTAATCAATTAATCCCTGAAATATTTCTATCCATACAACTTTCGTTTGACTTCCTAAATAAAGAAGTGGGTAAGCTGTTTTATTTTATGTTAAAGGATCGGAAAGGTTTGGTTAGTGAGCGAGTTAGTACAGTATGTATAGCAGCAATAAGCAATAGGTTACTACTGCAATAATAATAATAATAATGATAATGATAATGATAATAATAATCAGCAATATAGGGGGCAATATGCCAAGTACTCCCAGTATGTCCTGAGTATTAGGTGAAGAGGGAGTAGACACATCTTCCACTGAAATGAAGTTACAAAGCAACAGTGCTTGATTTATTGCCCTGTATTCTTCCTAAAAGCCATGGAATTATATTACCTGCATGTCTCACTGTAACCCTAGGCTCAATGCAATGAGGTCCCCGTGCACAAGAAATGGGAGTGCTTAACGCTGGGGATGCCACTGAGGCAGTAACACAGGAATGATGTTCTAAGCAATAATGGCATCTATTAGCTGTGTATTTTCTTGCCTGGTATGAAGGGCAATTGAAAACCATATTCAGCTGTTCATCCTTCTGGTGCTAATACTACTAGGAAACTGGAAGCTGCCAGAACTGAACATCATTAGAAGATGTGCTTGTCAGTTAAACGTAGGGGCCACAACCATAAGAAAAGCTGGAAAGTCCAGATAGTCAGATAACTCAGGTTAGTGATCAGCCAATCATATGGTAAGGCACTTGTGCATAGAAAGTACATGTATGATAGAAAAGTAGTTGCTGTTCGGTTGTACCCAGTCTGAAAACTGAAATGAAGGTGTGGGTTAAATATGAGTATAAAAAGAGCAACGGGCATTTTGACCTTATTTCCTAGCTTCGTAGTCAATCAATATAAACAATATGATTTGTATCTCTGTAGGACATTACAGTTGAAGAGCTTCTTTGTGTTGTCCTGATTGGGGGAGGGATGGCATCTGGCTTGACACCAACACAGACCACAAATCAGCAGTGTGATTTAGCAGCAGGTGTTGTCTTTGATGGCTTTGACTAAGGGACCCAGGCCACCAGTAGAAATACTAAGGATACATGGAGACCTCCATTTTCTCCTTTCCATTTTCATGTTGTAACCTTAAATCTGTCCCTGTAGGAGATGACAGCTCTAAAAAATTACTGCTTGATTGCTGCATTCTTACATCAAAATTAAGGCTGCTCACAGAACACAGAGCAAAGTTGGCAGGTGAGACATGGCTCACCACAACCATACAGAAACTTCTAGATGCCTGCAACCCATCTAACTACAAATAAATGAATTAATTATTACTTAGTATTTTTCACTGATTACTTCCCTCATATTTCTTAGTGGCTTTAACTTTTATATCTGCAGATAACTCCAAATTCAAGTTAAGTTTTGCTTCAGATGGAATTTGGAGGCTACTTAAGGCTATGGAAAGTGGGACGTGGTGGCGCTGTGGGTTAAATCGCGGAAGCCTCTGTGCTGCAAGGTCAGAAGACCAGCAGTCGTAAGATCAAATCCACATGACAGAGTGAGCTCCTGTTGCCTGTCCCGGCTCCTGCCAAGTTAGCAGTTCGAAAGCATGCAAATGCAAGTAGATAAATAGGTACCACCATGGTGGGAAGGTAATGGTGTTCTGTGTCTAGTCGCGCTGGCCACGTGACCACGGAAACTGTCTTGGGACAAAATGCTGGCTCTACGGCTTGGAAACGGGGATGAGCACCGCCCCCTAGAGTCGGACACGACTGGACTAAATGTCAAGGGGAATCTTTACCTTTACCTAAAGCTATGGAAACCCCCATCTCCCCTTCTTCTTCCCCATCCAAAGACATCAGTTGGTTCTATTAACATCATGTGAACTCCAGGGATTGGAGACAGATCTGGGTGCATATAACTGTCCTGGCAAAAATGGATCTTTCCATTTCCTCCTTTAACAAGATCTAGATCCAAAGGAGGGAATGCTGTTCTACCTGTTTGCCCAGCATCTCTTTCCATTGGCCAGCTCTCAGTAATTGTAGTCCAGATTACAGTCACCCTAGATCAGTGGTTCACAATTTTGGGTCCCCAGATGTTCTTGGACTACAACTCCCGGAAGCCTTCACCATTAGCTGTGCTGGCCAGCATTTCTTGGAATTGTAGTCCAAGAACATCTGGAGACCCAAGGTTGCCCTAGACTGATTTCTGATATTTGCTTGTCTATTTATGTTATCCTTCTGTTCTTAGGAAAATGAGCCCAGTCTGCTATGTCTGTCAGTACGTTCTAAAATATTCACTGGAAGTAATATTAATACTTATACTGACATTAATACTAATATTAATACTGGTAAGGATGATGATATATTTTAAAATGTTGTGAAGGTTAGTGAATTAAATGGAAGGTACTTCTAATAAACAGTGGTTTTCATTATTTACAGCTCTATCAGGGTTTTTTAGCTATTGCTCAGCAGATAGGTGAACAATAGTTCCATTTAAAAATACCTAGACCCAGTGTAGTGTAGTGGATAGAGTGATGGATAAGTACTCTGGAGAACAGGGTTCAAATCCCCACCTGGCCATGGGAATTCACTGGGGGTGTCGAACTGTTAAAACCACTCCTTAAATATCTCCCTTTTCTTTAGGGTCCCTATAAGTCAGTTCTGACTTGACAGCACAGAACATGCACACCATGATAAAAAGTAAAGTATGTTCCATATTATTTCTATAGTCGTTATGACAAAATCACACGCCGGCTGTTAAAAAAGTCCCTTTGGGGTGCTAACCCTCAAGGGCACAGGCTTGATCCCCAAGAGACAGCTTAATACACCCATTATATAAAAAAGAGAACTTAGGGGAAGACCATATTAACAAAAAACACAGGAAATGCTACAGGTTTGGGATGGGCTTATCAGATGAAACAACGGGAAATGCAAATCTACCCGGAGTCCACCCTCCCCAATCTATAGCTTTTCTTTCCGTGAGAGACCCTTCTACTTTTAAAAAAGTTGAATCCTTTCACTTCGGTTCAAGCATGTGATCGCTTGAACTGATGCAGAAAGGGAGGACGAGGTGTATGCACGCACATTTATAAAGCACATTCCCCCTCTTGCCTCTTATCTCATTAGCACATGCTCACACCAGGAAAGCTTCTCCCTAGAATTCTTCTTATTTTTTTTTAAAAAACTTCTCCTCGTGGGCAACACTCCAGTTTATTTTATTTATTCTATTATTTTAAACAGCTTAGCTGGCAAAGTGCCATGAGTGGGTGATGACGAGACAAGAAAAAGCCTGTCTCACTGCCTATTAATGCCATTCTTTGAACAGCTCCATCTGCAGGGCTGTAAGAAGAACTGGAAGCAATTAAATTGTAAGTGTGGCACATAAATCGGACAGACCTGAATTCCTTGGTGGGAGATCATAGCAAGTAAATACCGAGAGAATTCTCATTCCCCTTGCTTTGTATCTCACCCTAGGAATGGTCAAAAAATGAAGGACTTGCCCAATGCTGTTTGAAAGCACCTTTCCCTTTACTGCATCTCTGTACAAATACTAGCTGCTGAATGCCACTCTCTTGTGCAACTGATGAAGGCATAAAGCCCCTCCTTGAGGGGGTGTGGATTGGGGGTAGTTAGTAATGCTGCTCGATAATAGAAGGTAGGTCTAAAAATTACATTTGGGACTTTTCACCAAGATCAGATGGGAAAGTCTCTATTCCGGCATCCCTATTCTAGGTAGAACATGATGGCCTTATAAGCCCCTTCCAACTTCATGATTCTGTGATTCAGAAAAGAATCTGAAAGTCTGTGGAGGAGCAGAGAGCTGGTTCTCTTCATCTGGAAACCAATAGCTCTCCATGCAGTTGAGGACACTGAATAATCCTGGTTCCCAACTGCATGGCGAGGCTCCACCTGTGCAGGATCCTGCCCTTTTCAGACAGTTGGTTTCTAAATGGGCTAGAAGAGGCTGGTACCCTCTCTTTCCTGATGGCATCAAATAAACCATTTCTGGAATACTTGAATGCTGCTTGTGGCTATGCCGTTGTCACTTCAGATCCAGGCAGGGTTCACATACATGAGTGTTCCAATGTGCAAACAATTATTTGCGTGTAAAAAAACTTACTGCCCTGCTGGAAGGGTTAAGGTCTCAGAGTAGGATCAGGGAGAGCCAAATTGCTCACTCAGCCAGGAAGTTCATGTGGTGCTTTGGGCAAATCACAATCTTTCAGCCTACCTCATAGGATTGTTGTGATTACATAATGGATAAGAACAATCAGATACATGCTGTGGTCCTTAGAAGAAAGTGGGGCACGAATGTAATGAAATAAGAATTATTCCTGAAATACTTGGTTTCTATGTTCAGAGAAGCTTCCAGTTTCCATTCAGTTGTGTGAAAAAAGCCCTAGTTATTGGCTGGAATTCTATTGGTGTATGTGTAAGATTAGTGTAACTAACTGTTGCTAATTTAAGAGGTGCCATGGCACATTTTGGTTGTACATGACGAGCCATATGATTGAGATGCATCCTATGATCTCATCCATTAACCCCAATTATCCACTGTAAGTTATACAGATCTCTATATAAACACCAATAGGATTCTGGGGGTTAAACCGGATCCCAGTTTAGTCATTCCAACATAAACCCTGTTGCTTTTCAATTAGTCTTGCCAACATAAGCACCGTGTGTTGAACACTGCCAGCTTAGGCATGCCTACTCAGAAGTAAGATGACTTCAGTAGGATTTACATAAGACTGTACCCAAAAACCTTGATCCAGCCCAACGGAGTCCAGGCTTGAAAGCGAGTGCCCCATGCTTAGCTCCATTGCACACAATAACCTTGAAACTTCTCTCCTGTTCAACACAGCTACATGTCTGCAGCTACACGGCTTTGTTTCCTGCTTTAGTAAAATGGTACAGACTCTCTGCTGTCAATGGTATCTGAGTCTGATGGCTGTGTATCATGTAAAGAAAGATGCAAACCAAGGGAGTCTCTCTTAGAAGAAAGAATGGGATTTTGATATGAGTAGTTTGGGAGAAACGTACTGGCATGCTATTGCTTGTTTGTATCTATGCGGGCTTCTTTTTTTTGTCTGTTTTTCTTTTGCTTTGTTTTGATACTGCTAGATTGGTGAGAATGTCTGAGATCTTGGTGCTCTGCTAAACCTAATCTGAATTTCTCTTTTTAACGGGAAATTTTCTGTACAATCCTGAAGTTAGAACCCTGCACTTTCAAGAGTCTGACAGTTGAGCTGGTTTGAATTTCAAAGGGCGAGTCAAACCCTGGGAGGAGAATTCTGAGGTCTTCCAGATGTTCCTGGATTGCAGATCTCATCACCCCATCGACTGAGCTATGTGAGCTGGATCTTTCGGGAGCTGGGCATCAGTGGCAGCTGGAGGGCAACTGGTTCCCCATTTGTGCTTTAATGGGAGAATGTTAACAAGCGAAACCTTTTGGTTGAGACGGGATAGGAAGAAAATTCTACATATATTTTTTTCCTTTTAAACTGATGAGTTGGAGAAACAGACCTGTTCATAGGATATATTAGATCTCTGTTTCCTATAAAAAGTGTACTTGGTTCATGGGTTGTTATTCCAATTTATTTTCTGTTCCGGCCGGTGAAAAATGAAAACCTGCAAGTCAATTACAGAACAGTTTTTGAGAAATCATTGGCAGCAAAGAGTTTCAAAGAGCTCCCCAAACTGCTTAAAATGGAGGATGCTGATTTGGAACAGCTTAGATCTGCCTATGTTCTTCTTCGTGGTGTCAGTGAATCACACAAACGCACACACTCATTTGTGTGAATCCACAGACGACTACTCGAAGAAGAACAACCAGACCTCCTCCTTCTTTGTCTCTGTGCTTCACACAGATGGATTTGCAAGCAGTCGTTCTCTTTCCAGGGCTTGGAAAAGTTACTTTTTTGGACGACGACTCCCAGAATCCCTCGGCCAGCACTGGGCTAGTCCAAGACAGGCCGAATAGGAAATAGAAACCAGCCAAGTTATTTTGACACTGTGCGTGTATAAGAGAGAGAGGGAGAGACAGACAATCATTCAAGTAGTTTCTAACAATGAATACACAACTGTAACACACATTGTTACTAGGAGTTGTAGCCCAAACAATAAATGTTTATAAGGGCCCTCCTTCCCTCCCTCCTTCTCCTCTTAAATCCATTTTTCTAAATAAAGTAAGTGCTTTTAAAAAGCAATTGAGACTTTCCACTATCCTTGGGAAATCTTGCAGTTAATATTCTTACTTTAAAGAATTGTAACAAGGTCATGTCTAGGGCCGAAGGAGATATGACTCGATTATAATTGACATAGTTTTCAAAAAACTGAATATCAGCCATTTTAGGAGCAGGCCAAGGAAGGAAATTTGGATTGGTGTCGTGTTGCACAGAAAAGTGTGTGTTAACACCTTCTGTCTATAGAGCAGTTCAGAGGAAAACTACCCAGACCACAGCTGCTATTTGCCTTAGAGACACTTGGGTTCTATTTATGCGGTTGCACTCACGACTGCATAATTTACCATAATAACTTTTTTTTTTTAAAAAAAGACTGCTTGGAGATGTTCCACAGACAGGAAATCAAGCTGTCTATGTCCATGTGGGGAGGACTTACCAAAATACTGTACTACAAATAGATCCCCCAGAAATTTTTTTTTGGATCTTTCCTTTCTTTTGAACTATTGAAGGCTTTCCTGTTGCTTG
This sequence comes from Pogona vitticeps, assembly GCF_051106095.1. NCBI lineage: Eukaryota > Metazoa > Chordata > Lepidosauria > Squamata > Agamidae > Pogona > Pogona vitticeps. The sequence continues at coordinate 13,591,364 of NC_135787.1, read as the reverse complement.
GAGTAGTGGAACTACAATTAGCAGCAACCTTACTTTGTTCCTAAGAACAGCCAAATATGACTGCAGCATTGCTCGGGGGCTGACATAAGTTCCAATTACAATTTCATAGATGGGAAATGAAAAATGTCAGCTTTTTTTATTGAGCATACGATAATTGCCTTGTTACTTGGGGTGGTGGTTTATTCCTTCCCTCCCTCCCTAAGCAATCCGTAACCAGACTTGAATGCCTCAATAGGCCCCTTCCAAATTCATGATTCTATGATGGCGCCAATGTTTCCTTTCTACCTTCCCTTTCTACCTTTCCTACCATCCACAATTATCTCCTGCAATGCAAGAGCAGGGATGTGTATTCCAGTATGGCTGCCTATTGGTTAAATGCAGCAGCCTTTTTTTGAACACGTGTGCCTTCAATGTTCTTGCTATTTTTCTTGTTGGATGGGGTGGGCCAGGGCGGTTTGATAGAAATCACGTTTTTCTTTCCTGACGATACTTCTTGAAGGGAATATTCAGAAGTTAGAAATGTTACTTTCTGGACTACAGATCTGCTGGCTGGGAGATTCTTAGAGCTGTCGTCCCAACCAAATATCACCTCTGGACTCCACGAGGAGCAAAGTAACTTCTCCATGCTGTACAAAGAACGTTTGCTCAGTCTGAGTCGGACTGTGCAAATGCAGCTTCAGAAAACCCTCTCCCAGTCCTTCTGTGAGAAAACTGGAAAGCAGCAGCAAGGAAGTGTTTTAGAGAGCATCTACAGTGATGCCTCGGAAGACTAAATTAATTTGTTCTGCGAGTCGTGTCGTATTGCGAAAATTTCATCTTGTGAAGCATGGTACTAACTGTTGAGTAATTTAAAACAAACCAAAAAAGGGGGGAAATTCATCTTGCGAAGCACGGCCATAGAAAAATTTGTCTTGTAAGTCACAAACAAAAATCGCAAAATGGTTTCATCTTGTGAGTTTTTCGTTGCATGACGCATTCGTCTTGCGAGGCATCACTGTATTCACCACTAAGCTAAGCACCAGTCTAGCTGGGGAATTGGTCCAGCAATGTAGGCAAATAGGCTAGTGCAAATGTCTTGGATAGTGATCTATTGTGTGGGCTCACAATTCTTACTAGCCTGAGGAAGTGTCATTCATTGTTAGGGTTAGCATCTTATAGCCAAAAGGAAGAGCACATTTGTGCATCTTTGAAGCAAAAGATACAACAAATTCCCTGTAAAGCTGAAGTGGCAATGACCCCAGGCTGAGATTCTAGACTCAGATGGGGGTAGGGGGTGGGGTGGTTTCTGAAGAGGTCTTCCTGAAGGAGACAGATGCCATCTAATGCCCTGCAGGACACCTCCCAAATATATGCTCCTGTGGAACTGGTCCAGTCTGAAGACTGAACAATTGTAATCCTAAGCAAACCAGACTCACTACCTTCAATGGGTTGGTTGCTTTCTCTTGATCAGGGCTGCACATTTGTTCTGTTTAGCAAGTTCTACAGTATGTAAATATCTGTACTGATTCTGTCTCTGTAACTTATCAATAAGAATCCATCACACGTTCTGTATTTTTCAAGGGCCACCATACGCCCCTATGTGGTCCTTCGGGTCATTGCCTTTGCTGGTGATCAGCCAGTGTGGAAAAAGGCTCAGAGGGTTCAATGTGTATATAAAGAATTATGTATATTTAGTAAACCGAGTAAGTGGGACTTACGGCCAGTAATACATTTTGCAACAATGGTACCAGGAGCTGCAAACCCAACTAGCAAAACCAAACTGTTCACCTTGCCATGTCCATCCTGTAATAAGACCTAAGTTGCACCTGCTTGTAGTTCTGCATGATTGGACTTCCAAGTATAATTCACAATGACCAGGAGTGTAACCTCTCAGTGTTGATAAAAGTAGTTTTTTATATCTCTACATATATATACAGAGAGAAAAAAAATAAGCAAACACACACCAAACAGGAGCTACTGTTCAGCATCAAGACGAGAAGATGAAAAAAAAGTGTCCAACTTGATTGCAGGGTCTTAGTTTTGAACATGATACGTCACAACCCGTTGAGTAGGGATGAACGGACAAATGTGACATTTAATAAGGAAATGAACATTGTTACATTTTGTTTACTTCTTCAGCCATTTTACTTTATACCTTTCATTGTTTCCTGTGGGTGGTACGAGGGGGAATGGAGGGATCTCGGCTTTGTTCATCAACCTTTTTGTGGATCAATGTTGAGTCGATGCATTCTAACTTCTGTTTGTTTTGAGTTATTAAAAGCAGAAGGGAGTCTATTTTCCCCTTTGTGCCAAAAAAAAAAAAAAGATAGAAAAAAAATCCTTTTGGAGTTCTTGTCTAAGTGTTTTGCATTGGTGTCTTGATTCATCCGCGTTGTGTTGTAGGCAGGAATTTACTTCTCCCACACACGTACATATACTCTCACTGTTCAAGAATTCAATAAAAGATTAATCCTAACATGTGAAGGGAGTAGGTGAGCCCCATTCCTCTATGCTAGCTCTCCTGTGCTGAGAACCAAATCTGAAAAGGAAGGTGATATTTAATGGTGGAATCTGTAGAGATTCATGGAGTGTCATGGAGATCCCCTACCGGTAAAGACAACTCTTTCAGGCTGAACACTTCAGAAATGAGCACTAGGATGGGAAGGTGAGGCTAACCTGCTCCCAGGTTAGGATTAACTCTTGTGTTGAACACCTAAATAGGGCTACAGAGAGAGAGAGAGGCCTTGAAGGTCAGCATTTTCATTGATATAGAAAGTCCCTTCACTGATGTAAATTACGAGTTGTTGCATGAATAATTGCTGCACTTCACTCAACTCCTCATGGCTGTTGTTTAATGAATGAACCTTTTTGTACTTAGCTTGGCTGCTCTTTGGTTGACAGACACACACCATGCCTCCAAATCAGTGCCTGAAGCCTTATCAGGCTTGCCAGAACCCACCATGGTATACACGCTGCGAATGTAGTTTACCAAAATCCAGCATCACATCTGTGCCTCAATGAAGTGGCGGAGTAAGACTACGGGATTTTATACTGTATATTCGCGAAGGCTTTCACGGCCGGGATCTAATGGTTGTTCTGGGTTTTTCGGGCTTCTTGGCCGTGTTCTGAAGGTTGTTCTCCCTAACGTTTCGCCAGTCTCTGTGGCCAGCATCTTCAGAGGACAGCAACCATTTGGATGGAAAAGTTGATTTAATCAACTTTTCCATCCAAATTCTTCATGAGTGGTTTACTTGATTAAAAAAATGTTAAAGTAAAACACAGTACAAATGTCAAGTGTCAAGCAGTCAATATAAGAACAGTCAAACAAAAACAAACAAACCCAGAATCATTAGCACAGTAAGGATATCAATCTTTATTTTGTTTGGGCAGGCCGGAGTGAATGCTTTTGCAATTGGTTGGCAAGAACCAGATATGATGTGCATTTTTTAAAATATTTGGCATGTTTTGCCTGCAGGAATTCTTTTATTAACACCTCCCGTATTTTATGGAGAAAATTTTGTATTCTAAAAACACAAAGTTTTCAAACAGACACATATATGTTTCATGCAGACACCTACAGCTTTTCTGACTGCTGTTGCTGAGGAAAAGAGAACTTGGGGTTTCACTCTCATGAAGGAGTGTAAAATTCCACAGCTGTTGCCCATTTTTTTTTCCCAACAGTGCTTCAAGACACCCTTTTATCACCAATGGTGAGGAAAAATTGTGAGTATTCAATACACTCCCATCAACACAATTTCAACTGCAAAGGAAAATGAGAGAGCAGCTAGGGGAAATAAATCATCACTCTGAACCAAAGAGAGAGGAAAACAGTTTTCAAAGAGTTCAACACTTCTTGTGTGAGGAGGCCACATGGGTCTCCTCGGAAAGGAGTTGCATAAGAGGATGCCACTGAAAAAGGCCCAGTTTGTGTTGGCGCCAAACAAAATTCTTCCTGGTGGTTCTTGAAAAATGACAAAAATTAAAACTAGAATGAAATTTATTGTCTTTTGAAACCACTACACATTCCAGCCTGTCAGTATTAGGGGGATTTTTCTTAAAAAAAAGAAAGTCTGCAGAAAGTTGTCTTTTTGTTTTGTTTTGCTTTGGTTTTGAGAAACCAACTAACTAGTGACTAAGCAGTAGAGATTCCCAGGCAAAAGGTCTGCAGATGTTAATCCCCTTGATGGCCTTTCTGCCAGCCTTCAATGTGGTGGGCTTTTAAAAAACAATAAATGTAACGTGGTGCCTCGCATAATGAGCACACAGTTTAACGATGAATTCGCATAGCGATGCGGATTTTGCGATCGCATACCGATGTTTTGTCGCATTGCGATGGGGGAACAGCTGTTCGGCGGTTCTAAAATGGCCGCCGGAACACCCAAAATGGCTGCCAGAACACCCTAAATGGCCGCCAGAACACCCAAAATGGCCGCCGGAACATGGGGAAACATCGCAGAACGGTGAGTTTTGGGCCCATTTGGAACTTTTCCAAATGGGCCCCAAACGGGCTTTTCCGTTCCGTTTAGCATTGTTTCCCCATAGTGAAGGTTAATCCAGAACAGATTAACCTCGCTATGCGGGGCACCACTGTAGTTTATTGAGATGTTTCTTTTCTGTGTGCAGAAAGCTGTGATTTGAAAGCTAACTTCTGCCAGTATTCTCAGTATTTTTCAACTTGCTAGAGCACTCTGGGCGGTTTACAACACAATTATGAAAACAACACTTTGCCCCCCAGTGAGCTGGATACTCATGTTACTGACCTTGGAAGCCTGAGCTGCCTACCTGAATCCATTGGTATCGAACACAGATTGTGAGCAGACCATTTACTGCAGTACTGCAGTTCAACCAATTGTATAACTAGTGAATTGTATAACTAATGAATATGTTGCAAGGAGCCTGCCGCAGCAGGGGATGCTTATATGAAACATACATAATCTTCAAGAGCATTTCAACTGTATTCAGAAAGGGAATGAACCGGCAGCCAGTACTGATAAATAATAGTGTGCGGCCATACTCTTATGCCATGCCATGCTATGGGCCTATTGGTAGCATTATGTAGCAGACATTCCAATAGCTCAATATTCACCAAGGTGGTTCATTGTCTGGCACTCTGCTAACATGCCCTTTGTCAGAAGTGCTGTACGATCCTCTAGGAGCAAAATCAAATACTGGAGCACTCCCAAGGTATGGGCATGATTAGTCAGGGCTAATGCAAACTCTGTTCAAACAAGCCTCCCTGGTTAACTTTACCACTGATCCAAAGAACCAATTCAAATACAGATTCTGACCATCTCCTCCCTTTCCTAGACATGTCTTGCAAGCACTAGGCGACATCTTTTTCAGAGGCCTGAACCAGATCAGGAGCTGGTCTGAGTAGAATCAGAAACAGGACATTTTTCATGACATACAGCAACCATTTTTTTTTGGCATATTGTAATAACTGAACAGAACCCAGGCTTCTTGTAATGAGTTGATGAATGAACATTAGCTGGAGGATGAATGGGCTTGAGCTCCGATCAACTGCAAACCAACATGGGTGTGCAAACCTGTACTGAGTGACAATGCAAGGCTGGTACAGTGCTTATAAGTTGGTTACTGCATCTGATGCACTCATGTAACACATCAGCTCCATATGGGATTCATCCCAATCTGTCTACACATTGCATTTCAACTACATGCTGTGCCCTGTCTTTGTTGAAGCATTTAGCACAGTGTCAGTGTTTCTAGACATAGGATATACAGTTCTCTAGAATGATTCTCCTTGTTTGTTTATTATTTCAAGGTTGTTCCTCCAATTTATTTCCACATGAATCTATGACTTAAGGTATGTTGAGAACCGCAAGAGACACACAGGCTGACTCAGTGTGGCCCTCAGTCTGGGTCTCCCAAGTTGCCAGGCAAACATGCTAAGCATTACACCAGCAAATCCCTTGGTGCTGAGCAGAGTCTAGCCACTGCCATAGAGAAGCCGCTGGTTGGATCGGGAGTAGAGATGGGCACAAAGCACTTCGTTGTGCTTCGTACAAAGTGTGCCATGCAGCACCACAGGTGGTGCACAGGCCTATCCCCCACCCACCTGGGTCAACTAGCCCACTTACTGCTCTTTGTGCACTGCTGGGGGCCTCCTTCTTTGGCAGGGCACCAGTCTGGACAGGAGCTTGAGCTGCCTTTCCCTGCCCCCTCAGACAGCTGACCACTCTGAGGAGGCGGGATGGATAGCCTCCCTGCACAGTCAATGTGTGGGTGACTGCCTGGGGCAGCGGGGAAAGACAGCCTGAGCTCCTATCCAGGCTGGCACGCCGCCAGAGAAGGAGGTCCCCAGTGATGTGCAAAGAACAGTGAGTGGCCCCGCCTACCGGTAGGGGTGGGCGGGAGATGGGCCTGTGTGGCACCTGTGATGCCATGTGGCAGTCTTCATACAAAGCGGAACAAAGTGTTTCATGCCCATCTCTAATCGGGAGCACCGATGCAGGAGCCAGTTCATATGACTATGTGCCCATCCCCAAATCTAGAGCTCACCGTAAGTTAGAGAGCCACCATATGTTCTTCCAAAATTACATGTTTAGAAAAGTAGTGGGAGGGTGCTCCCTGTTAGATTGGGGCCCATTAGCTCTGAGTGCTGCCAAAATTTCCTCCTGACTAGATAGAAATCCCTCTTCCTTAAATTGGATGTTAGTGGCAGCACTGGTTTAAGCAGCCAGAAGCACAGAATTGGAGGAAAGCCCGCAGGAAATACAGAGCAGGAGCATTTTCAGTAGTAGATGGTTGTCGCACTTCTGTAAAGGAGTTTGAGGGCATGGGAGAATGGATTTGCAGGCCAACACATCTGGATACAACAGGATGGGGAAGGCTGATTTATACCTTTGGTGGCATGCCATTGATGAACAAATTCTGGCATCCAACAATTGGCCGTAGATTTCTTGTCCAAATGACTTGAAGGACAGAACACCAAAACATTCTATGTTTACATCAAAACCAGCTGATTCTAAGCAAAATTAAAGCAACCTTAAAATGCTGTAATAAAATTATTTTTCAAACATTGATCCTTGCCACAATGATCCTTGATTAATTCCCAGAAGAGCTGGGCAGTACAGTGGTGCCTCGCTAGACCGTTACCCCGCATGACAGTTTTTTGCTAGACATTGACTTTTTGCAATCGCTATAGTGATTCGCAAAACAGTGATTCCTATGGGGGGGATTTCACTCGACAATGTTTGGTCCCTGCTTCGCAAACCAATTTTCGCTAGACGACGATTTTGACAGCTCCCTCCGCACTCGCAAAACGGGTGTTTTCAGGACCTACGCTTCGCAAGACAGCTATTTAAACAGCTGATCAGCGGTTTGCAAAGCGGCTTTCCTATGGCCGATCTTCGCTAGACAACGACAATTCTTCCCCATTGAAATGCACTAAACAGGTTTCAAGGCATTCCAGTGGGGAAATGCTTCTTGCTAGACAATGATTTCGCTAAACAGCGATTTCAGTGGAACAGATTATCATCGGCTAGTGAGGCACCACTGTGCCTACAACCAGAGCAGAGAACTCTACCATCACTGAAGAAAGCTTGCACCGCGCTGAGAAACATGCCTTCCTTCAACTACTAGGGAATAACCTCCATTCGCTCCAATTAACTGTATCTTTGTCTAGCATGTAAACTAAATTTAATCACATTTTTTTTCTGAATAAGAGTTGCTACATATTTGGCCAAACTTGATATGAGCCAACGGGAAATATGCTGAGTGACTAGCAGCCCTTTGTCTTAAGGAAATGGATAAAGGCAATGAAAACTCTGAACTCCGAGGAGAAATGGGATACCTCAAGTTGGGATACCTTAAGCCGCCTAGAGTGGTCTGGTAGTCCAGATAGGTGGGGTATAAATCAAATCAAATCAAATCAATCAATCAATCAATCAATAAGTTGCTGCAACCTCCATTTTGGTACTATAACTTAGAAGAATAGGACCTCAACATCTGGCCAAGATTATGGAAAAAAAATTTTACTACAAGTAACTAAGCATTTGTAACTATTAATAGAAGAAACAATCATGATGATGGTTCCTAAGCAAAAGGGCAATTTGGCTTACTACCAGATCCTATTATTGCATTTCCCCCTGGCTCAGAGGTAATAGTTTTTTTAAAAACCCAGTAATAAATAAATAGGGTAAAAAAAGAGTACAAACTTCTTAGATATTCATATTATATTTTTATAAAATTATTTACAAGATTTTTTGGTCATGGGCGAATCAATTGGCACAAACAGCACAGTCACACAATATATTTTTGTTTTGCTATATATAAATTAACATATATATGTTAATTTATATATACGTATATGTATATATATATATATATGTTTATTTTAATTCCCCAGCAAGGGGCAACTGAGGAAAAATTAATATACAAAATAAGCTGATGGTAACACAATGCCAAAAATAGCTTATTATGTTAAGTAAGTGCAAGGGAGAAAAGCCTCAATATAAAGCTTGATTGCAATGAAGTATCAGTTTGCGAGTTTAAATATAATAAGACTTGCATTAAAATAATTTTTTTCTGTCTTTTTCTATTCCATCCTAGGATGACATATTTAAAATCTATATACATAAAACCAGTTGGATAACACTTAACAGTAGCCTTATGTAGCATTCATGGAGTATGATTTCTCAGTTAAAAAATACACACAGCAGATACTATGGATTGAGACAGAAAGTGTGGTCTTCTTTTGAGGGTGGACGATTGTGAGTGCTAGCCTCAGCCAGGTGACCAGTCACCTGTTCCAATATAATATCCCGACAACCCCCTTTCCCAGAACCCCAGAGTCTTGGTCAAGCCACGGCACTCATTGGATCCATATGGTGTTCCCTCTGTCCGGCCGACGTGGCTCCACTGTCAGTTCCCCAAAAGTCGAGAAGAACTGCTCCATCTCTTTCTGGAGCATGTCATTTCTCTTCTCAGCATCCTCTTTGGCCCGCTCTGCGTTGCGCATTTTGATTTCTACCATCGTAAACTTCTTCTTCTCTTGTTCCAGTTCATCATGCAGGCTCATCATTTCTGTCTCCAGGGAAATATTTCTCTGCTCAAGACTGGAGGAGTAGAAACAGGAGGGGAAAAAAATAAGCTTGGTGTACTTTGGAACAACTCAACACTCTAATCAATGAAAAATCCAGAGCACAGCCATTTTCAGTAGATGCCACCCCTACTGTTAGGCAGAGTGAGGTTGTTACCTCAGGTTAACAAGTTCAGGCTGGTGTGAAGCGGCAGGACGTTTAAGCTAATTTATCACTTTCTGCCTCAAGTGCCACAATAATGTCACTGCCCGAAAGTACTGGACACCATGAAATACATGTGTGTGTGTGTGTGTGTGTGTGTGTGTGTGTGTGTGTGAGAGAGAGAGAGAGAGAGAGAGAGAGAGAGAGAGAGAGAGAGAGAGAGAGGGAGGGAGAGGGAGAGAGAGAGAGAGGGAGAGGGAGAGGGAGGGAGAGAGACAGACAGACAGACAGACAGACAGACTGACTGACTGACTGACTGACTGACTGACTGACTGAGATCTCAAGCATCGAAATATATTGCATGGCTATGGATTTTCGGTTCATCATTGCCAAGATATATGCCATAATAGAAAATTCAGTCGGAGGGCCTTTTTTTTGCATGAATTATGGATCTGCACTATGCAGCTGTAATTTCAGTTGCTCAATAGGATTTAAAAATGCTCTGTTGGGAGTACCTGCCAATTCTTTGAAGGGCTGACCCAAGAAATGTTGCTGCCTGAGACACATAACATGATGGTGTTGCCTCCCATTCCACAGACAGAAGCCAGTGAGATGAGTATTTCTGCAATAAAGGCAGCACCGAAGTCAGCAGGTTCATTTAAGGGAGCAGAGGGCATACTGTGTGGGCCACAATACTCTTCATCAGCACCTTACAGCTGCCTCTCAATATGGGGCTCCTCAGGCAGCTCCTAATGGTGGGCAGGCCCTGCTTCCTTGAATCATTAAAGAAACCCCCTTGCTGATATTCTTCAATACTGGCCTTGTTAGCTTAACCATATGACTGGCTTCCTCATTCATCAATAGAGAAATTAAACTCCAAGTAGATTTCTAAAAGAAGCCGGTCATTTAGTCCCTTTTAGGATTTTATCTATTCCGCAGCTGATGCTTTCACAGAAAATACGCACTGCTGACTTTTGCTGAACCTAACAGTTTACTGACAAACGAGAACTGAAGGCTATCATTGTAATTGGGTTTCTTGTTACCAAAATGAAAACATGGCCACTGCATACCCATTAATGTATAATCACACTCAGCCGTACAACAACTGCTCTGAAATGAACTTGTGCAGCTTTATTGAATAGGATCATTCTAGTTCAAATGGAAGTATTATATCAAAAATCTCTTGTGATGGAGGTGGGAAGGGGAGTTGTTTGAAGGAAAGAACCAAAAGAGAAAATCCCCAAATAACAGTCTTAATTTGCTATACAGTGGTGCCTCGCTTGACGAGGATAATTTGTTCCGTTCAAATCACTGAAATTAAAAATCCATTGAAATGCATTGAAAACCGGTTCAATGCATTCCAATGGGCAAAATACCTGCTCGTTTTGCGAAGATCCTCCATAGGGTGGCCATTTTCTGGTGACTGTAAAGCGAGGAATCTGTCCTAAAGCACAGCGGGGAGCCTTTTTGCACAGCGGATGGCCATTTTAAAATCACTGTCTAGCAAAAAATCATCATCTAGTGAAAAATCGTCTAGCGATCATCATTAAGTGATTTTCCCCATAGGAACATCGTTTTGCGATCGCAAAAACTTCATCATAAAGCGGTTTCATCAGTTAATGAGGTAATCATTAAGCAAGGCACCACTGTAGTTACATTATATCATAGTTATAGGCTGTCATACATTCTTAGCTAGAAGTTGAAAAAAAACAGCAAAAAAACCCCACAAAAAGCAAGCATCTTGTGTATGGACAAACAGCCCATGGATGGTGGGATTTGGGGGATCAGGCAGGATTGTTAACACAACAAGGTGTCATTATTCTCTACAATAGGGACTTTAATTCTCTAGCAGTATATGAGTTGGTTTCCTAGCTGTGAAGAGGCCCAGAGAAGATTCAGCTCTGTTCTGCAGTTCTGGGTTTTGGAAAGCTCACCTCAGCACATATGGAGTGATGCTTCATTGGGAATGGAAAGAGGATTTGTACCACTTCTGGCCCAGCTGATTGCGGAAACGACGACAAGGAAAATGCAGGGAAATGGGCCTCAAACATTAATAAAGCCTGGCTGATCAGATGATATGGCAGCCCAGGACCACATCACAAATAACAGACAAAATGAAAGGAAATGAAACAAAACATCTTGTGCCACTGCTGCTATGGCCTATGTAACAAGAAGGCTCACAAGCCGCAATGCAGGTGCTCCACTCCCTGCCTTGGTCCAAAATGTGGAGTGAGTCTTAGTGCAGATGCTATAGACTATTTGATTTAACCCTGTGGACGGGGACTGTGCTCAGATTTCATTTTGAGAGAGAGAAAGAAATAAAAATAGAGAAGAAATGAGTTTCTATTCAATTGGGAGCAGGAATTAAGCCTTATCACCTGGATTAGATAACAGAATGCCAATAAATGTGTGAAGAAGGGATTATAGAAGAGAATATTCCTTGTGTTGGTACTGTGTATTTGCACCTAGCTTTGCACTTAATTTAGAATTTTAAGGGTCTCCTCTTCCTCCCAGAGCTATATACTCTCTCTCTCTATATGCACCTAGATCATAAAAGCAGAAAGAGTGAACATGTCTTGCTTCTTGCTGGGGTTTTCTGGAACCAACTCCTGCTCTGTCATCTTCATGGTGCATGGAAATCGGGAGGCCTATATTTATTTGGCATCTAGCTCAGGCTGTGTATATATTATTATTTTCATTGCCGAATTCAAAGTTTCAAATCTTTGCAAAGTTAATGGTGTCCCTCAAAAAGAAGAGAGCCTCACACAGTCAAAAGAGTGGGATGCATGTCGCTACCATCTCTCTCCTTACTCTCTTCCCTTCACATCTGGCTTTTTCGTGTGTTACCACTGAGCAAGTGCAAGGCACAAAGCCACTCTTGTCCACTGAGCCAGTGAGCCCTGACGCCTCCCAGGGATGGGTGGAGATGAGTGTCCCAGCATTGGAGCAACTTCACCCAGAAAATGGACTTTCTCTCCTTCCAGAGCAAGAGGTAGCTCTGCATTCTCACCTTGAGACCCAAGGAATCACAGCACAAGACCTAGGCTAGCTCCATGTCCTGGAAAGTGTGAAGGCAAGAGGAGAAGGGGACGAGATGGTTGGACAGTGTCACCGAAGCGACCAACATGAATTTGACCAAACTCCGGGAGGCAGTGGAAAACAGGAGGGCCTGCCATGCTCTGGTCCATGGGGTCACAAAGAGTCAGACATGACTTAACAACTAAACAACAACAACAACAACAATGTCCTTGCATCTAATATTCGTGGCAATGGAAATCCAGTGCCCATAACTGCTAGACATCAGGAAACCAACTCTTCTCTATGGCTGTTATTTGTATCATTGCATACGATCCGCAGAAATGACAGCTCCCTGCTTCCCAACTCACAACAAGTCACAATGTCAACATTGCAACTCTTCCAGCCTTTTAAGCACCACAGTAAACATAACAAATCTCTACTCGCCCCGGTCTTTTAATGAACCAGGTCAGGCCTCTGGAAGACTGAATCCATTTCTAAGGCTCATTTGCAATTTTGTATAATGGAATCAAAGCCTTCTGAGCTCATTAAAACCCGGCTATGAATCTGAAACAGCAGCCATGGCAGAGGGACGTCCGCAACTCCAGCCCACTGAGAAATACATTTCCTCTTTTTGACTGCCTCCACGTCTGTCCCTAGAGAGAAGGTGAAATAAATTTTGTGATAGCCGTTAGCATTTACAGCCAGGTTTTTAGATCACTTGGTAGCAGAAGGGAAGATGTGAGCAATATATAATCCCCTCAGAGATAAATTAAGCCAAGTGCTAAGATGTGTCCTGACCTTTTTTCCATGCCTCATTGTCAATGCAACACTTCATGTCAGGGCATATATAATTTAAATGATTTTTCCTCCCTTGGGATTGGAGTGAAAGACTTGAATGTAATGATTCTTGTCCACTGGACTAGCACATTGTGTGTGTTTTTTCTTCTATCTGGGAAAAAAATGGAAACGGCACAATCGATAAACTTCTTGAATTGGGTTATATGGGCCTTAAGGTAATAGGTAGTCCTGCACTTCTGCTCTTCATGAATTTGAGCAAATCTCTCTCCCATCCAGACCCACATCATTAATGTGTTTTTCCACCATGCAAAATCTTGGGAGTTGAGTGCCTAGCCCGGCAGCTTACCTTTTTATCCTCGTTTCGTACTCTAGCTTTTGTTTCGCCATTTCCTGCTTTAAGCTTGACACGAGGCTGTGCAAAGCACTGTGGTTGCTTGTGTTGTTGACAACAAACGTCTCACTGTTGTCGCTGCTGCTGGTAGCTCGGCTGCTGCGGCCCCCCACACTTCGTCGGTCGCCTTTGTTCTCATAATCTCCTGGGTTGGAGAGGTCTTCGTGTTGGGGCTCATCTAGCACAGGGTCTTCAAAAGTGGCCCCATAAAAGTCTTGCTCAGGGCAGGTAGTAGTAGAAGAACGGCAGGAGTTGGAGTGCTCAGGGAGAGAGATTTCACAGGAGGAGGTGGACCAAGTTGCACTATCAACACTCTGCTTATCTTCAGCGTTCACCATGGAGAACTGTTGGTGAACATTGTCGTAGGTGGAGAGTCTGTTGTGTTGCCCTGAGTCACTCATGGACTCCTTCGGCTTGTTGTCCCTCAATGTCACATACCCGTTGGGCATCCAACTCTGGGTACGGCTGTTCAGAGAGTTGCTATGAGCATCAGCACTGGAAATACCCATTCGTACACCGCCATTCTGCACGCTATGTGTGCCCATTTTAGTTACAGGCCCTTTCAGGGAAGACGTTCTTCTAGTTTGCAAGGTACCATTCGGCAAAGCTGGCGATGTTTTCTCCTGACCTTCTACAGAACTGCTGAAGGACCCATTGGTGACTATGCCACTGCCTTTATTAAATGCGGGGTTCTTTTTCACCAAGAGGGGCGGGCTTCTGGTGATGTCCAGTTTATGAATGCTGTTTCTCGGGCTGTTTGACTTGCTTCCAGGTTGGGCAGTAGGAGACCCATTGTCCACGATGGTTCTTTGAGGAGATTCAGGTTTCTCCCAAGAGCAGCGCCGCACTGGTGATAACTCCTTGGTATTGTTGTTCTCTTTGTTCTGGAGCTGACCTATTATCACTTTCTTTTGGATCTCATTGTTATTATTGCAAACCTCTTGCCCACCTTGGAGGTCTCCATCCTTTGGAAATAGTAGTTCGTGTTCACTTATCATCATGGACATCAATTGCTGGACAACAACAGTTCCTAGAAGGAAGTTATATAAACACAGACGCGTTAAATATGCAGTAGTAACTGCTGACAAATACAACTTGCACATAGTTTGCATGAGCACCTGTCTACTTTGTGTGACCCAGCATCTTTTACTGGATCTGATGAAACAAAGCCAAAGGAGACCTTCTGGTTTTATATGCTATTTCATTCATTAACTTCTATCCCTTCTTATTAATCACAGCTTGGAAGTAACACATCACAAATGACAACATTATTAGTAATGTATTTTTTTTTTGTATAAGGCAACTTAGAATGATATTCTTAAAAAGCTGCATAACAATTTATAGTGTTTTTTTTATTTTATGGGTTGTTTTGTTTTGTTTTTTGTTGCAAGATTTACTTGTCACCTTGAAATGTTATTCCTGGCCTGGCCTTTTCATCTGATTTGGGTGATTGGGGCCATTTAATCAATTTTTAGAAACAACATCTTGAAAGGTCAGGCAAAATTAACCAAATAGTAATTAGTGTTACAGAATACATCACAACCCTGTATTGGGTAATAAGCAATGCTAGCAAGTCACTTTCAAAAATAATAACAAGCAACAGATTACATTTCAAAAGCTACCTCCCAAGATCTGCTCTTAAATAGCCCAGGAAAGCTCCATTCACCAAGTCGTCATATGCAGAGCAACTACCTCTGCTGGATTGGCTCCAGACTGCAAGCTCACCAGAAGCTGTAGTAAAACAATCATACCATGAACCCATCAAACTTTCCAGTCTCCACCTCCCCACCACTGTCGCAATTATTTGGTTAAGCTTTGCAGATGGCCCAATGTTCAGGTGGTTGAGCCATCATGCGAGAAGAAGCTAAAACCTACAAATCATGTTTCTAGGCCTCACAAATGCAGAGAGAACATGGGAAGTTAAAAGAAATAAAAAGCAAGATGATGAATAACCCAATTACAATATAGGAGGTTTACTTTAATATTTCTCAAGGCACAAATGGCACTTGGTCAATCTCAGACACCCAGTGCAGGAAAGGATTCATCCATTTCTATATTTTGTTTTTGCTAACTGGAAGCGTATCACCATGAGAAGGGCTGTTAAATTAATTTCATATTATAAATATTGTTAAGCTCTCCAAAAATAAGGCCAGGCAAAGTCACTGGAGTGCATCACACAGTGCAGAATATGTTTCTGTGGTTATAAATCAAAGCAAATTCCCTGAAGTTAGGAGATGATGGAACTGGAAAGGCAGTATCATAAGAATAATGGCTCTATGCTTTTCTAATGAATGCTGGGGTACACAAGCAGCAAGCCATCCCTTTTAATATACAAATCAAATTTTTAGAAGATGATGTAAATATGTGACATCTTTCCCCTTAGATCCCTCTGTAAGTGGAGCGGATGGGTGGTGGATCATAACTGAAGTGCTGTTTTACAGTGTATTTCCATGCTGTGCATGGACAAGTTTGCGCCACCATTTCCCACTGGATCTGTGTCATTTTTACAATGCTTAGATTAAGGCTATAAGAAGAGACATGATAGATTAGACCCCAGGCCTGCCTGGTGCAGTATACTGTTCAGACACTAGCCAATCCACTGTGTGTAGTTGCCTTCAAGCAGAACAGAACTATAGCAGCATCCTCATGCAGATATTGATCTACAGAGACTTATTGCCCATGCTACTGGACTACAGAGACTGTAAGGTTGTAACTCTTCTTTATATAGGAGTTGCTTCAGAACTTTGGTAATTTTGGGTGATAACACAAGTCCTGAAACTTTGCCAGATACACCCTTCCCTCTACATGAGTTACACAAGCAGTTAACTGAATTCCCAGATTTAATGGCTTTGGAAATATGTGAGCGTAAGAGTGCAGCCAAAATATGAACATCTACGAGCATGAAAGGATCGTTTGATTTGCATACTGTCCTTCCTTCGATTAGCAAAATTAATTATTTTCTGAGGACAGATCCATAGGAGGAGGAGAAACTGAAAAGCTGTTGATCTTGATCTTTTGGGTTTTAAATTGACTGGGTGCCAGTCAGTTGTATCTGTCTACGTACACAATGAATCGTTAATCTCGGCACCTGGAGACTAATTCTTCGTTAAGTTAACCTAAGTATTCTCAACTCCAGATGAGAGTAAAAAAAGTCCATCCAAGGCTGAACAAATGGTCAGCAAAGAATTGCCAGCGTAGACCCTTTCCACCCTATAAAGCCTTGAAAGAAGATGACTAAGAGTTTATCTGACCTGCTTCTGCCCTTTTACAGATCAACACTGATATGAAGGAAATCTAATGGGTTCCTCCTTGGTGAAAACATCAAAACATTTGGTGAAAATTATAACTTGCAGTAATTGTTGGCACTTTTCCTCACTAGGAAAATTTGGGGTATCCCCATGCAAATTGCCAAATATCTCTCAGTGAATTTTTAAAGAGTTATACACAATTTTCTCCAGTTGACTACCAGCAGGATCCAAATTCAAACATACACCACCTGCAGTGGTTTAGGAGCAGGCAGGAGCCTCGTGTGCTGATACAAGTCTCTTGTGCTGGTTGGTCTCAGATTTGCAAACACAACGAGATCTGCCAGCCCTACTGCTATTCTAGCTGGGAACATCTGGCAGAAGAAACTACAAGGAGTAGAGAAGAGAAAGGGGAGTGGAGGAGCTGAGTTGCTCCATATTCGAACTTCCTTCAAGCTAGGGAAACAGTCACTATGCCAGCTATAGCAGGGTTGGGATAGTCCTTCCAACACCCCTATACTGGGAGTGTTTTAGAGGCAGCACAGCCTCTCCTGGTTTAATAATAATATAATCTTAGAACTGCAGAGCTGAAAGGGACCCTATGGATCATTGAGTCCAGCCACTGCCAAGGACGCACAGAGGGGAACTGAACTCCCAGCCTCTACAGACAGATGCCTAAACCACTGAGCTATCCTGCAGTTCAGTGTTAGCTCAGCTGGCCATTGGCCAGTTAGTATTGCACCTTAAATTACATGGGTATGCATTTTTAAAATGCAGATACTTTTACGAGTTCTCTCTATCCCAAATATGTAATTTGCCAGTTTTTACCGATTCTTCCAAAATGAACTGAAATCAATCATTACCCCACCTGCGCTGCTCAACTTCCCTAGGTACAGCTGTCCCCAACACGGAAAGGACTATGTAGTACTTGAATGCCATAAAGATACTGAAGATGCATAGCAATTATCCAGCAAGCAGCAGCATCACCACTAGAGATGGGCATCAACTTTGATTTGGAGGTCCGGCCCAATCTGTTGCTGTGCTTGCACAGATGTTGTGTAGGCACGGTGCTCTCCCTTCTCCCCTGGGGAGGCAGGGAGGCAAGCGCATGTTGCCCAAGGAATGGGTGAGTGTGCAGGGGAGCCGAGAAGAACACCTGTGTGAGCCCAGTAATGAACTGGGCCAGACCAGAATGCACAATTCTCATGCCTATCTCTAATTACGACAGATACCACATTGCTTTGGCCAGTTCCTAGAGGTGCATGAAACATTAAAACCTAAGCTAACTGCAGTTCTCTCATTTTCATCTCAAAGCATATTTCAGCTCAGGTCTGTGCCAGACAGTTGCTTTTGTCACTTCACAGAAATGTGGGTGTGTTTCCCAAAATACATGCTACTTTTCTGTGTATCATACAACTGTGCAAATTTTGCACCCACGGATTGTGTTGTGTTTGCACACATTCTTAAAGCATACACAGTTCTGTCCAAATCCTATTTTTAAGACTGGCAAAATACTGACATCAGACCATAAATGGTGTTTGGCTCCATGTTTTGTTCTGGGAGGTGTGAACTGAGTAAATCACAATCAGAAACAAATTTTTCTATAAAGCTGCCTTCAAGACACACCCCAACATAACATTCTCATAATGTCCTGCTAGATCTAACTACTTCTTCATGGATTGCTGCCTTGTCGTGGCGAAGGGGCTTGAGTAACTCAGAGAAACTATGGGCTATGCCGTGCAGGGACACCCAAGACGGACAGGACATAGTGGAGAGTTCCGACTAAACGCAATCCACCTGGAGTAGGAAATGGCAAGCCACTCCAGTATCTTTGCCAAGAACGCCCCATGATCAGAAACAAAAGGCTAAAAGATATGACGCTGGAAGATGGGCCCCTCAGGTCGGAAGGCGTCCAACATGCTACTGAGGAAGAGCGGAGGACAAGTACAAGTAGCTCCAGAGCTAATGAAGTGGTTGGGCCAAAGCCGAAAGGACGCTCAGCTGTGGACGTGCCTGGAAGTGAAAGGAAAATCCAATGCTGCAAAGAAAAATACTGCATAGGAACCTGGAATGTAAGATCTATGAACATTGGGAAGCTGGAGGTGGTCAAACAGGAGATGGCAAGAATAAACATCGACATCCTGGGCATCAGTGAACTAAAATGGACAGGAATGGGCGAATTCAGCTCAGATGATTATCATATCTACTATTGTGGACAAGAATCCCGTAGAAGGAATGGAGTAGCTCTCATAGTCAACAAAAGAGTGGGAAAAGCTGTAATGGGATACAATCTCAAAAATGATAGAATGATGTCAATACGAATCCAAGGCAGACCATTCAACATCACAATAATCCAAGTTTATGCACCAACCAGCATTGCTGAGGAGACTGAAATTGAACAATTCTATGAAGATTTACAACACCTTCTAGAACTGACACCAAAGAAAGATGTTCTTCTCATTCTAGGGGACTGGAATGCTAAAGTAGGGAGCCAAGAGATAAAAGGAACAACAGGGAAGTTTGGCCTTGGAGTTCAGAACGAAGCAGGACAAAGGCTAATAGAGTTTTGTCAAGAGAATAAGCTGGTCATCACAAACACTCTTTTCCAACAACACAAGAGGCGACTCTATACATGGAAATCACCAGATGGGCAATATCGAAATCAGATTGATTATATTCTCTGCAGCCAAAGATGGAGAAGCTCTATACAGTCAGCAAAAACAAGACCTGGAGCTGACTGCGGTTCTGATCATCAGCTTCTCATAGCAAAATTCAAGCTTAGACTGAAGAGATTAGGAAAAACCACTGGGCCACTCAGGTATAATCTAAACCAAATCCCTTATGAATACACAGTGGAAGTAAAGAACAGATTTAAGGAACTAGATTTGGTGGACAGAGCGCCTGAAGAACTTTGGATAGAGGCTCGTAACATTGTTCAGGAGGCAGCAACGAAAACCATCCCAACGAAAAGGAAATGCAAGAAAGCAAAGTGGCTGTCCAACGAGGCCATAGAAATAGCAGAGAGGAGAAGGGAAGCAAAATGCAAGGGAGATAGGGAAAGTTACAGAAACCTGAATGCAGACTTCCAAAGAATAGCAAGGAGAGACAAGAGGGCCTTCTTAAATGAACAATGCAAAGAAATAGAGGAAGATAACAGAAAAGGAAAGACCAGAGATCTGTTCAGGAAAATTGGACATATTAGAGGAACATTTTGTGCAAAGATGAACATGGTAAAAGACAAAAATGGGAGGGACCTAACAGAAGCAGAAGACGTCAAGAAGAGGTGGCAAGAATACACAGAGGAATTATATCAGAAAGATGTGGATATCCCGGACAACCCAGACAATGTAGTTGCTGACCTTGAGCCAGACATCCTGGAGAGCGAAGTCAAGTGGGCCTTAGAAAGCCTGGCTAACAACAAGGCCAGTGGAGGTGATGGCATTCCAGTTGAACTATTTAAAATCTTGAAAGATGATGCTGTTAAGGTGCTACATTCAATATGCCAGCAAGTTTGGAAAACTCAACAGTGGCCAGAGGATTGGAAAAGATCAGTCTACATCCCAATCCCAAAGAAAGGCAGTGCCAAAGAATGCTCCAACTACCGTACAATTGCACTCATTTCGCACGCTAGCAAGGTTATGCTCAAAATCCTACAAGGTAGGCTTCAGCAGTATGTGGACCGAGAACTCCCAGAAGTACAAGCTGGATTCCGAAGAGGCAGAGGAACTCGAGACCAAATTGCTAACTTGCGCTGGATTATGGAGAAAGCCAGAGAGTTCCAGAAAAATATCTACTTCTGCTTCATTGACTATGCGAAAGCCTTTGACTGTGTGGACCACAGCAAACTATGGCAAGTTCTTAAAGAAATGGGAGTGCCTGACCACTTTATCTGTCTCCTGAGAAATCTATATGTGGGACAGGAAGCAACAGTTAGAACTGGTCATGGAACAACTGAGTGGTTCAAAATTGGGAAAGGAGTACGGCAAGGCTGTATATTGTCCCCCAGCTTATTTAACTTATATGCAGAATACATCATGCGGAAGGCTGGACTGGAAGAAACCCAAGCCGGAATTAAGATTGCCGGAAGAAATATCAACAACCTCCGATATGCAGATGATACCACTCTGATGGCAGAAAGTGAGGAGGAATTAAAGAACCTTGTAATGAGAGTGAAAGAGGAGAGTGCAAAAAACGGTCTGAAACTCAACATCAAAAAAACTAAGATCATGGCCACTGGTCCCATCACCTCCTGGGAAATAGAAGGGGAAGATATGGAGGCAGTGTCAAATTTTATCTTCCTGGGCTCCATGATCACTGCAGATGGAGACAGCAGCCCTGAAATTAAAAGGCGCCTTCTTCTTGGGAGGAAAGCGATGACAAATCTGGACAGCATCTTGAAAAGCAGAGACATCACCTTGCCAACAAAAGTCCGAATAGTCAAAGCTATGGTTTTTCCTGTCGTGATGTATGGAAGTGAGAGCTGGACCATAAAGAAAGCAGACCGCCGAAGAATTGATGCCTTTGAATTGTGGTGCTGGAGGAGGCTCTTGAGAATCCCCTGGACTGCAAGGAGAACAAACCTATCCATTTTGAAGGAAATCAATCCTGAGTGCTCACTGGAAGGACAGATCCTGAAGCTGAGGCTCCAGTACTTTGGCCATCTAATGAGAAGAAAAGACTCCCTGGAAAAGACCCTGATGTTGGGAAAGTGTGATGGCAAGAGGAGAAGGGGACGACCGAGGATGAGATGGCTGGACAGTGTCTGCGAAGCAACCAACATGAACCTGACACAACTCCGGGAGGCAGTAGAAGACAGGAGGGCCTGGCGTGCTCTAGTCCATGGGGTCACGAAGAGTCGGACACGACTAAACGACTAAACAGATCTAACTAAATGGAAGAAATCAATCCCCATGGGGAGAGATTGAAAAATGTATCCCTTTCCCAAGACAAAAATCAATCCTTTAAATTCATCTGATCAAATGGAAAGAACAGGTGGTACAGCTAAATAGATGAGAAGAGCAAAATGTTCCTAGGAACTCACTCAAATGTTGGCACTAGTGAGAAACTAGGAAGATTTGCAAGGGAGCTCATCCTGCAGACATAGAATCTTAATTTAAAATATCTCAGAATGTTTCTTATCATCACAGTTTGACATTGCTTTGGCTCCACCCTCTGGAATTCTAGGATTCATAGTTTCACAAGGTACCTAGCATTTTCTGCTAGGGAGTTCTAGTGCTGTAGTTCAGGAGGCCCCTAGCAGAGAATTGTACATACTTTGTTAAACTACAACACCCAAGTTTCCATCAGATGGAAACATGAAGTGATTTCAGATTGCGGTATCTGGATAATATAGCTATTACTCATATTGAGTTCCACTAGGATGTAGGAGGAAATCCAGACACCACTCAGGAGCTCATCATATGGTGATAAATCTAGTTCCCAACCAAGCTTGAGAAACATGGTATAAATTTAATTTTATGTTTTATACTCTGGTTCCTAGAAGCTGGATGAGTAACTTAAGGAATGCAATATTAGAATAGTGCAGAAAGTGGAATCCTGAGATGGATGGTTGGATTTTTCTCTTCTCTTAACATGTTGTGCTATGCCAACAAGAAAGAACCATGTATGAACCAGACATGCAATGGTATCTGGAAGTGGACACAGTTTGAGATACTCATCCGGTCTTCTTGTACTTACTAAGTGCCACATACTTATCTCCAGCTGGAGGTCACATACCATTTAGTGTAACCAGGCCTGGATTAGTGCTGTATAGAATGCCATTTTTAATGTACTGCATGTGTTATTTTAAGTCTCAGAGGATCTTAAACACTGAATTAAATAGATATCAGCTATAGCAATCTCCTGCTGAGCTTTGGCATTCATGTGCTGCCATGGTCCTTAGATCAATTGGGTTGGTGCCCCTTGCCCCCAAAAAACTCACCTTCCATAATGGTCAGAGGGTCTTCCACTTTGGGACGCAGGATGTTGGGGCCAAACACAGTGGCCAGATTTTGTACACTCATCTTGTTTACTCCGGAATAGGACTGGACTTCATCCAAGAATCTGTTCAGATATCCCACAGCAGGAGGATGAGAAAAGGGGAATCCAGGATCAAGACTCAGTCAAGAGGGCGAGGTGACATGAGACATTATTCATAGAATCATGAAGTTGGAAGGAGCCTGTAAGGCCATTGAGTCCAACCCCCTGCTCAATGCAGGGGTACAAATCAAAGAGTATCTGCAAGGTGGCTGTCTAAAATTCCCTTGAATGCCTCCAGTGTTGGAGGCACTCACCACCTCCCAAGGCAATTGGTTCCATCGCTGTACTGCTCTAATAGTCAGGAAACTTTTCCTGATAATCAACCAAAATCTGGCTTCCTGTATGGTTCCCAACTTGAGAATGCCACCTAAGTTTTTACTCTTCCTTTCTAGCATTGTTCCCATTTCATATTTGGGTAGGAAGATATATTCCCATAAAAATACTTCTTTCTAAGCAAATTCCTTCCTTCCTTCCTTCCTTCCTTCCTTCCTTCCTTCCTTCCTTCCTTCCTTCCTTCCTTCCTTCCTTCCTTCCTTCCTTCCTTCCTTCCTTCCTTCCTTCCCCTCCCTCCCTCCCTCCCTTCCTCATCCTCCCTTCCTTCCTTCCTCATCCTCCCTTTCTTTCTTTCTTGCCCTCCCTCCCTCCCTTTCTTTCTTGCCCTCCCTCCCTCCCTCTCCCTCCTTCCCTCCCTCCCTCCCTCCCTCCTTCCTTTCTCCCTCCCTCCCTCCCTTCCTTCCATTTATATACTGCCTCATTAGTGTAGTGCACTATTCTGGGCAATTTATAACAATAATGAATAAAACACATAGATATTAGACTACTAATACATACTGAGAAGTTAAAAACATTTTGAAGATAAAACACCTGGCACCAAATGCAGGTTCTCGATGAGATAGCAGAACAAGAGGTGTAAAACCAAGCAGGGTCAGTATGGAAGGCATTCCTGAAAAGCAGTATTTTAAGTTGCTTTCTAAACGTTAACAGGGAGGGGGCCAGGTGTAGCCCCACTGGGAGCTGGCGCCACAAAGTTGGTGCCACCACAAGGAAGGCCTGATCTCTTGTAGATGACTTATGGACCTCCCCTGGGAGGGGGGATACGCAGAGGAGCATAGCCCCGGAGGATCTGGTGGGCTGGGTAGATAACATTGGGGAGAGACACTCTGACAGGCAAAGCAGATGAAGGGGGACTGATCCTGATTAGGGCTACATGCCAAAGAAAATCTCTTTGAATTTAAGGTGGCACAAGGCTTTTGGATCAGATCTATACAGCTAACCTCTCCCTGCTCACCACAACCCCCAAATGATTTCTTTGGGAATGCAGAAATGATCCTTTGATCCTTCCTGGGGTAATTTACCTGCAAATGTACTTCAACAGGTTGAAATTGACAAGTGGCAAACTCTTCACTTGTTTCACTAATTCATTCAGCCCCTGTGTGAAAATGGCAAAAATAAACAAATCGTAAAGCAAAACCCACAGTTTGACAGCATTATTAGAAAAATGAGAAAAAGGGACCAAAACACAAAGATCCATACTAAAAAACCCTTTAAAATTCTCTGTGTAAAGATTGCGATCAATGACTGTTAACTGCTTTATAGCATAAGAAAACAAATTACAGCTGCTAGGTTTTCAGGTTGGTAGTAGAACAATGCTAACTGTGTTCAGTCCTTGGGTGTACTCTGAAAGCATGTCCCCCAAAATTAATATTTCCAAGTTCTGCCAAGAATCCTATGGCCACAGACCAGAGCAGACTGCACATTTGAGGGGCTCCTTAGCCCTGCATCTCCTGGTACACTTCTTTTGGGGCCCTGAATTGGAGCTAGTTGGCAGCGACATTCCTGCAATTTGCAGGAGGTGTGGGGTGCCATTTTAATTACCCACAATACCCCTCCCAAGAACATTCACAATCCCCTGCAATTTAAGATTAGAGCTCCCGGATATCTGGGTGGGGGAATTCCTGCAGACTTCTGGGGGGTGTAGTCCATGAAGTCCGAAAATTCCATGCCTAGTAAGAATGGCAGCATCTTCATAAAAGGCAGATACATGCCACATACATACAGGGGAAAGTCACAGCTGAGTGATACAATGCATACACTGCATTCAGAAGACCCCGGGTTCAGTTCCGGCTATTACTACCTAAAGGGATCTTGTTTAAAGCATCAGTTTTAAAGCTACAAAGGTTGTCACCATTAATAGCAGTCAACATTGTCAAAGACACAATCCTGTATAGAGTTTGGTGAAGGGTTGGTTGGTTGGTTTTGGGACAAAACACAAATCCTGCAGTTGGGGAATTCTGGAAGGTATATAGTAAAAAAAAAAAAAATTCCCAAAATGTTCATCTCTCTTTCTAACATATAGTACAAAAACATCCAGTCCAGAAACAGTGAAGTATGATCTTAATGGGATCAAAAACCCCAGATAAGATTCTACAAAGCAGCTGGTCATTTGGGTTTCCAGAATCAAGAAAGCAAACTCACCGTTTCCTCTTCTTTGCTCAGCAGCTTGGCACAGGCAAGAAAATCCTCATATTTGGAGTATGGGATGACCGGTTCCGGGAGCTCCCTCAGGAATAATTTCAAAAGAGAGGCCACTGTGTGTACGTCTGTATTTCTGTGCAGATGGAAGGGACAAGATTACCACTAGAAATACAATATTCCTGGAAAGTCATTGTGACCTCTTCCTACCTCATTGAGGAAAGTCAAATCAACACTTTGGAAAAATGTTGGCATATCAGAAATCGTGCATTATTTAAAAACGATGGCTCTGTTCAACTGAATAAGAATGGTAACTGGTTCACAGTGGAGTCCCAAAGTTCAGTACATTGCGTACACACAAATTCCACCAGCGTCACTCTAATCTGGTGACCGCCATATTTCTTGGGCCACCAATCCCACCTTTCCTTGTCAGTGTTGCTATTGGCTATGGTTGTTTGCAACCATGGGGGTTTAGATCAACATGTCTGGAGAGCACTAGGTAGAAAAATCCTGAACAACTTTAA
This sequence comes from Pogona vitticeps, assembly GCF_051106095.1. NCBI lineage: Eukaryota > Metazoa > Chordata > Lepidosauria > Squamata > Agamidae > Pogona > Pogona vitticeps. Next base: position 13,565,695 of record NC_135787.1, on the reverse strand, counting down.
CAAGCTTATTTATTAAAATTTCTGATTTTGCTTTAGAGTGGGCTCAGAAGAACAGTTGGGATCAGACCAAAACAACAGCGTAGTCCAAAATCCTGATGCCCGAAGTGACCAGCCACATGTTCCCAGAAAGTGTCTTCATCAATGGTTCCCATCCTTCGGTCCCCAGATGTTCTTGGACTAGAATTCCCTGAAACCTTCACCATTAGCTGTGTTGGCCAGGATTTCTGGGAACTGTAGTCCAATAACATCTGGGGACCCAACGCTCAGAAGCACTTCTCTATATGCTGGGCAGGAAGGCAGGAGTTTCCCCTTCCTCTGATGTTTGCCTAAAGCCCCAACAATTGAGCCACCTTCAGGGTAATGTCAGGAATAGGCAGAACTTTAAAAAGTTGAGGTGTTGTTGTTGTTGTTGTGTGCCACAATGCTCACCATTCTTCAGCCAACAGGGCTGAGGGCATTGCTATCTTGGACCAACTGGTAATGCCCACATCCCAGTAGCGTCCACAAGTGGCAAACCTTCCAGCCTCCTTGTGCTCATCCCATATTTTCCTGACTACCTGTTTGCATTTTCCATACAACTGAGTGATGAATGGAGTGAGGAGGACCATCCCATCTCCCTAGGGTTCCCCAGCTTGTGTGCCCAGATGTACTTGGACTTCAGCTCCCAAAAATCCTGGCCAGCACAGCCCGTGGTGAAGGCTTCTGGGAACTTTAGTCCAAGAACATCGGGGGGGCCAAGCTTGGGAACCATTGCCCTTGTAAAATGTTGCAACTTGGGCCCAGGTGCCAGGTGTTTTGTTTGTTTGTTTGTTTTAAAAGCCTGCAGTTGGATGCAAAATGTGCATCTGGAAAAAGCTATGCTTCTCTGGGGTGCATCCTGGTTGCACAATCAAGCAACAGACATGTAGGACTAAAGGTCTGATCAGCCTGTGAGAAAGAATGGCATCTTATCACTCCAGTCAACCCCCCCAAAAAGAATAACCCTGCCACTGGAACAAAAAGATCGGGGTTGGTCTGAAGTGCTATGGCCCACACATCACACAAAAGCCAGGAAATTGCTTGCACTGGACCGCAACACAAGAGATCCAAAATGCAAGCTATTTCCCCATCTGATCGCACCCTGGGATAGCCCCTGTACCTCATCAGTTAGCCACAATTAATCACTTCAAGTTATGTAAACACCAAGAGGATCCCGGCCAGTATAGAGCAAACATGTTAACAACATGTTAACTATCACAGAGCTCCTATAATAATGGAAGCAATATGATATAATACGATACAATGGAATATAATAGAATACTGCTGGATAGCTCAGTAGTTTAGGTCTCTGGCTACAGAGCCCAAAGGTTGGGAGTTCAATTCCCTACTATACCTCTTCGATAAAGGCTAGACTTAGTGATCCCTACGATCCCTGCTAGCTCTGCAGTTCTATCATAATCACTTTTTAAAAATATTCCTAGTCCAACGGTGTTCAACGTTTTTGAAATTAGGCTGAGTTATAATTGGTATGAGGAATGCAAATCTTACTGTAGACGTTTTGGCATTACTAGGCAAGAAGCAAAAACCCACTATTTCAAAACCATACAAAGAACTAAAGACATCTTGGCAAACAATTGCACGCCAGTCCATTTTATTGTATTTTTTATTTATTTATTGTATTTCTTGTATTTATACCCCACGTATCTAGGCGGCTAGAGTGTACATGTTATAATCTTTCTTATGAGGCCCGTAAGGTGCTGAAGAAGCCTCAGGAACTATGCTGTATCCATATATTGCCACTAGATGGTGGTATTGCAAAATAAGATTATGAAGAGAATTTTTTTTTTCTTCAAGCTGGCATTTTCCATTTGGTCTCAGGTTGGTTACTGCTGGCCTTCCTGAGAGCTCTCAAGGTGAACTGTGAGCCCACCTTGTGAGACATGAGCTTTTCCAAAAGCAAGGCTTAATTTTTTAAAAGAAAGGACACAGGTTGGCAAATCTGAACCGGAGATCCGGCCCCTCATTTTAGCTGCATGGGTCTAAAGTGGCCACATTTACATGACTGCAAAGAGGAAATTAATCACCAAAAAGAGGAAACAGGAGTGGGCACAGATATGCATAAATGTGACTATGTTGATTTGCACGGAGAGATGCACATGAAGAAATAAGATGAAACAAAAATAAAGACCCCATTATGGAGAGGATTGTGATCACGTGACCTCAGTATACCTCCACACACAGCCTACTCTTCCTGTGCTACTATTACTGACGGGCCACTGCGTTGTCTTCTTTTGGTGCTTGCTTGCTTGCTTGCCTTCATTTAGATGCCAATTTTCTCCCCATAGAGGAGGCTAGGTGGCTCCCAGTCATTTGAAACAACAAAAGAGCCACAAACAAGAACATTATAAGACCCAATGTTTTAAAAGAAAACAATGAAATGCATAGCAAGAGGGCTTGATTGGAACAGCTCTTCAAACGGAAGGTGCTTTCAAACAACGGAAGACATTTTCAATCAAAAGACTGCCCTTTGATGCAAGGATAAATAATTGCCTTATATGAGATCCAGATACGATCAGCAACTGTTGTGACTCATAAGGAAGAACTGAAATGTGGAATGGAAGAATGCTCAGGAAAAAAGGGCCTTGTTTGAGAATACTTTCAAGGGTTTGAGTGCGCAGGAGCAAAAAACCTTGACCTTTTGATGTGCCAGCTTCCTCCACATGAAACACACAATGCACGCAGCATGAGCCTCACTTTTATTATAATATACAGTAATAATCTTAGAACTGCAGAGCTGGGGGGGATCCCTATGGATCATCAAGTACCGTCCCTGTCAAGCGACGAACTGGGGAATCAATCTCCCAACCGCTGGTTCCACAGCCAGATACCAAAATGACTGAGCTATCCAGCAGTTCATTGCTTCATTGCAGTCGTGTTCATATGATCAGAAAACTGGTATTTCTTCATTAGCAAGAACAATCACATCATTCGCCTCTCTTCACCAGCTTTCTTTTTAGATCCTGAACCTAGTTGCAGAGGATAATGGATTTTTTCCCAGCAACACTATATTGTTGTGAGCTACTGTTCCATACATGCCTCAATCAAGCAGTTAGGGCCCTCTAGCTTTGCAAAAATAGTCTTCTTGTAGGAGGTGATAACTTGAGTATGATGATGTAGATCAACCTAGAGACTTGCATTTTTTGGGCTGGCTATGGGGACTGGTCTGGATGATTGGCTGTCTCTCAACCTTTATCCTTGCACCAAACGGCTCACCTCTCCTGGCAAAAATGTGACAACAAGCACTTTAAAGAAGGTGACCTACAGCACAATGCTCAGGAGAAACACTGTTTGTTAGGGACCTAATCTTCATTTACTTTATTCTTCTGGGTAAAACCCAAAATTACAAAAGATTCGCTCTTGGTGGGATTTGTATTTTTGTATTTCAAGACTTTTTTTGATGGGATGGGGGGGGGGGGAATCACACAGTGTTTTTTGTGCCAAAGGCTCGGATTTTGTGCAACAGCCAAAACACATTTTTGTGGAGGATACACTTTTATGTGTGCAAAATACATTTAAAAATCACTGACAAAATAAGTTCTGCTCTTTTTATTCATGCCCAGAAAGCAAGCAAGCAACCAACCAACCACTCCCATAACAGTTCACAGTTATTGTTTTTAACAGAAACCTCTTTTTTAACCAGGGACAATAAAGCCTCTTAACATTTGTTATATCCTCATTGTAGGATCCATGCACAACAAGGAAAATGTTTTGCCAACATAAGGGAAATATTGCACAGCTCTGAGCAGTTGTTGCAGCCCTAGGAAACAAAGCAATTCAAGGTGCGGCTGGTGGGTGTAGGGTTCAAGGTCTGCTGATCTACCAGATGTTCTAGACTGCACCTCATACTATTGGCCATACTGGGTGGAACGTCTGGGAGCTGACCTTCAAAACTTTTGAAGAACCAATGTTTCCTCATCTCCAGTGTTGTGACATCTCTCTTAGTATCTGCTTTGGCAAAAACTGGGGAATGGATCTTCATGTTTGCAACAAAATTTGACTCTGCTCTAAGACAGTATTGCTCCTTTGGAGAAAGCAGTGTGGTCATTGAAACGGGCACCCTTTATGGTTAAACTAAATCATGAAAGAACTGTTGGATAGCTCAGTGGTTTACACATTTGGCTACAGAGGCAGAAGTTGGGAGTTCGATTCCCCACTGTGCCTCCTTGAGATGGGCTGGACTCGATGATCCAGAGGGTCCCTTCCAGTTCTGCAGCTCTAAGATGATGATGATGATGATGATGATGATGATGATGATGATTAGCATCAGCATCAGCATCAGCATCAGCATCATCAGCATTATCAGCATCATCCACATTCTCAGTTGCTTTTCATTCCCTTCAGTGTGATCAGCTACATACAGTATATTGTGATGCTATACACATTTATGTTGTAGTGCTGGATTAGGTGGGGTCACCCATTTGGCCCTTCTAGGAAGGAGAAAGCACTAACTGGAAAAATCAGTGTCCTCAACCAATTCCTCACTGTGTCTCCTTGACAGGGGCTGGACTTGGTGATCCATAGGGTCCCTTTCAGCTCTGCAGATCTAAGATGATGGTGAGGATGATGATTACATCCAGTGCAACCCTGTCTGAATGTACTTCCTTCTCCTTTAACATTGCACAAAAAAATTTTTTTAGTGTACGATGGATTAAAAATGCCTTGGCCAAATTCCACCTCCCCCATGTCCAGAATTGTCTTCCCATCAAAAGTGTGCTATTTTCCTCCCCCCTTTTTAATAAACTCCAAAGAAGCCAGCAAATCAAGTTTTTCAATTCCCCACCTCCACCAGCTGCTCCATCAAAAACAAACGACTCAGCTTTCTGCACGAAATGGAGAGTCAGCAATAGTTTTTCCTCCCATAGCAGGCAGGACGGAGGCACAGCTCAGGTGTGGATTAAGTGCTCGGAACTTTTTAAAGGGAGCATCAAATCAGTTTGCTTCTGAAGCCAGAATGATATGTTAAGCAAAAAAAAAAACTGAACTCGTGAGTCAGGGTCGATGGATTCAACCGGCTGCCTTACTTTTGAAATGCCCCATGACGAGAGGTATCCTAATCCAGTGGTTTCCAACCTTGGGCAACCCAGGTCTTCTTGAACTGCAATTCCCAGAAGCCTTCACCACCACCTGCGCTGGCTGGATTTTTGGGAGATGTAGTCCAAGAACACCTGGCTGGGAACCACTGCCCTAATCTATTCTACAATGGTGTTGAGAGGATTCGAATCAAATTACCTCACATCACTTGTCTGATGTTCTTTAAAGGAAGGGTAGGATGCAACAGGAGAAGCAAGATCATTAACTGCTGAAAAAAGCCAGTGATAAGGCTGAATCAGTCTTCACTGAGTTTGGCACATTCATTCTTTTTCTTAGGTCATTTCTACTCACCACACTTCTTTTCTTATTCCAATGTTACCAACAGCCACCCTGTTTCCCAGAAAATAAGACCTAACCTGAAAATAACCCCTAGTACTATTTTTCAGGATTCTCGTCATATAAGACCTACCCCCCAAATAAGCCCTAGTTAAATGAAACCCCACCCTCCACCCTTGTGCCACATTGTCCAGCAACCAGAAAATGAGTGTAAAATAAAACATCCCCTGAAAATAAACTCTAATGCGTGTTTTTGTTTTGAGCAAAAATTAATATAAGACCCTGTCTTATTTTCGGGGGGAAACGGTACATGCATGGCGATGCTTTACACATTTATGTTGTAGTACTTGATTAGGTAGGGTCACCCATTTGGCCCTTCTAGAAAGGAGAAAGCACTAACTGGAAAAATCAGTGTCCTCAACCAATTCCTAACTGTGCCTCCTGGACAGGGGCTGGATTTGATGATCCATAGGGTCCCTTTCAGCTCTGCAGCTCTAAGATGATGGTGAGGATGGCAATTACGTTTGGTGCAACCATGTCTGAATGTACTTCCTTCTCCTTTAACATGACAGAAAATAATTTGTAGTCTACGGTGGATTAAAGATGCCTTCGCCAAATTCCACTTCTCCCATGCCTAGAATTGACAAGATAGATTTGATTCATCACCAAAAAATGAAACCAGTGGATTGAAATAAATTACTGGCCACCTGTTTATTAAGCTGTAGGGCCAGTCCTACTCTTGAGGAAGGGCGAACTCTTTGCCTCAAAGGAGTAGATGCTGGGAAGTAGCATTATTAAGAGGACAAATTAGCATGCCACACAACTTGCTGTGTGCCCCGACTGTTGATTTCAGTGGAGGATACAATCCACCATCGATGTGAAAAAAAAGGTTCAACTATGCATCTGGCTGGCTTTTGGATGTGAAATAGCGGGTGTGTAGAATGTCACCCACCTTCTTCTTTGCCTCAGCCCATAGCAGGGCTGGCGTAAATGTCTTAGGCCAGCCGTGCTATGTTTTTCAGCTGCAACAGATGTAAACCTTTACTCACTTCATTTTTACAGGTGAAAGCAAACATTTTCAATCTTTATTCTCTGCTGGCCAAAATAGAGGGGGTCTGTCTGTCTTGTATTCTGGGATTTTCCCTCCATAAAATTTGTGGAAGTTTTTTTTAAAATTATATTTTGCAGAAAAATAAATAAAATAAAAATACTGTAAAAGCAAAGCAGCAAACAGATAAAAGTGTATTTTGTGCAAAATACAAAGGTTTTTTTTTTTTTTGAAGAAAAAAGTGTCATTAATGCTTCTGTTGACAAAGCAAGCCCCACTGGAATTTCCCCTCTCCGTGCATGAGTGAAAAATCTCACAGTGGGTGACATTTTTTTTTAATGGGGTTTCTTGATAGGTTGAGATGTAGTTTCTCTTTGGGAATAAGAATATTGGCAAACATTTGTTACACCCTTAGCTGTCATCCGGCGGATGGAAAGAAATCCTCCTTAGCCAACATTGGTAAACAGCTGTCTCACAGGTGTAATTACAACCCTCCTAACTCCTAAAGTGGGATTGATTTCCATTCTATTTTCTGAAATATTTTATATTTTGTCTCTCTTTAACAGCAGCCGCCCATTACCCCAGGTCAATAAACACCGCAGCTCGAGCGGGGAAGAACCCACGAATGCGTAGCCATCGTTCAGCACGATTGTGCCTCTTATTAACTGATGTAGGAGAGGAGAGTATGGCTGTGGGGGGGGGGACCCTTTCGGATCTTGGTGTCATAGCGCTGGTCCCTGGCTCAGACATGACTAAATCCTTTCCCTGCTGTAACTATGGGAAGTGGCAAGCCAGGCACAGGGGCTGATTAGCGCAGAATTTAATTAAACAGTGCATTCCCCGAGGATTTTCTAAATTCTTGGCTTCTCAGTATGTACTTTTTGCCCGTACCTCCCTATTCCCTCTTCTTTAAATAGATACACTTGGACAGAGACAGGGAGCTGGAGAGAGCGGAAAAGAGGGATGAGTTAATTGTTCATTTGATTATCCAGCAGAATATCCACCAACACTGGTTTATAAGCTGGCCCTAGGAATATAATATACAGGCTTTAGGCATGTGCAAACAATCAGAAATCCTTTTCTTTGCAATTAGGGCGGCGTGGATTCCAAGCTTTTCTTTCTTTCTAATCTCGGCCCCCGTTGTCATTGACTTCCTTCCCAGCAGTTGCTACATCAACAACATTTTTTTCCCTTTGTGGTACTGCACACATTGTGGAAATGACTGTCACAGCGCAATTACATGGTCTGGGGGATGTTCATCCTGCCTCCCCTGCAAACAGTAAACACGGAAGGACTACAGGCCAACGTAAGTAAATACGTAACATTCACAGGCAAAGAAATGCATGCCCGTGAGATCATCAGCATTTTAGGAAAGTGAGTGATCCAAGCTCAGGCAGAAAGTGGTAATAAACTTCAGGCAGCAGACATAAGCTGTTGGATAGCTCAATGATTTAGGTTTCTGGCTGCAGAGCCAGAGGTTGGGAGTTTGATTCCCCCACTGAGCCTCCTCGAGAGGGGATGGAGTCAATAATCCATAGGGTTATTAACTCCAATTAACTCATCCCTTCCAGCTCTGCAATTCTAAGATGATGATGAACAAGGCCATTCCAAAAGTAAATGAATAATAGGGATCTCCCACATTGTTATTTCAGAAAGTTGAAAGGGCTGCTGAGGCTTGCAATTGCAAGGGTGGGAATCATGCAACAATTGGCCATTTTGACTTCCTCCTCTAAAGCCAAGGTGGTCCACATGTGGCCTGTGGCATGCCTGTGGCACCCCTCAAACCCTTCAGAACATTTTCCTGGCCAGAATTCAATTGAAAAGCAATGCCGGCACTGCCAACCATCTGCTATGGCCAAATCGAATGGGTTCTTCGCCATCAAGTTTGGAGAAGATGCTGTTTTCTCTGCAATATTCTCCACCATTTTCTGTCCAAAAATGGCCTGAAATGTGTGCTACTGGTTTGGAGCATTGCAGAGCTTGAAAAAAAAAATTGTGGCCAGCTTCCTCTTGAAGGTTCTGTTGCAGCATTTGGAGCAAAAAGAGAAAAGAGAAATACAGGAATAGGCTGACAAATTCAAAAAGCAGTGAATGAATGATTACCTCCCTCATCTGCAACATGGCTGTTTGACTTCCAGTTTGATTCGAAAGAGGATGCAAAATATGGCTGGCTTAAGCATACAACTTTTTTTTAAAAAAATCATTTTCTCTTGCTTTTCTACAAACTATCCTAAGAGATGGATGGACTGTGGTGACACATACATGGAATGCATATTAAACACACACCTGGGCACTGGGAAGGATGACACTGTAATTCACATAAAGGGACTGTAGCCTATAACTCAAGAGAAACAGATTGCCATCCAACCCCCACGGCACACTGAAAAAAAAGCAATGTTTTTTCCCTGTTTGATTTTAATGTTTTTCCCCTGCTAGATTTCAAAGTTTTTCCCCTGTTACACCCCCTTCGGCAGGATGTAACTGTTACTGATCTTGTCCAAACAGTATTAGCTGGGTGCTGTGCCAGCTGGTTGGTGGGGAAGATGCCTTTCTCAATAATGAAGGATTTTTTCCCCTTTGTAGATACATCAATACCGTTTGAAGGGCAGATCCAACCCCTTTGATGTTGTATCGATGGCACTGGCATCAAACACACACATTATTTCAAGACCACCATTTCCACTTGCGCTCTTGTGGCCCATCAGCAGTACATAATATAATTAGACTTATTTATTTCACTTTATATATTTCCAGACTACTGTTAAACATGGAAGCAACAATGTACAGGATGCATGTACACCCCTGCTCCATACCAGCACATTCTGGAATTCAGTCTAACTGTGCGCCCAACCATCAGAAAACCATCTAGAATAATGTTTATTGTGCTTTTTCAATCAGTTTCTTTCAGAGAAAAGCAAACAATAAAAATCCTTCACTGTTACATCTTATGTAGCTGCCTGCTCTCACCAGTCTTTATGATCTGATGTGGCTGCCATTGTATATAATCACTAATGACCTGAAAAACTGTCTGATTCATATCAGCAGTGTGTTCTTGCTTCCAAAACTTTGAGGGGATGACACAATGTAGCAAATACAGACCTAGGTCCAATTGCTACTCTCAACTACAATAGATGCATTGAATCACATGTAAGTCAACATTTATGTAAATCCCATTGATTTAGTGGGCCAGTTCTAACTGAGACTAGCAACTGAATTTAGACCATAGAGTGTTGTATTTGAACTATGTAGGCTTGGTTTAAAATTTTTATTCAGCCAGGAAGCTCACTGGGCAATCAAAGTATCATAGAATAATGGAGACGGAAGGGACCTATAAGGCCATCAAATCCAACCGTCTGCTCAATGCAGGAATCCAAATCAAAGCAGATTTGGCAAATGGTTATCCAATTTTCTCTCGAATGCCTCTAGTGTTGGAGTGCTTGCTACCTCCTGAGATAATAGGTTCCATTGTTGTAGTGTTTTAACAGTTAAGAAGTATTTCCTGAAATTCAGCCTAAATCTGGCTTCCTGTAGCTTGAGCCTATTATTTTGTTTCCTGCAAATTATCTCTCAGCATAATACCTATCTCCTAGTGCTGTTGTGAAAATACAACAAGTTACTGTTATACAGTGGTGCCTCGCATAACAATATTAATTTGTTCCAGCAAAATTGCTGTATAATGAAAACATCGTAAAGCGAAATAAAAAAGCCCATAGAAACACATTAAAACCCGATTAATGCGTTCCTATGGGCTTGAAACTCACAGTCCAGTGAAGATCCTCCATAGCGCGGCTGTTTTCGCTGCCCATGCAGCGAGGAATCCATCCCAGAAAAGAGCGGGGAGCCATTTTTTAAACCCGGCAGCCATTTTGAAACCACCAATCAGCTGTAGGAAAATCGTCATTTTGTGAGAATGGGTTCCCGAAGCAGGGAACCGATCATCGCAAAGTGAAATTCCCCCACAGGAAACATCGTTTTGCGATCGCTTTTGCGATCGCAAAAACTTCGTCGTAATGCGATTTCGTCGCAAAACAGTGCTCGTCTTGCGAGGCACCACTGTACTATGAGAAGCTTGGAGGAAAACTGGGATATAATATGGTTTATATGTTTTTAGGTTGTTGGTTTTTTTTTCTACATTACTGTGTATCAAGCATGAGTGGCATTTCTTTTCCAATTTTTAAAAGTGTCCAGCTTTCTTACACATTGGGCTTTATGATGCCCTGCATCTTTTAACACAATTGGCAACTCCACAGTGAAATCACAGAGGAACATTTTCCAGCTCCTATTCCTTAGATTCCATTAGTTTTGTTGCACTGAAATCACAGAAAGTTGAAGCAATCTTTGCATTTGCATCTGGGTGATCAGTGGGGTTAAATATTAAAAATAATTCCACAGTCCACAAACAGCTCTTGGAAATCAAATAATGTGGTGGCACTGCAGGTTAAACCGCAGAAGCCTCTGTGCTGCGAGGTCAGAAGACTTGCAGTCGTAAGATCGAATCCACACGATGGAGTGACCCCCCCCCCGGTCGCTTGTCCCAGCTCTCGCCAACCTAGCGGTTCGAAAGCATGCAAAATGAAAAATGCGAGTAGATAAATAGGTACCACCATGGTGGGAAGGTAACAGTGTTCCATGTCTAGTCGCACTGGCCACATGACCATGGAAGATTGTCTTCGGACAAATGCTGGCTCTACGGCTTGGAGACGGGGATGAGCACTGCCCCCTAAAGTTAGACATGACTGGACAAATTGTCAAGGGGAACCTTTACATTTACCTTACACACAATTGTTTAAAATACTATCTTAGTGCAGGAAAAGCTCACAGTTTTTGAGTGTTTAAACCAATGGTTCTCAGCCTCAGATCCCCAGATGTTCTTGGACTAAAACTCAGAAGCCTTAACCACCAGCTGTGCTGGGCAGGATTTTTGGGTGTAGCCCAAGAAGATCTGGAGGTTGGGTTGCACCAGTTTAGACAATAATACACAAGATCATGCTAGGTATTAATTCACGTGATATATGCACAGTAATAATACTGTACCCTCTAAATTGGGCAGGTCACTAGAGCTGGCCTGCTTTTAAAATGCTAGACTTTGTTTATCTTTGGAAATTGACCAGAAAAATGTTCACAGATAAATATTAATATCTATCTGTGACAGATAAAATATCTTCCTAGTCTATCATATCTCCCTGATCTTCCAGTAATGGTGGTAAGCAAACAATAATTTACTTTGCAAAAAAATGGGAAAGAAATCCAATTTGGTTTTGCTCATTTAAACATTATTTCAAAAGATCTCCAGTTTTCATTTAATTTTTTTTGTTTATCTGTGTAATCGGGGTTAAAAAGATCATGTGTTCCTAAAGTGTAATCAAAGCTGAATATATAATTTCAATGACTATTCAAACAAAATCATAGCGAGTGAAATGTTTGGGAAGCAGCCATCCAATCTATCATGCGGAGAAAACCCACAGTGGGCTTGTTCTTTGAATAAATACAGTTCTGAACTCCTAAGTTTTGAATGGCTTTCATGAATATGGAAGTTATTAATCATATATTGCAGGTCTGTTCTTGGGAAAGGCACTGTCCCGGTGTGATGTAGTTCTGACAATATCAGATGTATGCACTTAAGAAACTTAGGTTCAAATCTGCAGATGGTGGCACATGGTGTGATCTTAATCTAGTCAGTTTCTCAGACTCCCTCATTAGTTTCTTAGGAAATCCTTGGCTGAAGTGCGCAGTCAATATGAATCAAGGAGGTTTGTGTTGATAAAGAAATTGGTAGAAATGCCACACTTCCTGATGGACGTGGTCTCTAGGGGGCCAAATGTTCTTTTTATTTCAGTAGTTCTTGCATTGTAATGTTTGTGTATTGACAAAAAGTGAGAAAGAAGGAAGGAAGTGCCCAGTCAAATCTTAAAATAAATTGAAGAGGGGACAAGCCTCTGTCTGTCATCTCCAGGCCCTAACCATCTGTAATATGGAGATGATAATACCAATAGTGTGCAGTCAAGTAGATTCTGACTTATGACAGCCCCTTCCAAGGTTCTCTTAGAATAGAGTACTCAGAAGTGGTTTACCATTTCCTTCTTCTGGGGACACTCTGTTGCTGTGCATCTTGCCCAAGGCTTCACAGGCTGACTTTACGCACAGTCGACAAAGTGGGCATTCAAACTCCGCACCTCTGCAGCCCAGTACCCAACTCACTGAGCCATCAAGCCATCCGGAGACAATAATATTACAAATATGTTTGCAGGATTACTATATAATTGCCTGTGAAGCTCTTGGACAGCCTTAGTCTCTATTTCTGTCTCTTTCTCTCTTTCCAAGTTGGGTGATTCTTATCACGAATCAAGTCAGTTTGCATAAATTATGTCACAGGAAGGAAATGTGCAGGTCATCCATCCCAGTAGCTCTCCATGTTCCACTCCTGGAGTCCAAATAGGCACAAGAAAAAATCCCAAATCATACCATGATACAAAAAACCATTTTTCTCAAAAAGGACATCTATTTTAGTTATTTATTTATTTATTCAATTTTTATCTTGCCCATCTAGACCAAGGGTCTACTCTGGGTGGTTATCTATATGTTTAAAGGCATTATGCATGTATATTGACCACCAATGCTAAGTTGATGGACTGGGAGAACAGGGGAGTAGTAGAAAAAATGAATCTTTCCGCAAAGTTTTTACATGTATCCTAAAGGTGGATGATCCATGCAATGTAGGGTAAGCAACAGATGGCATGTCACAGCTGTAGGAGAACGTGAGGCTTGGGGATGAGTGAATTGTTATAACTTTTTGGAAAAATCCTAATCCTTTTACTCAGTGGGTCCCAACCTTCGGTCCCCAGATGTTCATGGACTAGAACTCCCAAAAGCTTTCGCCACTAGCTGTGCTAGTGCCAGGATTTCTGGACATTGTAGTCCAAGAACATCTGGGGACCCACGGTTGGGAGGCACTGCTCTAATTGAGACAAACAATTAAGACTGAGAACATTCCCCATAGATGGCTCTCTACAGTGTGCCTGAAGACCTATAGTGAAGGAGAACTTATCACACACACCCCTAGATAATTGGTTCTATTCTGAAACTGCTTTTGTTAAACACTTTCTCCCAATGTGCAGTGGAAATCTACATGTCTATAACTAAAACAATTCAGATAATTAGCCCTGCTTTCTGATGCATCGGAGAACAAAGTGTTCCTCTATTCTATCAGAGACTAAGCTTCAGATATTTGAGGAGTGCTGTTGTGATCCCATGTGGGTTTCCTATATCAAGGCTGAAACAGTTTATTCCGTCTTTTGTCATGGAATTTGTAGCCCATATTACCGACCTCCTGCATTGTCCTCCTTTGTACTCTCTGTCCAATATCCTTCTTAGTGCCCAAAATATTCCAGATGAGGCCTAAGGCAGAATAAAGTGGAGCTAGTCCCTTATCAGACTTGTCACTTCAGACAAGAGCATAGATTCCTACCTATTTATGGCTGAGTGTTCCTTTCATAAAATGAGAGATTATAATACTGCCTCATATGACAATGGGGAGGTTTTATTTATTAATGCCTGCAAATTGCTTTGAGACATTGTGATAGATTTGGCTGCAAAGCAAGTGCAGGCAACATTATAATTAACAGTCATAGCTGAGAAGCACACCATCAACTGAGCTGAGAATGGGAGTACCTTAAGCCTGCAGCTCGCCTGGTATGTCAGATTTTCCAGGTTGCTTCTGATTTAGCATGCAAAGTGGCACAATTCATTTGCTCAATTCTCCTGCCAAAATCACGTACAAGGAGCAAAAGAAAGGTCATAACATCTCTCAGGACCCTGGACAGCAGCTATACTCCAGGCTTATTGCTCCACATTAGAACCAATAAACAATCAAGTTGGTCAGGTGGGGTAAGCAGTCAGAGGACATCTTAGTGACAATATGTAGCTTATGAATAAGTGATTTATGCAGTTAGCTTTTCACAAAAACTGCAATCTGATTATGCTGGGCACTGGAAAATTACTTGCTAGTGGCCAGAATCCTATTGTGGATTTATGCCAGGGTATGAATAATGGCATAACCTATGGTGGTATTTTGTTACTAGTTAATAAGTCATTGCTCTCATTCCCAGTCTTGTGCCTGTCTGTGAGTCGCAACTTGTTAATTAGTGACAATTCATTGGGTGAACTTTACACAATTACTTTGATACCAGGGTAAATCCAAAATCGGATTTACAAGGAGCAACAGAATTATTGGAACCTCGGCTTCTCTGAACTTTTTAAAAGTATCCTTGGGGTAAGGGAAGGTTAAGTAGAAGCAGCAGCAGCAATAGCAGTGGCAGCTTTTATTCTATCCAAGTCTTCCTAACTACACGGAGAGTCTCTATACAAGATAGAGGCTTTCCTCTTCAGATAACAGTAAGCTGTGGGATCAACATTGTCCCTCTGTTCAGGTCAACCCCCTTTCTGAACATCTGAATAGAGCTAAACCCCGTGCAGGCATTTCCCTGCATTCAATGAGGGCTAAATAGATGGTCTTGATAGGAACATCCATGTAGACTCATTGTCCTCAATGTATCTCCGCAGAGCTGCCAGTCACTGCAAAGGAATCTGAAGTGTATTCATCTGAATGGGACTGCAGGCCTTCTAGGCTGGGAGTCCAACTTCACCACAGATCATGAACTTGCTTACACGATCCTCAATAGGTATGGAGAGTGAAGTCTAAGTGACTTCCAAGCATGCGGGAAAAGTTGGGGACATAGGATTTGCATGTGTGCCCACTCGCCTACCACCCATTTTGTCCTCCACAGAATCATAGAATCATGAAGTTGGAAGGGGCCTAGGTGGCCATAGAGTCCAACCCCCTGCTCAACGTGTAAATAAAGCTCTATTGTTCCACCACTCCCATAAATTCATCTGTGAAGATTCTACTAACTCTTTCACTCCCTCTTGCCCATTGACTGACAACCCATTTTTGAAATCTGGGGTTGCCATCTCCGATTCTAAGTGATACTACCAGGAAGAAGAGAAGAGGAAGAGGAAGAGGAGGGACTAATGTTTATATGCACTTCTAAAGACCCTTCTGAGACCATCGTAAAAGCATATTTCCAACACTGATTGATTATTATCAGGGGGACAACTTTAGATAAATTGGTTGGAGGATTAGTGCTATCACTGCTTCCTGAAGAATCCTTTCTTCACATGTTGAAAACCTTATATCTTGGCCATATAAACATCACAGCAGTTTAGTTGAAAAGCAGGACATTCCAACATGATCCAGATCTGTGTGAAAGTAATCCCATATCTTGTTCAACTCCCATTAAGAAGCCACAATTAAACCACCTTTAACCCACTCAAGTGAAAATGAAAGGAACCCATAGAAGGACAATAAAATAATAAAGTGCTTAAAAGTAATTTCATTGATGAGCAGAGGCATCTTATAATGTTTCAACATTCTTCTCCCTTCGTGGTACAATTAATGCAATCCAGTGCTCTGCTTTCTTAATGCACAGTTGTGGCTGGAGGGAAATTTGACAGCAAACAACTCACATTTTCTTCTTGTAATAAATTCTCATCATACAAAGAGTTCTTCACTGAGCAGATAACAAAGTCAAGTTCCACTTATTGCCCTTGCCACTCAACCCTTCCAGTTTGTTTGATTTCCCAATATTCTAGTTCCGCTTCTTTGGTATTTCAGGGGCTTCTTTCCATCCAAACCAAGGAAATGTTTGTGTCTGTCTCTCGTACAATAGTAATATACTGCTTTCTTCTAGAAACTCACCAAAAGCCCAATGTTCTTACTGTCTTTTTGCTGCAACTGGTGCCCTCTTGTGGTTTGTTCCCATATTGTTTAGATTTTGTAACACAGCTCTCTTAGCATGCAAATCACACCAGACATGGCATGTGCAAATATCTGCCTTTTTAGAGTGCAGGCTCCAGATTTTTCTAGTTTGCTTTTTCTCCTTCTTAATAAGTGACCCCAACTAATCAAGTATTACAACATAAACAGCTATAGCATCATAATTCCAGATGAGGACAAATAAAAAAAATGGCGATTTGTTTTGATCTGTTATTCGTCAAGGTTAATGGATCAATGAATACAAATATTCTTTGATGAATCAACAAATCGACCGTCTGGATGATCATGTCCAGCCCCTGTCAAGGAAGCACAGTGGGGATTTGACTCCCAAACTCTGGGTTCGCCACTGAGCTATCCAGCAGTTCACAACTACACAAAGATGTTGCATATGGTCCTGAGAAATCACAAAAAAAGGGAGCAAACTATCTGGCGTATTCATAAACATTTGTGAGAGGTTTTGCTTGGCTGCTATATTATCGGGAAAACACAAAGTTATCAAGTCAAATGCCCTTGCTATTTGCCTAAGAAATGTCTCACTATGAAAATGCACAGAAAACGTTGCTGAGTAAGTGCATTATGCCCTCAGGCCTGTAAATGGGGAAGAAGGCTGGACCTACAAAGGCCATTACAGCACACTATTATCTATCCTGTGTGGTCTCATCTTGCTGAACTGCCTTCACTGCAAGGCAGGAAATGCAGCTGCTGAGGCCAGCAGAAAATAGGCCGCCAGAAGCTCAACAGTGGCAATTTCCCCACACCTCACAGGCTCCACTGAATAAATTGCAGTGGCTAAATGTGATTACAACACAAAAGCACTGCAGCAGAGGTGGGAGGGCAAGGCCATTTATTAAAGAAAATCTCTCTCTCTCTCCCTCTCCCTCTCTCTCTCTCTCTCTCTCTCTCTCTCTCTCTCTCTCTCTCTCTCTCACACACACACACACACACACACACACACACACCTTTTGTGTGTATATAATAAATGAAAACTCACAACAGTCCATGGAAGAGCAAGGGACTGGCATTATTTGTATGCCTCTCATATTTGACAGGAAAATAGTCACAAGTCACTTCAGCTGGTGGTCTATACTACCAATTATTGAACTGTGAACATACGTTACTACCCGCCTGCTCGACCAGACCAAGGGTCTGTTGAGTCCAGGGTCACCTTTTAGAAATCCCCATCCAAATGTTTCTGGAAAGCTCGACATCCCGCCATGAAGGAGAAATGTTTGCTACCTTACCTGTCGAACAATGGCTTCTCCCCACAATCGAAGGCATCCTGTAATTCTTTGACGAGGTTCGCCTGGCCGGGGAGTCGGAAAAGCCCTTCCTCCTTCAGTCCGCGCAGCCGAATAAAATCCACGCATTGTTCGACCAACATGGGAGCCAGATGGTTTCCATATCTTTTCTCGTAGCGGATGGTGTCTTCCAGCTTTTGCCCAAAAATCCCTGTTTGTAACAACAGAAGTGGCGGGTGAATTCAAGGGAAGTGCTGTATCCCCAGCTAGAAACATTTGGACATTCCTGATAGTTCCTTTTAATATTGAAAACATACTTCCTCTCTTCATTCCCATGTTCCTTGGCCATGCAGCTGTTTTAAATAACAGATAAATTTATGCAGAGGGAGCGGATGTATTTCCAGAAGTTTTCTGGATATTTAATAATTGGCACTGAGCAAAAATCCGATCACTTCTTCAAATCGCTCCGTCTTTCACTGAAAATTTAACTATCTTAGTTTATATGCAGCATTGTGTTCAAGGAACTTGGAGGTGTATATATGGGAGCATTTAGTTTTAAACTTCCAATAACCCTGTGAGATAAATCAGAGGGAGAAAGGATGGCTGACTGAAGAGCATCCAGTGACCTTTATAACTTCCTGGACTGAGATCACCACTCTTTGTACTACACCTGTGTTTCTAAACCTTTGCTTCTCCAGATATTATAGATTTCAACTCCCTGAATCCCTGACCACTAATGACACTGGCTGGGGCTTCTGGGAAGTGAATCTGGAGGACCAAGAGAATTAACTGCTGGATAGCTCTCGGGTTTAGGTACAGTATTTGGCTGCCCAGCCAGACATTGGAAGTTCCATTTCCCACTGTGTCTCGTTGATGGGGGCTGGATTTGATGGTTCATATAGTCTCTTCCAGCTCTGCAGTTCTAAGATTATGATAATGATGATGATGATTATAGTATATCAGTGCAATGTTATGCCAACATTTTAAGTATTGAGAGACTAATATATTTAGTTATCTTATACACGTTCAGTAGAACATTTTGAACTCAAATGAGTTCTCCTGGGTTTTCATTTTTCCCCCCATTTGTTTCTCACTCAAGCTGCACATGGCATGACTATGGGCAAAAGCAGAATTACGTAGACATGTTTCAAACTATGACCTACTATCACTTCATTTTACAGGACCAGGATAGTTCAACAGTAAGAACGCCGAAAGGTCCTGGCCAGAATCCTGCAGGAATCACAGAGCATAATAAATCTGCAATCATGTCAGTGCTGAGTACAATCCAGCCAGCTATCCAGCAATACTCTCAGAAGGCTTTTAATTGAAATAACAATTAAAAGTCCTGATGGCAATTTTAATTGTATTTTAATTATTTTATCTTTTATTTTAATTGAATTTTAATTGTTGTAAGCTGCTCAGAGACCTTTGGGTAAAGTGGGTGGCATATAAGTTAAATGAAGTGGGTGGCATATAAGTTAAATGAATGAATGAATGAATGAATGAATGAATGAATGAATGAATGAATGAATGAATGAATGAATGAATGAATGGATGGATGGATGAATGAATGAATGAATATGCCTGGGTTGTGCACTTGGTTACTTGCCTGAAGCAGCTGTCAACACATGGAACCCATGTGCACAACTGCACTTATGAAAACAGTATTTGCAAGAGAATTCTGGGCTCTGAAATTATGAAGGAAACTTATTTAATGTGGTGGTTGAGATCCAGCCTACATTAGTTGAACGTATGGTTCCATTTACATTAATGGAGCGGGTTTAGTATGACCTATCTCTTAGATTTAAATAGGAACTAAGGCTACTAACAGTGTGGTTTGGTGGCTAGAGTGAAGGAGTATGACTCTGGAGGACAGGGTTCTCACTGGGGGAGTGGGACTAGTAAAACCACTCCTTGAAAGTCCTGTAGGGGGTCCTAGAAGTTGGGTCCAACTTGACAGCATGTAACAACAAGTCTACTAAACTAAGACTGTGTTCTCATAGGTGCCAGGACACACAACCAGGCACCTCAAAAATATGTCAGCTCTCCTGTTCCAAGGATGATGGGAGAGACCTACTCTCAGAGGGGGAGACCTAACCTGAGAACACACTTCAGGGCCATCACAGAAACCTCCATGGCCGATGCTCCTCTGGTGTAAGCAACTTCTCAGAGTGTTCCCAAACCAGCAATGTATAGACTCATAAAACTGAAAAGGTGGAAGGGACCACAAGGATGAAGGTGTCCACCCTACTTGCTGAAGTAGGAAATTTACAGCTAAGCATCCCTGGCAGGTGGCCATCTAACCTTCTGAGGGAGTTTGTGTGATAGTGAAACAGCTCTTACTATCAAGAACAATGGTAATTGTGTGCTGTCAATTCTGATTCATGGCAGCTTTTTCCACAGTTGCAGAATGCTCAGAAGAGGTTAGCATTCCCTTCTTCTGGATGCACTCTGAGACTATGTAGCTTGTTCATGGTATACAAAAGTTCTTCCTAATGTATAGGCAGTATCAGCTTTCTTGCCTAGAGTTTGTAGATTAATTTCTTCCTTTGAAGCTAATGGGCAGCAATTAATTTTTTAAAAAAACAGAAAAGGCAAATAGAGAGTGAACATTTAATTCATCCCCATTCCCCCCCTCCACCTAGATAAGTCCATTCCTCTGTCCTTCAGTCTTCCGCCTGCAGCTGGTAAGTTTGTCCCACCCGAGTGACATTTTGTACATATTTATCAGACTCAAAAACCTTTGAAACAAAAAGGGCACATTCCCAGGCAAGGATATTAAAGGCTGCAGCTAAATATGGATCCAATAGTTTAAGGAAAATTAAGGTTGATCAGTCTACATCCCAATCCCAAAGAAGGGCAGTGCTAAAGAATGCTCCAACTACTGTACAATTGCACTCATTTCACACGCCAGCGAGGTTATGCTCAAAATCCTACAAGGTAGGTTTCAGCACTTTGTGGACCGAGAACTCCCAGAAGTACAAGCTGGATTTCGAAGGGGCAGAGGAAGTAGAGACCAAATTGCTAACTTGCGCTGGATTATGGAGAAAGCCAGAGAGTTCCAGAAAAACATCTACTTCTGCTTCATTGACTATGCAAAAGCCTTTCACTGTGTGGACCACAGCAAATTATGGAAAGTTCTTAAAGAAATGGGAGTGCCTGACCACCTTATCTATCTCCTGAGAAATCTATATGTGGGACAGGAAGCAACAGTTAGAACTGGATATGGAACAACTGATTGGTTCAAAATTGGGAAAGGAGTACGGCAAGGCTGTATATTGTCCCCCTGCTTATTTAACTTATATGCAGAAAACATCATGAAAATAGGCCGGACTGGAGGAATCCCAAACCAGAATTAAGATTGGCAGAAGAAATATCAGCAACCTCAGACATGCAGATGATACCACTTTGGTGGCAGAAAGTGAGGAGGAATTAAAGAACATGATGTTTTTTCATTTGGCTGAACTCATTTTGTTACCCATAATGTTCAGGTGTTTCAATAAATTATAGGATCATAAACCATGAACCTGCAGTTTGTTCATTTGAAAGCATCAGACGCAATCAAAATATGCATGAAGAAGGTGAAGCAATTATCTTTTTAGTGTCTTGCTGTAATTTTATAATTTGTTAATCTATTTAAAAGCCTGTCTTTAAAAAGTGACACATACTTTTCATTACCAATCAATCAATCAATTACTTATTCAAGATTTCCAGTTCTGATACAGAGGCAGGACTATCACAAATGCATAGATGACATTTCAAGGGCCACATTTAATTTTCCTGGGAATTTTGTTTGGCATTAATTTTTTTTATAGCATATAATGTTTTATTCTTGAATGCAGGGGTGAGAATGAAAATTAAAATAAGCTTTTCAGAGATACTTTAGGACTATGGTTTTCTTAATTTTAAGATTTCAACGTTCAATCCTGAGCAAAATATGAATAACCTTCCTGGGTCCACAGGGACGTGGTGGCACTGTGGGGTAAACTGCAGAAGCCTGTGCTGCAGGGTCAGAAGACCAGCAGTTGTAAGATTGAATCCATGTGACGGAGTGAGCTCCCATCACTTGTCCCAGCTCCCGCCAACCTAGTGGTTCGAAAGCATGCAAATGCAAGTTGATAAATAGGGACCACCTTGGTGGGAAGGTAACAGCATTCCGTGTCTAAGTCGCACTCGCCATGTGACCATGGAAGATTGTCTTCGGACAAAAACGCTGGCTCTATGGCTTGGAAACGGGGATAAGCACCGCCCCCTAGAGTTGAACACGACTGGACAAAAATTGTCAAGGGGTACCTTTACCTACCTTTACCTTTACCTTTCCTGGGTCCACAGAGTTTAGCAGACCTTCCTCTTTCTTAGAACGGCAAAGCTGAGGGGGACCCAATGGATCCTCAAGTCCAACCCTTGTCAAGGAGGCACAGTAGGGAAATCCCAACCTCTGGCTCCACAGTGAGAGATCTAAACTACTGGGCTATCCAGCAGTTATTCCAGTTAGTTAATTAAAAGCTTTTAAAAAAATGCATCGGATTTAAATGCAAAAATAAAATGACACATAAGTGAAGTTGGGTTCTTTCTGAGAGTATGTCTCACTGAATTTCATTTTTGCAGCCCTTTGCTTTCTTTCTTTCTGCTTCTCTTTCAATATCTTTTTTTGCTTAGAGAATCTAAGACACAAGAGCACAGAGTTAAGAGCTGCAGGCTTGTCACCTACCTTACATTCTGCTGAGCATTCATTTGTGCACAGTTTGCTAATTCCTTAGTGAAAGGTACCCTTCCTTTCTCCCCGGTAGGTTGATATTAACAACCGCTTTGACTGTGTTGTATTGTAACCATTTTTTCCCCTTTCATCTCTTTGGCAAGGACTCAAGGACAATCCACTCCATTTTTTTAAAAAAAATACACCTGTTTCTTTCTTTCTTTTACTCCCTTTCTCATAATGTCATTCACCACAACAAAACAAATCCAAAGAACTTGTTAAAACAAAACACTTTTGCTTGGTTAAGCACTCTACCATAGAAACACCCTCCGCTGTGATCCGTCAGGAATATCTTCAGCAGTTTCCACCCTGTGACTTCAATAGCCTCACTGATTTTTAAAAACTGGATAGCTCAGTGAAAGCCAGAGGTTATGAGTTCAGTTCCACACTGTGCATCGCAGAAGAGTCAACTTGTGTGACCTTGGGCAAGTTGTATTGTCCCAGTAGAAGGCAAGAATAAACCACTTCTGAGTATACTTAGAAAACCCATAAAAGGGTTGCCATAAGTCACAGTTGATCCAACAGCACACAATTATTATTATTTACAAAGTAGTACCACTGGTATAAAGATGGAGATGATGATGACAATGACGACATTGATGTTTTAAGCACACCTTTCCTTAAACAAAAACCAAATCCAAGCAACTTCTAAGCAAAATGTACAAAACAATAACAATATAAAATATAAAGCTTAGTCTATCTACTAAAATCATTTCACTTTACCTTTCTGTCAGAAAGGGAATGCCTGCTGAATAGCTATTCCAGAAATCATATCATCATGAATAAAAATGGAAATAAAATCAAGCAGGATATGAATTTACGAGATTATG
The DNA here is from genome assembly GCF_051106095.1 of Pogona vitticeps. NCBI lineage: Eukaryota > Metazoa > Chordata > Lepidosauria > Squamata > Agamidae > Pogona > Pogona vitticeps. The sequence goes on along the minus strand of NC_135787.1, from coordinate 13,542,585 downwards.
TTTTTCCCTTCCTATGCTGGGAATTTGCAGTTACTATAATATCCTTATAGAATTTGGTTATCTAACAAACCAAGGAACATACAATAGATCCCTTCATGTAACCAAACTGTGTTAGAATTTTAACCTAAGGGGGAAATAACCTGTTCTTAAATACACCACATAGAAGGAACAAAGACAAGGTATTTCCCTATATTCAAATGTTCCTTAGACATAGTCTAGAGGGGCGGGGTAAAAATCTAATAAATAAATAAATATTAAGTACAGTATGTTCATTTTCTGTGCATGTTTAATGGACAGAAGTTATCAAGTGAATGATATGATTTATTCATCAGAAGTTGCTATTCCCTTATCTTCTGGAAATTCCATCTCTCATCAAGTCTATTAATTAACCTAATGCCTCTTAGAAGACCAGACTGGTACAGCCACATGATTAAGAAAAAATACTGAATACTGACTTATTAACCGAAAACTTTTCTTACTATAAAGGTAGGAATGTTTCTTTACATCTCTCGTTCTGGAGAGATTCTGATTTAATTGTGATTAATCTTCTTACAAATTAGGGGAAATTTCATGTATTTAGCCATTATGTCTGGCTAACAACTTAAAAGTGTCATACTACATTTTCCTGGCAATCCATGGAACAGTTTTCTAAAAGTGTACCCTCATTCAGTACTACCAGTCAAGTAATTCTGGAAACTATGGGGGTCTATGGAGAAAGAAAAAAAACTTAACCACCCAGTCATTTCTATACTGTGCAGGCATAAATTCAAGAGCAGTCGATGCAAATTAGTCAATGACTTGCTATACTTTAATCAATGTTTTGTACCTAGAACCAAAATGGTTAATATGTAGTAAGTGGGCAGTACCAATTCTGATTTAGCTGTTTTTCCCAAATGATTGATCTAGAGCACCAGTTTTCTATAAGGATGTGATTATTTTCAAGATAAGGATTCTCAGTGAGAAAGACAGAAAATATGTTCGAAGTTTCTCTAGCTTCTTGCAGTCTTCCTCTGAAGTACACAACTACAGGATGATGGGTCTAGCCTCTATGAGGCTGGACAGAAGGTCGTATAACAAATTTCCTGGTAAATCATTGTGTAATTTGCAGTAGATTGCTGTCTTGATTTCTACCCACTTCACAACAGCAGCAAGAAAAATGTTTTCCTTTCCACTGTGGATGCGTTTCTGAACATGAAGCCTATCCTAGTGTGTGGCTCATGCGGAGCAGTCCATAATTAGTACCACTCCTTACACCAAAATTTTGCCTTGGGCTCCTTCAGTCTCACTTCAAAGCCACTATTTTGTAGTTGTTACTGACTGGTCATCCTTCTGCATGTGACCTTTTTGTTTCACAATTGCACCTTAAAGAAACAGACTATTTTCCAAATAATTTTTTAGCTTTATTTTAACAACTCTAATTCTCTGTCTGCTCCTTCTCATACTTTTCCCTCAGGACAGAAGCCATGGTTACTTTTAGCGATGGCTTGGTTCCCACAGGAAGCCTCACCTCTTCAGGGTGTATCTAATGGCTCTCTCACATGATGATACTTCGGAGCACAGCTCCCATGGCAATATCTAAACTTAGAACTCCCATTATATAGGTATAAAAAGGAATAAAGCCCAGCCTCTCCTCTTCTTTAGGAGGAGACTTTCAAAATTCCCAGGAAGAACCTATAAGGGCAAGACAATGGCTTGCAACTAACTGTGACTGCTACGAGCTTAGGAGATTGGATTCTTTGCTTACCTAAGCAAGATGAAAGACTGTCGGCTACAAAGCATGGCATTGTTCTCCCAATTCCCCAAGGAAACCACAGTGGCAGACTGACCGTTTCAGAGAGAAACTTATCTCTAAAGGTGAACGCACCATTCATCCCTCAGAAAGGACGCATGAAGGCTTGCCTAGGTCACAGCTCCTTCCTGCAGGATAAATCTTTTACACCGCAGAAACCTTGTCTATTGTTCATTGTGGAGTTGCGTTCGGTAACTCCGCCTTACCATGTGTGCACGTGAGAGGAAAGTGCCAGGTGAACATAAAGGAGTCAGACCAAAGGCCTATTCAGTTCCGCACTCTTCTGAAGCAGACCAAAAGGCTTATCTATCCCAGGGCTTATCTCCTACAGTGGAGATATGAGAAGCCCACAAACAGGATGTGATGCCTATAACACCAACCCACTGAAGTTCTCCCACAATTAGTATTGAAAAATATATTGGATCTTACCTAGATAGTAACAGTGACTACATTATGACTACAGTAGCAATTTGTCCCATTAGGACTGGTAGCATAAAACAGGCACAAAAGTCAACAGTAGGGAAGCCCAACTAATTGTGCTTTTCTTTCTTTCTTTCTTTCTTTCTTTCTTTCTTTCTTTCTTTCTTTCTTTCTTTCTTTCTTTCTTTCTTTCTTTCTTTGTGCGGACTCAACATGACTTACAAAAATATGCTTTAAAATCCATAAATAATTAAAAATACACTAATTAAACTTTGAAACTTGGACATGCAACACACATACACACCCCACAGAACTATGAAACAGATTTTAAAATCCCCCCACACCTCCCCATCTCAATTGCACAAAAATTATATTAAAATTAAAATATAATGGTGCCACATGTTTTTGTCTTGTTTTGTTTTGTTTCTTTTGATTTTGCCTGATATGGATGATCTTTGGTCAATTTACAATTTCTCACTTGAATTTACCGCATGTGAATGTGTGTGTGTGTGTGAGTGAGAGAGAGAGAGAGAGAGACAGAGACAGAGACAGAGAGAGCAAGAATAACCAATATATTATGTAGTTTATACCCTGTCAGCACCATCATAAAACATTACCCTATAATATGTCTCTTGAAAAGGTTTTACAGTTCTTTAGAGGAAATGGTTAGAAGAACATTAGAGATCTATGAGTTAATCAAGTAAAACTTCGGTATGAGTTTTTATATCTTCTTCCGTAGGAAATGTAAAACCCTCTGGGTTTTCCAAAGATATATGACATTCCCGTTCATCCAATAAATGATACCACTGTGTAACTTTCTTTCTACAAGACCAACAGAAGAAAGGAAAACTGGAAGAAATATTAGTGTTAGCACTGTTTCTGTACAGTAGAAGAGAATATATTTTCTTTAGTCTGTACCTCCTTCCTGAACATATTCAGTGTTATCACATGAAAAACAGAGGTCTGAACAACTTCCGTAAGACCATAGTCTTTTCATAACAGAGAACATACAACAACCAACTATGCATGTTCTTAATTTTAGGATTTGAGCCAGTGATTAGTTAAACTGAATTAGACTTCTCAGGCTCTGGATAAACATGTTACTGTTTATTGACTGAAAACAGTTATAGCTGTTTGTTTTCATATTCCAAAAATTAGAACATAACTATGCATCAAGTTCTTTTCTTTTCTTTTTAAATGTAAGAATTGCCAAGAACAAGAAAAACTATAATTGACTCAAATATATATAATAATATATAACTATACAAATTAAACAGATCTATCAGTATAACAGTGCTAACCAGCATGAAAAATAGCCATTAGATTTGTTTTTAAAAAATCAATAGGATCACAGGTTTTGTTTAGAAAAAGCCAAATGACACTGGTTAGTTTTCACTACTTGCTTAAATGGTGGAAAGCGTACTTCATCAAAACAGAAGATACGCATTATTTAAAAAGAGGACAAATGAAGACACAATTCTGTATAAAATTGTACATGCGAATTTATAGATGCAGAATTATAAAAGGTTTTAAACAGACTTGCAGGGTGCCTCCTTCGCATGGAAGTGACTTGGTAAGTAAGGTTGCCTACTGTGATTTCACAGCTTCAAGTTCCTGGTTTCGACAGTTCTTCCAAAAGGGGATTGTTCTCTGGCAGTCCTTCAAACCTAATACAATCTTCCATAAGAGGACACATGACCACCCTACTACATGTAAGCTTGCAAAGAACGGGTCAATTGTACCCCATCTGGGAAAGAATTCCTGAACTGTGGGTCCATTGCTGACCCACAGTTATGCCTGCATCCACTCTGATCCACTGGTGGACCTATGAGAAGGACTTCTCAGGCTACTCGCACAGTGCAGGCAGGCTTATATGGCTGAAAAGATAATGATACTTCCAAAAAGAGGACAAAATATTATTCTCTAGCAACATTTGTAGGAATGTGTGTCCCAAAGAATCTACTGTGGTTCAATTTTCAATTTTGCTTTCCATTTTTAGAGATCCCTGCTTTTAGAGTGATTTCTGATGGACACTATGGATTTCCATCATCTTCTGCAGCCTGTCCTAGGGAGGAACAGGAACACAGTATCTTTCTAGGTCCTTTCCATATGGATACTGAACAACATATACAGTAGCTGTCCTCTGAGTCAGAAACAAGCCAGGTAACAACATTCAGAACATGAATTGAGGGGATATATATATTTTTTTATCTCAGAAGACAAAGGAAGATTATCAACACTTTGAGAACAAATAAACTCTGAATAAAAATACGGATGCAAAACAAGTCATAACATGATTCACCTGAACTGATAGGAAGCATGTGGGACACAAACAAAAGGAAGTGCTTTTTCACGGAAAGCACAATCGATCAGCAGAACTGATTTTCCAAGGTCGTTGCTATGGCCACCAGCATAAATGACTTTTCAAAAAGAAGTGGCAGATACACAGAAGATCGCTGTACTGGTGAATACTAGTCATGCTAGCAAAACTGAATCCCCATTTTTTTTCCAGAGGCAAAGCACTTGTAATTATCAAATAACAGGAAGGGGCACCCCAGGTCTTTGGTCATTGTCGGAAGAGGGTAACGACTTGTATGGAACAGATAAAGGGCAGAAACTGCTGGCTCAGCAGTTTGGTGCAGTTCGTTTCCTGGCTGAACAGCTGGTCTGCAGTCCGGCCCTCTGCCCCCTCCAGCGGGCATCCACTTGGCAACAGCACCCTGCCCCACCTCCTCCAGGTGCTGCTGCTGAGCGGGTGTTGGCTGGAAGGAGTTGGGCACACTTGAACCCCATGGATCAGCTGTTCGACTGGGAAATGAACCATGCTCATCTCTAAGTGCGGAACATCGATCTAGGATAGCAGTTTTTCTATGTAGTCCCAAAGTGGGAAGAGTGAGAAGATGGGAGTGAGAAGATGGCCTGATGACCTGAGGGATGTGCACAGCTGCTGTTAGACGCTGCTGTAGGATAGGGGCCTAGGAATGAGAAGAAATCTTGCCAATATCTGATTTCTGATAAAGAGACACTGATTCAACATGGCTGAAAAAGCTTGTTGAAGATTTTGAAGCCCTCACAAAAAAAATCTTCCTTGCAGCATGAGAACAAGACACCAGATACTTTCCTCTCTCTTTCGCCGTGGTCCTGGCAATTTGTGCAAATGCCTCCAGCTTTCCCCACCCATTTCCAAAGTTCAGCATATACATGCACACTGCAAGCCCAAAAGGACAAGCCGGTGGCTCACAAACTCATTTAATGTTTCTGTTTTTTTCTAAAAAGCCTGTATAAAGGTGAGACAGCAGTTATGACAGTTTTCAGTTTCATGCAACTGTGCAAAATTTAGTCGCATATGCATGCATGTTTTCTCTAAAACAAACAACAGCAACTGTCTTGCTGATTTGTGTGTGTGTGTGTGGGGGGGCTTCTTTGGAAATGCACCGCTAACCACTGCTGCAAAACATGTATCCAGGTTCAGGGATGAATTCAGGAATACACCTAAGCTGTCAACCTGAGTTTTCAGGGCTTGTGTAGCCCCAACCAGAACAGGTTGAATCCCTATTCCCTGATCTTCCTTTCAAGTGATCAGAAGCACCTCCATCTTCTCTGGATAGTTTTCTCACCTTCACCCACCCCGTTACTGACACTGGTTTAGACACTAAACTACTGCTGTGGGATTGGATGGAAGCAGAAGGAAAGAAGGTTGTCATCTGTTTCATGTTAGCACAGAATGCCTGTTGCCTCATATATATGTTAAATAGCACAAACAGAACCCTGAAGCACTTCACAGGGCAAGAGGGTGTTAAGACTCTACCTTCTGATCTTTCCTCTCTAGGAGAGACCAGAAAAGGGAGAGACTTGCAAAACTGAGTTTCCAAGTCCCATTCCAAAGAGACCCAGAAGAATACCATTGTTGATGGAATTAAAAACCACTGGAAGATCCAGTAGAACTGATGGGGACACACTCTCCTCTTCAGTCCCTAAAACAGATTGTTCACCAAGGCATCTAAAACTCTCTCCCATGACCACAACTGAAACCAGAATAAAACGGATCTAAATAATCTGTCTCAGCCAGGAATTTCTAGAGCTGAAAAACTACCATTCACTCCAGAACCTTACTCAAGAATGGAATATTTAAGACTAACCCGTAACGTACATTGGGGTTCAGGGAATACTTTCCCAACAATGATCTTCTTATTATCTCTTTTGAGCAGGCTGGAGGCCTGTCTTGTCCTTAGAAGGACAATCTCCACTCCTCTTACCCACTCAGCCAGTCCCCAACTGAGCTGCTTTTAGGAACCAGGAAGGGCAGCAGTGCAGCATACTCAAAACGAAACATATCCATTCATAAGGAAAAGCAGGAGACACAGTTACATCCACAGGAACTGCAGTGCCAACTACAGAATCCATGTCGGAGTGGATACAAGTCAATTCTACAGAGCTGTCTGTCAAGTGGTCCATGTTCACTTCTTGCTGGTCTTCAGTTTAATAAGCCCTAAATTTCTCAAAACAACTGTTCAGATGCAATGCTAGCTGAAAAGAATTGCTTCTTCACTGGCACAGAATAGGCTTCTAGCCCATGGTCAGGTCAACCTGCTCCAAATTCTTCATTATTTTCTCTCTGTTCTCCTTCCCATTTGCTTTTTCTGCCACTTGTTCCCTGGGGGCAAATGTGACTCAATGATTTGGGATGCAATGATTAGCAGCATTTGTGTTCAGTCCAATAGCTACTTCCTCATTCTAGAGGTCAACTAAGACTTCAACAGGATCACCTGACAACATGCTAGGCAATTTACCCATGGGGCATCAAATAACCATTCAGATCCATCATCTTCCTGGGATGGAGCATTTCATTCTGATTCCCACCCCTGGAGGGACTCTGAGTTCCAGTGAATCTAAAACCCACCACGTAATGATTCGACCATGACAACAGAACTACATAGAATTGTTCTACACCTTGCTGAGCACAGAAGCCTAGATCCACAGTGTGCCCTGCAAGATAAATGGAGCAAGATACCACTTAACCTATGGTTGTCATTGAAGACATAACACTCTTGACAAGGCTGTCCTAACATGGGTGTCGAAGTCCCCAGCAGAGTAAAAAAGCCAACTCAATCAGCTCACGGAAGGAGATTGTTGTGCAGTAGGGTGGGTGATATACCAACAGAATCCCAGTTCCTTCCCAGGCAGACCCATGCTCAAATGCATTGAACTATGGGATGTGATACCTATGAGGTAGACAGAATCACAGTAGACCACTGCAACTCCATATCTCCACCCTCCAGGTCTCAACTGCTGCTGTACAGAGAATCCAGGGGGCAGAGCAGAAAGACCATTATCCCCCATTTCAGATTCATCCAGCCAAATCTCTGTAATACAGACTCACAGACGAAGCCATAAAAGTAGCATGGTAATCAACGTTTTAGGCTCTGAAACAAATGGCCAACCTTAAAGTCAAGGCATTTTCTTCTCTTCATAGTTTTCAACTTACATTGAGCATTCTGAGTCTGATAGGGTGTCCACATTTAGTTTATTAAATCAATTTTACCATTAAGTGGAATTAATTATGGTTTGGTCCTCTTTGATGGAGGTGATCTCAGGAGCAGTTGAGTACTGAAGGGGATGGATGCATCGATTCTGCTCTTGACCTTCCACTTGTACAAAGACATGGAAGAAACCCCCAAGGGTTCTTCTGCTGCTCTCATTCCCTACCAACAGCTTCCAGAACAGAAAGTCATTGCATGTCAAACTATGCAGGGGTGGAGAAAACAGCTGACTGTCTCATTTCCTTATGAAAAGTCTGGAGCAGTGATATTAAAAAGCAGGGGCAAGCGCAGAGGCCTTGGTCTGCAAATTAATCAGTTAATCTTTTTCCCAGGTTCTGAACATTCCAGGAATAGTTACGACTGGAGCGTAACAGAAGCCGAGAGCAGGCCAGATGTGAGACCACAGCACAAGCTGTTCTTGACATGGGTACGTTCACAGTGGCTCTCATACTAGTGGCCAGGTGATGGTAGGTAACTGTCCAACAGCTGGGCAGAGAGCTCACCGACACTGTTATGACTTCCGTTCAGCTGGAATGAAATAAAACAAAAACACTCAACGGCATCACACATGATCCAGAAAAAAAACCCTGCAGCTCTCTGTGGTTATGGACACCCAGTGGGTGTCCTCATCTCCTGCCAGGTGGAGTGAAACCATAACTGTGCCAGTGGGCATTCTGCCCAGATGTGCAACAGAGTTGTTGTCAACAAGAATAACAATAGATACTTAGGTTTTTGGTTAAAACTTGTATCTGCTATATAATGGCAGTCAATGTTTTTATAATTTGGATTGCCTGTGCCTGACATTTTTGAATCATCATCATCATCATCATCATCATCATCATCATCATCATCATCATCATCATCATCATCATCATCATCGTAGAACTGCAGAGCTGGAAGGGACCCTCTGGATGATCGATTCTAACCTCTGTCAAGGAGGCACAGTGGGGAATCAAACTCCCAACCTCCGGCTCCACAGATACCTAAACCACTGAGCTATCTAGCAGTTCAAACCACTACCCTATCATCATCTGGTCAGTGGCGACCGTGCAACAGAGTTCTTTTGTTTCATTACACATGTGTGGTAGCACAGCTTGGGGAAAATGCTTTCTTTGGACTACAATGTCCAGAATCTCCCAGCAAGCACAAGACATGGCCTTGCCCATTGTGGATTTGAGCAGCTGTCATCCTAATACACAAGTCTCTCAAGCTAGCAGACAGGTGGGGCGTTCCTTCCTACATCTCCCTGGGAACTCGGTAGGAATAAGAAGATGTTGCATATTTCAAAACAACTGTTCTAGTCTTGTTTCCGAGGTAAACAAATGTGCCTTGCCAGAGAGTGGGTAGGAATGTCCATCAATTCTGCTTGCTCCCTCAGTTAAATTTTGAAAATCCCAAGTTCCTCATGGCCCAAATTTGTGATTTGTGAACTTAAATGGGGAGACGAAGTGTAGGCGTGTTTAAAAAAATGCAACACAGCAACATCATTTAGAAACTAGAAGAGCCACAATGTCATCTGGCCTTCAGTGTGAGTGGACAAAGAGGAAGAAGAAGCAAAAAACCCAATTATTTTAATAAATTCTTCCAAAATGAAATGAAATTCTCCCACTTTTGCCCCACTACTTTTAACATGCACTGCTGTTCCTCAATAGGTTACGACAATGTTCCTACTATTTACTTAGAGTGGAGGTGACAGCCCAAACATCTTATATCCCAGTCTCCATAAGCTCAAGGTCAAGAATAGTCCAAACTGGTGTTTATTGAGCTGAGGAAATGCTGTACAATAAAGGTAAGAAAAAGAATCCACTCCCCACTTGTCTGTCCATCAGGGACCTGAGTTCCTGATACAATTCCCCCATCCCTGGGAGTTCAATCCACTCCAATTGCCAAGTTGGCATCACTGCGATCGATGAGTCTAAAATCTGTATTTGCATGGTTTAAACCAGGGATCCCCAACCCCTGGTTCCGTGACCCGTTGTCAGTCCGTGGCCTGGGCCGGACCGGGCCATGGAGATAGACCTCCCACCCCCCCACATGCACTCCCCCCTGCACAGCCCCTCTGTGCATGCATGTGAATGTGTACACACCCATGCAAGGACCCCCACTCCTTCACACATGTGCGCAAGCACCCCCACCCTTGGTGCATGCACATGAGTGTGCCCGTGCAAGTGCCCCATCCTTCACACATGTGCACAAGCACACACACACCCCTTCACACATGTGCGCAAGGGGGATGCCACGCTTTTCCCAACCGGTCTCCAGTGTTAAAAAGGTTGGGGAACTGCTGGCTTAAAGTACCAGCCTAGCCAGGGGACTCTATGCAGGGAGAGCTTTTGGAGCTTGGCCACAGTCATGGCTTGTGGTGGCAGCTCCTAGTGCTGGAGGCACTGCTGGCATGCCTTCTGCCTCTTGCACCTCCAGTTCCACCTCTGGGTAGGTGTGGGGGCTGGTTCCTCCCCCCCACTGCCAGACAGGAGCAGATGGGTCTGGTTGGCAGGAAACTAGCAGCCCACTCTTTGATTCCTCCCATGTGGAAGCTGAACAGCATGAGGAGAAACTACCACCTCCTTGGTGCTCAGGGATTCCTCAGGTTCATCAAGCACATCTCCTCAGCCTGCTTCCCCCTCAGAAGCAGTGAACTCTCATTTGTTGGCCTCCATTTTCCTGTCTGTGTCTAGCAATTCCTTCTTCTCCTTGGCGGTTCTCTCCCATGCCTCCCTCTGTTCCTGCCCCTAGCTAGTGGTTCAGACCCAGCCCCACCATCTTACACAGGTGGCTCCCATCCAAAGCCATCTCCTCCCCAGTCCAGCTTGGCCAACCCACTTCTACGCCTGCCTGAGGCCCAGCATTTGATGACTCTAATAGGTCCTCCAGGGGGCACGGGGTGAGGGCAGATGGCCTGCCAGGGGTGCCTGAAGTGACCCCCTCACAACCACATAGATGGTAAAGACAAGGAGCTTCTTGGGGAATAAAGCTGCCAACCGTAATTCATCACTAAGATCTTTGAATGTACAGGGGAATTTAAAAGCCTCCTTCATGTATTCACTGAATTGTTAGAAAGGGTTTGTGGTTTAAGAGAAGAAAATGTGCAGAACCCTAGTTTATGGCTTCATTCTACAACCACTGTTCTTAAACTGACCACTGTCTAGCGATTTCTGCAGAATGAGAGGTCAGCCTCTTCTCACAACTATGAAATTTCTTGGAGCTAGATACCCGGGGGGGGGGGGAGGAAGTAGATACCTGAGGGAAAGCAGCTTCTGCCAAAATGTGTGTCAGAGACAAATGTGGAAGGAGGTGAAAAATCAATGCTGGCAAAGACCTTGTCACATGTTTTCAACTACTGGATGTGTAGTAAACAAGCCTCCCCTTTGATATTTGCAATGTATCCGCTTGACATTTTTCACATACACCTTCTCTATAGAGATTGACTTTCCTCTAACAATGTCATCACCGTTCTTCCTGTTCCCATGTATTTATATGAGAAATGGGATCCCACATTTCCCATGCTGCTGTGTCACTTCACACTTCTGCTTCAGTTGAGCATCAGTGCTGCTTGCCAGGGCCAGCTCCAGGCTTCGGGAGCAACCATAGCAAAATTCCAGCAGTCACCCGCTTCTTGATTACACAGGTCAGATGGATTGACTGGCCTTCCAGTGGAGCAAGGGGTGGACAAGGCATGGTGCATGTGACTTGACTCTCCCAGAGCATGCCTGTGGCCTTCAAGGCCACCTTAGGCTCTGTAACGTTTGGGGCGGTCTCTCAGGCTCCATTTGAGCATCTTGGTTCCATTGCTGGGCTTAGTCCAGCTCATGGTGCCGGCAGCAACTTCGTCCCAGATAAACCTGAGATCACATCCTCCTATGGTATAAATCTTGGCATGATGCCTCATCTCTAAGGACTGTATAGCTTGTGCTCAGCAACCTAAAGGGTGACTTTGGGCCCTTACTTTGGGACGGACCGAAAAACCATGAGCTTGGCCGCTTATTTCCAAAAATAGTGTACATGTGCCCAGCTAACATCAAATAAAAATTATCCACAGAAACATGACAAGCAGATGCTCTGAACCCCTCTGTTTACGTGACACACACAAAACACCACATGAAAGAGCATTTGTGATGAATGTGGAGAGTATTGGCTCAGAAAAACCTCTAACACAAGTTCAAGGAAAGTGAGTTTATTTTATTTTTGTAGATGAAGGTAAAGGTAAAGGTTCCCCTTGACAATTTTTGTCCAACATTTCTGAGGGGGGGGGGGTCGGATTTCAAAATTTGAAGCAAATGTGAAAGGAAAAGAAGGGATATCAAAGGAAATCAAGGAATTTGGAGAAGACTCATTCCATCTCTCTGGTCTCTTACATATGTTTGATTAATTTCTCCTACGATTAGGGCTTAGAAAAGTTCCTTTTTTGGATTACAACTCCCAGAATCCTCCAGCCAGGTGGGTTTTCTGGGAGATTCTGAGAGTTTATAGTTTACAACAGTAACTTTTCCAAGCTCTGCTTGCCACAAAGAGGCCTGCTTGAATAGTCTTTAGGAAACCTACAACTGCAATACTCGACAGTAACACCCAGAAATTTTATAGCAATGGAAAACATCAGATTTGTTTCTTTCTAACAAACGACTGCCATACATGGTGCAACATATAGTACAACCTGTTTTCCCCCAACCACAAAGGCACTTCTGTCAAATGTGGGATAGGCACATCAAACTGGTTTGCAATCACTGATTTACACTCTCCTTTATTTAAAGATCCCCAATGGCAATAAACTAAATAACAGAGATATATATCTCTTTACAGAGAGGTAAAGAGGTTACTAAGCCACTTTTCACTCAAGGCAGTATCTATTATATAGTTCACCTCATCCTTAGAGAAAATACGTCTTTATTGGAATTCATGCATATAAATATTCCACAGTTCTGTGCACTATATTGCCTCTAAACATGAAGTTTCCTTAGCATGGTGACAAAATGGACCCTCATATGTAAAGGCATGCTGCTTAAATACCAGGTGCTGCCGACAATAAGTGTAGGAAGGCTATTGCCTTTACACCCCTTTCTGTGAGCTTCACATGCTGGTCTGATGCAGTAGGACCTGCCTTCTTTTTCTTATCCTTGGCAGCCAGCATCTATTCCTTTCAACATTTCCAGCTTCCATCATCTCCAACTGAGCAGGACACCCTTGTCCAGGGTGAGCTCCTCCATGTTAAGTAGAGGCACTGGATTCTACCAGAGATGAGGGAGCAGAACAAGTTGGAAAAACCTTTTCTGCAGCAAGTGAAACAAATATATGAGCTGCAGATGAAAAGCTGGCAAAGAAAAGCACACGGCAAGGAAAAAAAATATTAGCAAGGAAAGGAGGATGTGGTGTGTATGGGAAGCTTTGGTGAGCTCACCAGGAATATTTCAATCCAAAAGGATGCACTGCTAGCTCTGCTCCCTTACTCAGAGATCCATGTCTGATGACTACCATCTACACTTAAAGTTCTTGGTTTATCGTCCTTGATGTCTGACATTCAGCCAGCTATGATTCACATCAATTTATTTTTTAGGGGGGGGGGAACCACTTTCGGCACTTCTTTTATGTTCAAGTCTCAGTTGCATAGCAATTTTTTTTCACAATAATGGTCACCTTTGTGCCAATAAATCAAGGACAAATAAAATCAGCCTAGCAAGCTTGCGCGCTTTTTATTCTTCTTTGCCCATTGTTTCACCATTTCTATTCAAAACCCAACAGCTCTTCACGCTCACGCCTCCTCCCCCAATCTTATAGAAGAAAGGGCTCCGAAAGTAACAGAAGACAGCACAATGTCAGTGTTAAACAGCACCTACCTTTGCGGAAGCTAAAACATCGTTTAATTCTCCTGTAGGTAGTTTTGGGGACGAAGGGGGATGATGCCAGGGCACCTGAGGCACGGACCCCTGTATTCCTGTCCTCAGGCATCATGCAGGTGTGAAGAATAGTTGCAACCCCCAAGCATGTGTTACAGCCCCTTTCTAGACTGCACGCGGTAATCCACCATTCTTATTTTCGACTATTTTAGTAGTGTTTCCTCCCTTGAGCTTCTCAAGCTGCGGATCTTCTCAACCTCAGCAGAACTTGGCTCTTTACAGGGAATAAAATTGCTATCATCCTTCCTTTGCTAATGCATACGTCTTGTTCGTCCTCCTTGATTTCTGTTCCTGTTGCGTGGCGACAATGGCATTCTTTCGTCATGACAAAAGAATGTCAATGGAAAGGTACATCTTCCATCAAAGGTTGCTTGTGGGGGGCGTCTCTGTGGCAAGATTTGTGAGGACGTGTGTTTCTTCTCAGCTGAAACTATACCGGGTGGAGCCAGTGGGGAGGGAGGGGAGCACAAATTCCATCAGAGAAATAGCAAGGATGAACAGAAAAACGGAACAATGACCCCCCCCCAAAGGTTTGCCTTGGACGCTTCTTGCTAACTCCCTTTTTATCTCCGCGAACGGGGGACAAAAATCATGACAGCATCTCCCAAAAGGCTACCATGTGTCCATGATGGATGCTTTTCGAAAGGCTTGTTCTCTTCCCCCTTAATTATTATGCAAGCAAACGCCTCCTTCTTTAGATAGTCTGGATGATTTGCTGTCTTCCTGCTGTCCCTGACTCGTGTAGCAAAGACGTCGGTCCCAATGGGATCAGCTGCTCAGCATCGCCACAAAGTTCCTTGAAAATCGCCTGAAGAATACACATCTCACGCACGACGACACCGGTGCCACTATTCTCCCTGCCCAACTAGTCTCAGTGGCAAGGTTTCAAAGGCAGTGGCGGCGGCTTCTTCTGCTTCTACTATACTACTGCTCTTTCCTTCTGCTCAAGTCCAGCTCATGCATGCGGCAGGTGCAGGCAAAACAAAGCAAAAGAGGCAAAGCAAGCTGGTACAGCTTCTACAATGTTGATTCTTTCTTTTTTTTAATGTTGACTTTGAGTTGACTTCAAACAACCATCACGTGTGGCAGCTTAAGAGCCCCTTTGCCTCTCACATGAGTGTCCGGCTCCCATTAATCTTTCTTGCTCCTTCTAGTTTCATGTTATTTTTCCTTTCACGCTGTGTAATCAAAGCTTGCTTCCCTCTTATCACGAGTACCAACAGAAATATGTCACCTTATAAATCTAATCAGGGAAAGAATTTAACGCACAGACAAATATTGAGGATATTGGATTTGCCTTTTTGTTTTGTTAAGGCTGTTCACGCTGCTTTTCCTATTTTCCCTGCTCACAAGCAATAGGTTCCCAGCTGGTTTTTCTCCTCCCCTCCCTTTCTTGCTGGTACATGTTAACAGCACAGTTTAATAAACCGGTTAATAATTTGCAGAGCTGCCTGCTCTGTGATCTCTGCCGTGCCACTAGTCTCTCCAGAAGGTCAACCTCCATTATTAGAAGTTCACAGAAGGTCACACACCTTTGCTCTCAGATCTAATCCTTTGGAAACATAAACATATTCTCCATTCCAAGAAGATGGGGTAGATGCATAAACAAAGGCTGGTTAGTAACTGTGTCTGCATTGGTAGATTTTCTTCCAGCTGTCCTTCCAACACTTCCACTGTAAAGCGAATTTTGTAACAGGCTTGCAAAATTCACGGCTCATCAAACCACTGTCCACCAACTGGTTATTTATTTATTTATTTATTTTATTTATATCCCGCCTATCTAGTCGATAGACCACTCTAGGTGGCTTATGGATGGGAGTCCATCTAAGGCTTCAGAAAAAAAATCTTATTTTTAGGCTTACCTAGGACTGCAAAAATGCAAGAAGGAGGCTTAATAGGTCAAATTCAGAGCACCACTTTAAATGTACGGAGGTGGAACCTTTTTTTTAAAAAAAAAGAAAAGCAAATCCTATTCAGGTAGTTCTTCCTACAACAAATAGCTCAAAATAGGGCTGCAAACCAGCCAAAGCCTGAATTATGAACAAAATCAGCCTGATGTGGATCAGTTTAGGTGACGTCTGCATTGAAGCAGAGCAGCCAGCTTCAATTCCTGAGCACAGCCCAACAAATTTACAAATGGATTCGAATCCAAGGCGCAAACTGAATTAAATTGGGCCGAAATCATTCCAGCCCAAATTAAGTTCCTTTGCAAAATTCTGAATTGCCCTCTGAAAGGAACTGGGAGACCTAGCCACAGGCCTAGGTTACGAGTGCCACAACATTTCTAAAATTACTCTTCTTCTTGAACAAGAAGCTGCCTTAAACTAGGACAACACTGGGTCAGACCATTAATCCATCTAGTCTATAAGGACTGGCAGCTGTTCTCCAGAGATTCAGACTCAGGCAGCGCTTTCCTATTACATCAGATATTTCCACTGGAGCTACTGTGGTTTGAAACCTCAGCATGGGTTTCATGCAGGGATATAATCTTCCTTTCTTTTATTCTCTCAGGTGAGGAATTAAAAAAATTCAAAAATTTTGTCCCCACTGTTGGAAAAAGGAATTTTTGAACCTCGTTTTCATTGCAGTACTTTTTTTTTTGCAAGTTCTGAAGAGGGTGTTTTTGCAAAAAGCTTATATTTTGACATAGAATACAAATGCGAGGTATTGTGCACAGGTGCGCACACAAAACAAAACTGGGGGGAGGGGAGTTAACTAATGCTGCTACTAATGCTGGGTAGCTCAGTGGTTTAAGTATCAGCAGAGGCTGAGAGTTCGATTCCCAACTGTGCCTCCTTGACAAGGTCTGGACTCTTCCACCTCTGCAGTACTAAATGTATTATTACAGGTGCTGTCTTTTGGCTTTTGTGCAGGAGCCAAAAGTCTCAGCATGGTTGACTACTTTTGATAGAGTATCTTGATGTGTGAAAGACTCCCCTATTAGTGTTTTCCCAATGGTGACAACACTGGAGATTCATTACAGCTCTAACCGCATGCCTTTTGCTATTGCAGTCAGTCTCCAAAAATCTTGGTGCATACAGGAACTTAAGACTGGCCCTAACTTTCTAACAGAAGCAGACAGATGCTTCTAGGCATTCATAAAGAAGGCACAGCACCAATGACCTTAAACATTGCTTGTATTCAAAACATGGTGTTCAAAAGCATACTGCATTTGTAAATGCAGGTTCCATATAGCTTGCGTGAGTAATGAAAGCCCTATTGAAGAAGGTCTCAAGATGCCCCAAGCCCACCATAATTAGAACCTTCCATACTTACAGGTTACAAGGTCAGAAAAGGGCTACATGTATAGTCCAAAATCTTTTCCATCCTTTTAAAAAAGCTGTCTAAAATACTGCCTGAAATGCATGATCTACTAGTAGCTATCTCCACATATTTAACATGTGTTGCATGAAGAACTACTACTATTCTTTTAGCTGCAACTTAGTCAGCGGAATTCAAGGACTCTGAATTTTTATTTTATGAGATCTGGAACAAGATTTCCTTTTCTGCTCTAATGCACATTTGGCATAAAAGGGCTACAATGTAAGAAGCAGCTTTGGATATTTGACCAAGGTGACTGGTTGAGCGAGCAGGGTCTGATCAGTCCTGGTTCATATGCCAAGCTGGCTCCACTATATTGTTGACTCATGGTCATGCAATCAAAATATAGTAACAATAGAGCCAAGACAGAACTGCAAAATATCCTTGTACAATGGATAATGAGGCGATGAACTTAGAAGACTGAGATTCGGAATAAATCCTTGCTCATCCAATAACAGAGAGAATCTTACCCTCACTACATGGTCAGTTTTCATGGTGCTGCTATCAGGAATGCCCGAAGATCAAATGCAGATAAGCCACATATAGGCAAAGAAAGTGAACAAGAAGGCTTCACTCTACCCTACAGGACTCTATTACCGATGCCACATTGTACATTTGCCAGAAAGATGCTGTTTTAAGATGTCCCCATTTGTGGTAGCGGTAGCCACATGGTTCTTAAAATAGCAACTGCATGGAGCTAAATGCAGTTGTGAGTCCAAAACAGAGTAGACTTTAAATTATTTGGATTTATCCTAGTGTTGCCTTACCAAATCCCAATGAGACTAAAACAGATTTAGCCCATTGTTACATTGGCAATAACCTCTCCAGAGTAATAATAATAGTTTCCAAATTTTACTAATCAGAAATTTTGTATCAGAAATTAGTTATGGATTGTTCTCTACCTTCAGCACTTGCTTCAAAACA
Organism: Pogona vitticeps; assembly: GCF_051106095.1. NCBI lineage: Eukaryota > Metazoa > Chordata > Lepidosauria > Squamata > Agamidae > Pogona > Pogona vitticeps. Next base: position 13,524,703 of record NC_135787.1, on the reverse strand, counting down.
AGCCCATTTGATGCACTGGAACAAGCTATCAAGCTCTCCCTTCCAAACGACGTGAACATCCATGTTACTGTTGTTTGCCAAGCTTGAGTCATTTGGAGGTGAAGTACATCCATTTCCAGAATTTTGCCTAGACTTCCACAAGCTGGATTCTGGAACTGTAAGAGGAGAAACCAGAAGGCAAAAAAAGAGATGCCTTTCCACCTTTTCTTGCTTTTCTCCATATGTATCAACTATGAAAAAAAAGGCAAGACCTCCTCAATCTCACAGCTTTCTAGGAATTGCTCCGGTACTCATTAGAGAGGGTATTCTCACTACCCACTAGACTCTATAGGGGGAGTCTCTCACTGAAGTACCTTCTCCATAGACCACTGGGTACCTTCCAGGAAGCAGTGAGACTGAGGAGTATCCCTTCCTTCTTCCAAGTTCAGGAGAGATAAGCAGAAAATGGAGATAGAAGGATCTATCTTCTTATCTTCTGGTTTCTCCTCTCCTAGTCCCAGATTTCTGCCTGAAGGACTCCAGGTGAATCATGGGACAGGAAGTCCTTGATATCGGAAAGTCCCATCCCTATATGTATTTCCTTTTCCTTCCCCAAATTCAATCATTCTCCACCTTTGGCCATTCAGACATTTTTACCTTCAGCTCCCAGAATCCCTCACCACTGAGCATGCAGTCTATGACTTCTGTAAACGGAGAATCATAGGTTGAAAGGTTAAGAACCAATGTGGTAACTGCTGTTTAGAAATGACCGTTTTCTACTTGTCTGACCTCTGCTCGACAGAAACAGCACTGGATCACATTATCATTTAATATGGCACTAGCACCAAAAAAAAAAAAAAAAAAAAGAGTGTGATTTTATGTACGACAGCATCAGAACAGGCTGTGACATCACTGATGAAACCACAAAGCTCACTACAGCCAATAATATTAAACATAAGAACAGGCAGATGAGACCAAAGAGTGGCAGGGTAAAAGATGAAGAAGAAAAGTTGTACCAATAGAAACCACAAGCACTGAAATCAACTGAATTGGAGAATGATGTTTGACATGTGATAACCACATGAAATTTTACTTCAGCTCAGCTGTAAACATGTCCATGTTCAACGGGGGGGGGGGGAAGCTACACGATATAATATAAACAAATACTTTAATCCACGTGTGGCTAACATATCGTTTTCAAGAGCCTAATTTAGCCTTAGGGGCCAAATGTGCCCTCCCACACTTCCAAGACCCCTCAATATCCCCACAATCCCTCCTCAAAATTTAAAACTTTTTGTGGGGGGAAATGCGTCAAAGAGTCTCATTGTGTCTGCTAGGGGGCAGAAGAAGCAATTGCTGTGAGGGGCATTCAACACTCCTCAACTTATTTTTGAATGAAACAAATAATAAAATAATTTTTATTGGCCACTAGAGGGCACAAAGGGGCTTTCTTTAGTAAAAACAAAACAATATATTTTTGTGAGGAAAAGAAATAGAGCAGCACAGGAGCAAATGGGCCTTCCATGGTCCAGAGACGAGCATGTGCATCATGTGACCTCTTCTGATCACCCCCCCCACAAACACTTTAATCACATTTCCTTCTTGTCTGCACCAGGATACATTTTAATATTCCTGATGAACGTTAGGCCTTCTGCCAAAATACTGTATATCCATTATAATACAAATCTAAAACCACTAAGAGCCTTCTTATTCAGTACCAGCATTTGTACTGATGTCAGTCAGTGGCTTCTTTCCCTGTATCTCCAGGATGGTGACTCACAGTGACTTGCTGAAATAGATCTGGGCATTAAAACTGCATTTACAAGTGTCTGGCATAATTCAAACAACATATATATCTTTTTAAGTTATTATTCTAGAGCTCAACAAATACTCATCCGTGGAACATAAGAAAAAAAATCTGTTAGATTTCACTTTCTCCCATGTTTAAGTTTTTTTAAAATAAAACATCTTAAGCTCTTTCTGTTTCAAATATGAAGAAATCTGTGAATTTTGATGAATTCTTCAAAAACAGAGTGAAGCAAAATTCCCTTTCGTTTGCACTGACCACATTCAATAGATGCATCTATTCTCATCCAAGGGAGGATTATGTTGTGACTTGCTATATAGGTGCTGAAAACGAGGAGCCTAAAGTGAAAATCTTAATCTATCAGCAATATGGTTGAATACGCAGGGATTCAAACCAAGATTCTAAGAGTGATGCATTTGAATCTCTGAGCCCAGATGGAGGGAGCAGTTATTTTCAGTTTTTTTTAAAAAAAATCTCAAATTCTTCCATTTAACAAAATTTGCAAGTTTTGGTAAATCTGTACAAAAATGCAAAGGAGCTGTTTAGGGCATTAACAAAACAATGACACGACTACATTGCCTTGCGGCTGTAACTTGGTAATGCCACTGCTGCTTGGTTATGAAGCCTAAAGGTGCCATATTGTTAACTTCACCTATCTACAAGATTGTAAGGTAAAGGTTATCCTTGACATTTAGTCCAGTCGTGTCTGACTCTAGGGGTCGATGCTCATCCCTGTTTCCAATGCATAGAGCCAGTGTTTTTCCGAAGACAGTTTCCATGGTCACATGGCCAGCACAACTAGACACGGAACTCCATTACCTTCCCACCGAGATGGTACCTATTTATCTACTCACATTTGCATGCTTTCAAATGGCTAGGTTGGCAGGAGCTGGGACAAGTGACGGGAGCTCACTCCATTGCATGGATTCGATCTTACGACTGCTGGTCTTCTGACCTTGCAGCACAGAGGTTTCTGTGGTTTAACCCGCAGCGCCACCACGTCCCTTAAACAAGCACAACAGATGTGCAAACAACTTTGCACTGAGCCAGTGAGCCTTGGCAACAGCTGGCAATGGATAGAGAAGGATGTCTTGTTAGGGACCCTTCACAAGCAAGTATACAGACTTTCTTGCTCTTCCTCCTGAGGTTTGTCTCTCTGCTTGAAGAAGTACAGCAATCCCCTGAGATTTCAGCCAGCACTTTGAGATTTGGCACCCCGTGGTATTGAGTAAACTAGCCCAGGGTCATCAATTCCCTGCCTGAAGCTACTTGGTGAAATCAAGGGATAAAAATGGAAGACAAGGTTTGAAGTGAAATTTCTTCTACTCTCTTTGGGCTGGAAAACCAATGCAGGGTTTTCCTGAGCCAACAAACTGCAATAAATGAGCTGTTAATAGGATACACATCAACCCGTGAGACGTGTCACATACTAAAACAGAAAATGAGTACTGTATTACAGAGAACCAACGAGAAGGACTGCAAGAATCTGACCTTCTGGAGAGAAATGAAATGATTAAACTCTCAGCTGTAGGTCATCATAGCCACATTTAAAAACTCAGGGGAGGTGGGCTGCCTTGGGATTTTATTTTGCACAGACACCAGATTCTTAGTTGACATAGAATAAATTTCAGATGTGTCTTGGACTTCCTTCAGCTGGTATACCCCCTCCCTCTACCAAGAACATCCAATACACAGCTGCAGATACACCCAAAGGTAGTCGGGGCAAGATTCTAGTTGAAACAGTGGCATAGGATAGGACCACCAGTCATGGAGTGAAATTCTCTTTTTAAACAAAACCTCCCAGTCTTAAATACTAGACAGGGAGCATGCATGTTGTGTATCCCTCTCTGGAGGATCCGTTAACCATGATAACTTTCTTCAGCTCCCCTATCAGTGGAGAGGGTGATTTTGCAAAAGTAAACATAGTTCTTCAGCTGCAACGCTGTTCTCCCTTGTTACTAAAAAGAACACAAGCATTGCTACTGAACTGTCAGACATTTATTTTCACAGTCAAACATTACTGGGAGTAAGCCAGAAATTCTGTATTCTTTGTAGTCTAGTGGAAGCCCAGCATGCAAGTGGGAATCATTCTCTCCTGAACAGAAATATGGAGAAATGAGATGAATCTTGATACTGGAAAACAAGCTAGTTAATCAGAGAACCACTTTAAATGACTTCACTTGCATTTTCTCTTATTAAACTTCTTTCTTCTGAAGCTTGTCCTGACTTCAATGGAATTAGTTCAAGAGTATGCTGCTTAAATGTGACACTTTTATTTTAATTTTTAGGATAGAGAACATCACCTTTCTCCGTTGCCAACACTGAAAATAACATGGCAAGTACATAACATTCACACGAGGACCCACTAGGCCTACCACATGTGTCCAATGTAATGTTAGAGAAATGAAAATCCCACCAGCATAGTCGCACCAGACTTCACTGTCACACTAACAATTGTACAACAGTTTGCACAACCAACTGTGCAAGCATAACCAACATTGGATTCCATTCTTGCTTTAGAATTAAAAAGGTACTGCTGTTATGGCAACAGATCTCCCATGAATGCAGTCATCAAGAAAGACATGGTTGGTTTTCCAGGTTGCAAAACAAACAAACAAACAAATAAACAAACAACAACAGCAACAACCAGATTTGAAGTTCTTTCAAGGAACATCTAGTACACTAATAAAATCTCAAGTAAAGTGGCTTCCTAATGTTACTTCAATGAACTTTTTGTGCACAAAAAAATCAAACAAAATACATCCAGTTTCCTCTGTTAAACATAAAAATATGCAATGCACATTGATTCATTTAATTAACAAGTAAACTAAGGTTTTAAGTCAAAACAGAGTAAGCCACACATAAGATAAGTCTCGACTCTCTTCTTCCAACCTTTTGAGACGTACTCACCTCCTCCAAAAGGTGCCCATATAACCCTGCGGATAGACTTCACCCAGTCCTCCATGTCATTCTGAGTGCTGGCCATAAGGAGGTATGTCTCATGGTTTGCTGTCATTCGCTCTCTGTCTCCTCCTGCAAGAGGAAAAGGTCACAACTTTAAGAACAAAGCTCTCTCTCTCAAAGTGGAAGATCTTCCAGCTGTTCAAAGTACCACTCTATACCATGCTGGTGAGGTGTGCTTGGAATGCTATGTCCAGTTCTGGTCACCACAATACAAAGAAGACGCTGAGGTCCTGGAAGGGGTGCAGAGAAGAGCAACAAAGATGATAAGGGGACTGGAGGCTAAATCCTGTGAAGAACGGCTAAAGGAACTAAGTATGTTTTGCTTAATGAAGAGAAGACTGAGGGGGAGACATGATAGCAGTCTTTCAATATCTGAAGGGTTGCCACAGGGAAGAGGGCATAGATTTATTCTCCATTGCGCCTGAGGGCAGGACAAGAACCAATAGGGGGAAACACATCACAGGGAGATCCAAACTGGAAATAAGGAGGAATTTCCTGATGATGAGAACCATCAAGCAGTAGAACAGCTTGCCTCCTGATGTTGTGGGTAGTGCCCCATCACTGGAGGATTTCAAGAAAAGATTGGACAGCCATCTGTCCAGGATGGCATGAGACCTCCTGCCTTGAGCAGGGGGTTGAACTAGAAGACCTCTAAGGTTCCTTCCAACCCTATGACGATTCTATGATTCTATGATCTGTTGTCTCAACCGAAGTCTCAGCCTAATACTTACTACATAGGAAATGAGTTTTCAGGTTCATCTTCAGACTTGCTATGAAGCACTGCACAAGATGAGTAAACAAATGCCATTCCCAGGGATGAATGAAATGTTAAAGGTTGGAGCATGATTTACAGATTATACAGCAACATCCTGCACCATCATCGTACAGCCCTGCCAGTAACTTCAGCCAGCACTGACTCCAAATGGTCACTGCTTCAATGTATTCCTGACAGAGGTGAAAACAGCCAATAAGTACTACTGGCCAGTAAATGACTCCTTTTAGTCGGCACTTTAGCTTCCTGAATAGAGCAAGCGTCCAATTCTTTGATGTTCATTTGGTTGAATGCTGTATGGTAGACATAATACCATACAGATCTTTAATCTAGACAGAAAATGCAGTGTTTCTGAATCTCTATCAGGACACTTTAAAGTTTTCCCCTTCCACCCACTACAAGCCAACTCAATTCATGGATTTACTGCAGATGGAACAGCATAGGAGGTGTGGTTATAGTTCTGTGTGTGCAGTTGTACAAGACACATGGGAAGAATTTTGGTAACACCGTGTACGTACTTTGCAGAGCTTGAGTGGCAGGGAGAAAATTCCCAGAGTTTGGAGGGGGGAGTACAAATCCCCAAATCCTCCATCTAGTTGGAGATTGTGGGATTCATAGTCCAAAAATAACATATCCAAGTTTTGGTCCTTCAGTACTATGCATATCAAAGGAGGCTTTTTCTGCAATGTGTTCATCTGAATGCTAGTTTGGCATTATTAGCAGCTTATCCTTAAAGTTCCCTGCTCAGACTTCTGTTGAATTTAAAGCCTTGCCTATCTTTACTGTCCAGAGCAAACAGGTCCAATAGAAAACAGGGGACATTACTATTTGCATTTAACTTTAAGCCACATTTTGTATACTGTCCAGAGAGTTATAGCACCTTATAACTGTAAAAGGGTGTAAATGCCCTGCTTTCTAATTCTCTACTGCTTGAGAAAGGCCAGATTCCCACTCTCTTTCTGCCCCAGCTGTAGAGTGTACAAAATGGTTTATAAGTAACTCATTCCACTTGCTTGTCCCTTCTCTTGCCAACTCAGATGCACTTCAGTAGTTTAGCAAACAGTAAATGGAGAGTCTGTATACTTCTTGATGAAGGCCGCCTCCGGCCACTCCACCTCATGCTGGGCGCAGTTTTGTGCATCCAACTGGCACTGCTAAGATGTGAGCAAAAAATAAAAAATAAAAAAAATAGGAACCGTGCCCAGCACATGGAAAAACACAGCGATTGAGATTAGGGAGATGTGATTTCATAGGTGAGCTGCTGCAGAGAATTGGACAGGGTTTTGCCTGATTTCACAACATTGTGCCCTAATACACCGACTGAGTCTTGTTTAGAACAAGAGGTGCTTGTTGAGATGAGATGGGGCGGGCTTCCAGAATGGTCAGGCCTCAATGGCTTCCTTGCATTTCAGCCCTGCTGTTTCAGCATTGGGGGGGGGGGGGTAAGTAAACTGTTATCTAAAGAACAAAATGGGATTTTATCTGCCCGGAAGGAAACAAGTTTGCATATGTTTTGATATCGCTCTCTCTCTCTCTCTCTCTCTCTCTCTCTCTCTCACTCACACACACACACACACACACACACACACAGGGCTTTTGGTAATGTAATCCTACACATATCTATTCATCCAGAAACACATCCTATTAAGTTCAATAGACTTATCCCCAGATAAGTGTGTATTGAATTCTCACCTGATTACGGCATAGAACCCACTTTGTCACCTGCATTAAATGATATTCTCTACAAATATGTACGCACCCACAAGAACACGGCTCATCAGAATGTAAATATTATGCAGCATTATAGAACATATAAAGCTCAAAAGTATAGAATAGCAATGGACTTAAGCCGCAGGAGTAGTAATGGCGCTCCTCCTATTTGGGCTTTACTCAAACTGGAGCTCCCAATATATTCAGAGGGGAATGCCTAAACTCACCCCCTCTTGTTGCTGAATGTTACCCCATGGCTGCACGAACTCTGAAGAGGAATTACTCCTCTTTGTTTGCAAGCCCAACAATAACTCTTTAAAAAAAATCTGAGTTCTTGACACAGGGAGGCCACTTTTACCATGAACTCGACATTCTAAGCCAGTGGTCCCCAACCTTGGGCCTCCAGATGCTCTTGGACTTCCACTCCCAGAAATCCTGGCCAGCAGAGGTGGTGGTGAAGGCTTCTGGGAGTTGTAGTTCAAGAGCATCTGGAGGCCCAAGGTTGGGGACCACTGTTCTAAGCCACATGTGGCCTGTGACCAAAGCAGGAAAGCACCTTCCCAGCAAAGGTTTTGGACAGGCCATCCTTAGACTAAGGGCACAGCTCTAAGTTCAATATTGCAAGAAGGTCAAAGGATCACTTCACATATGTAAACCAGCAATGGACCAGCTGGGAGCTTTCTTTCTGGGAAAGAAGCTTGGCCAAAGCTAGTTAAGCCTCCAAGGCTTCTAATTCAGCCCTTTCTCTTGTCTGTTTTTAGCAACAGACTGTAACAGATTCAATGAGAGAGGGAACAAACTCAAAGTAAAGAGGTGGAGCTCTCTTTGAATTGAGAGGCAGGAGGGAACTATTGGTTAGTGTTGGATGGATTGATAGTCACCCCAGCCCAGGCAGGTCCCTCCCGGCCACCTCCAGACAGCATGGGAAGTTGTTAAAACTCCAACATCTCCCAGGTGTTCCACACTGAGCTGTTTGAAAGATGCCTGCAACATCGACAGAACTCCAAAATGGAAAATGTTGGTATTTGGAGTCCAGCAAATCCCTTTACTAGATAACAAAATTGCAGAAGGTGTCGCTTTTAATGCAAGCTACAATTTCTGAAACACCCTCCACAACACAACTGTTAAAAAGCTTGAGTGGCAAAATAATAATAATAATAATAATAATAATAATAATAATAATAATAATAATAATAATAATAATAATAATAATAATAATAATAATAATAATAATAATAATAATAATAATAATAATAATAATAATAATAATAATAATAATAATAATAATGTGGCTGGAACTAGTACAAAAATCTTTGGAGGAGATTTTTGGGACAGTGCTGTCAGAAGGAGAAGGATTAAACTGCTGTACCGCTGCCAAAACTGTGCTCATTACCAGGAGTTCAATCCCAGGGAGCTGATTCAAGGTTCATCCAGCCTTCCATCGTCTGAAGGTCAGTAAAATGAGTACTCAGCTTACTGGGGGGGGGCGGGCGCAGCGGCAATATGTAGTATGCATAATTTAAACTGCCTAGTGACTGCTTTAAGTGCTATAAGGCATATGTAAGCAGCACGCTTTTTAAATTCTTGCCAGCTATCCCAGTTCCATGTAATCCCCTTTGTAGAAAAGAAGCACGGTGTCAAAACCAAGGTGTTGCAACCATTTACATATATCATGTCCGCAAGTCATTTGAAACCCAAGGTCTCTACTTTTCACAGAATGCTTTGTTCTCTTTTGGTTTGGGCAAAAATGTTCAAATGTTAAACAGTTTTAAATTGTCTACTTCTAACTCCCTGGAGAATGTGCAGGGCTTTTAAGCCTAATTACCAAAATCCCATTGCTTTGCATAGCAAATCACACAAGAGTAGGTTCATTGAATTAGTGGGGATATAGTGAGTCAACTCCTCTGTAAGCAACACACTTTATATGCAGCACACTTTGCTTCGATTGATTCAAATGGCCCTACCCTAACTGTGATTTACGATACTAAAATAAATTGCACATAGTAGTTTGGTTTTGTTGGTGCTGTCGAATCATAACCAAATTATAGCCACCCTAACAGAGCTTTCAAGGTAAGTCATACCCTGTTTCCCTGAAAATAAGACCTAACCTGAGAATAAGCCCTAGTGTGATTTTCAGGATGCTCCTAATACAAGCCCTATGTTTAAGGAGTGGCTTTACTAGTTCCACATCCCCAGTGAGTTTCTATGGCCAAATTGGAATTCGAACCTAGGGCTCAATCCACTACACCACTTTGGCCCATTTAAATCAATCAACCTTACTGGAGGAGTTTACTCACCAAATCCCTGCTGATTCAACAGGTCTATTCCACTGCAATTTACTTTGCTAAATGACAGGCTTTTGGACGCAGTTTGAAATCTGGGTGGTGGTGGGTGGTACAGGAAGTTGATTGATGCCGGGAGGCTGCTATGTGGCCCTCAGCTACAATTTGCCCATTTTACAAAAGATTGAGTTTCAATATAGAGAGTTCCTTAAAGATCTTTCACTTCTGTTGAGCACACATTTGTTCCAGCAGGTCTGGTTAATCAGAGATGGCATTTGGTCCCCCCTGTTCTCACCGCTTCTCATCACTTCATGGATGACACATTTTAATGTTGTCTTTTGATCAGTTGGATTTGACACAGACATGGTTTTTGATTTGATGTTGGCCACCTTGGGCATTCCTAGATGAAAGGGTTGATCTGGAAGCCACAAAATAAAACAAACAGTACGCCATGGATTAAGGAGGGGAAAGTCTCTTATGCCGATATGTCCACGTCCTTTGTTGCACAATCCCGCAGAAATAGTCCCTATACAGGATATATACACTTCTCCCTTCAACAATGTTGGGTTACAGGCGCTGGATTTTGTAGTTCAAAATCTATGTATAATTCTTATTCCCACCCCCCACAAATGTAACTATAAAGCATAACCAGTTGATTAACTAATACACACACACACACTTCCTCTGACCCATGTTAGCTTTCTGGCATGACCCAGCACATGGCTGCCACATGGAGCTGCCATAACAAGAGGGGTAGGCTGCCACCATTACACCACACTGCTGACAACAGAGCCCTAGGTAAGCCCAACACCCACCTTTCTCAGCCCACTTGCTGGAAATGAATACTAGCACAGTGTTGTGTAACATTTTTTTATTTATTGAAATATTCCATTTATTGGGGAAAACCATGTATAGCCAAAACTGTGCTGCTCAGATCTGTACAATTCAAGGGAAACATGTAATACTTCTTCATTCTATATGCCCTTCTGCTTTCCAGGAATGTTATTTTCCCAATAGAATAACAAGGCTCTAACACTGCAGTGTGAGCCTACAATTAATTTTTCTTGAAATCACATCAGCGACAGTTGCAGCAAGAATTCATAGTTCATTTTTCAAGCCTTTTCCTGTTCTGACCCTCAAGCCATAACCTGCGATGAACAAGACCTTCCAAAGAAATATATCTGGTCACCTCCTTTTTTTTTCCAGACACAGAATGTTACAGCTTTGATTCTTTTCTGTCTGAGAGAAATGTAATTAGGTTGTCTATACAGAAAGTAGGGTGCGAGGGAGAGAAAACCACCAACAAAGTGACAGAGATGAAATTAAAAACACAGGACAGACATACAGATAAACAGACAAACAGGGTCAGCCACATACTCTCAGTTTTTCATCATTTGCACTAACTATTAATTTCATTCAATAAAGATTCCAATCAGATCAACATAGCTATATAGCTATTGGCGTTGGACACATTTCAACCAGTCTGTCTGAGGAAATTCACAGCTAGGTGCTGGAACTTCCCAGCATAGCGCTTGCAATGATACACCCCAGTAGCCCCTGAGGGAAGTTTCCATCCGATTTATGTGAAAGGGAGCAGCTATTGAATTCTGTGTCTTGCATTAGATTACTTTCCCTGACTTCCAACAATATCAACCACAAGAACTATGCATTAATTAGGAAAGTCTGCCACTTATTGCCTGAAATGGATACTGCAGGCTTCAAGCACAGATACATTCTAATTAATTCAAACTAATTAGCATGCTTGTTGTTGTTTAGTCCTTAAGTTGTGTCTGACTCTTCGTGACTCCATGGACCAGAGCACGCCAGGCCCTCCTGTCTTCCACTGCCTCCAGGAGTTGGGACAAATTCATGTTGTCCCAACTCCAGGGTCAATGACACTATCCAACCATTTCGTCCTCTGTCGTCCCCTTCTCCTCTTGCCTTCACATTTTCCCAACATCAGGTCTTCTCTTCTCATCAGATGGCCAAAGTACTGGAGCCTCAGCTTCAGGATCTGTCCTTCCAGTGAGTACTCGGGGTTGATTTCTTTCAAAATGGACAGGTTTGTTCTCTTTGCAGTCCAGGGGACTCTCAAGAGCCTCCTCCAGCACCACAATTCAAAAGCATCAATTCTTTGGCAGTCAGCCTTCTTTATGGTCCAGCTCTCATGAACATGTTAGGGGAACAAAGTAATTCATGCTAAGGGGACTGCTTGCATGCCACATTTCATGGTTTTGACTTATGGATCTGAGAGATATACACAGGGAAAAAATCTTGATTTATGACAAATTGTAAGAGAGTGGATAAATGTGTATATGCATTTTGCACATGAGCACACACACATTTTATTCTGGATGATTTTTGGACCATAGTTCTCAAAATCTTCCAGATAGCACGGCCACTGTGGGATTCTGGGAATTGTAGTTTAAAACTCTGCATCTTTACACAACATTTAAAAAGCTCTGCATCTTGGACCTGATTCCCCCAGGGATACCACAGTCCTACTGGATACTTTTTGTTTATGTGCATGTTTTAAAATATACACTTTTTTCACACACAGTTTTTGTTGGGCAAATTAGAAGCTTAGAAATATACAGCCTATTATCGCAACATTTCATTCAGGTCTGCATTCATTTCTAGAAGGTAGGAATTGGGTGATCTCATAAGAAAAAGTAAACACAATTAATTTATTACTCGTTCTGTCTTTGATTCCACCTGCAATACTAATTCAGTATTTTCAGGATACATTCTTTAAAATCCTCTTTTTACCCAACTATCTTGTCTGTTTATGCTACAAAATAACAACAGTGCTGAGGTATTTAATTTAATCTTTGCTTTGTGTATGCCGAAACCACCTCTTTAAGTGGTTTTAAGAGAATAACATTCTGTGAATCAGATTCATTTGTTAAGAATCACTGGTCACTACAAGCAACAAAACATTAGCAACAGCACGGGTTGCAGTGAGAACAACTTTTAAGAGAAAATTGGAAATCCGTCTATCAAATCTGCTTTGACTTGGATTCCTGCATTGAAAGGTTGGATTTGATGGCCTTATAGGCCCCTTTCAACTCAATTATTCTATAAGTCTATGATCTAACACCATGGGGATATTAAATTGCTCAGGAGATTAGTATCACTAGATGCGAAAAATTTCTTGGATTGCAAGGGTGACCAACAAAGAAATGTTAAGATGAAAGACTAAAGAGCAAAAAGAAACCTTGAAACTAATAGAATCATAGAATAATGCAGTTGGAAGGGGCCTATAAGGCCATTGAATCCAACCCTACATAAAATACAAAAATCTAGAATACTGTAGTCACTTAATGAGAAAGCAAAACACAACAAAACACGGTTGTGCCCAAAGTCTATCTGAGAACCACCTTCCAACAGGAGAAGATAGAGAAGGGGGATAGGGAGACCATGAACTTTAGGCTGCAATGTGACTTTTCAACTATATTAGGAATATGAGAAATACAAAAATCCTGATTTTGCAGAGATGAGTCTCACCATGCTGAGATTACCTGTCCCTGTCAAGATATCCCCTTATAGTAACCAAGATTTTCTTGCTTCTTATTAGAACAAGATCCTGCTCTCATTTTCCTTTCCTTTGTGTATGTGTGTTTCCTCTGTGTTTGAAACAACCCGATTCTGCACCGCTTTTGCTTTTGCTGCTCTTTATCCACCAGGTGCCACTGTCTCCAGATGCTCTGCCCTGACCTTTCTAGCATTGGATTGGCTGGCAGTGCAGGTTCTTCCTGGCTGGGATCACCTGATGTCTGCTGAAGCTTTCTGAGAGCTACCGTCTCCCCAGGTTGATGGTGCAGACATGGGAAGTTGAGGTTGAGGGCTGTCTTGAGCAGTTGAGTAATGGCTTGAAACTGCTTTCCGGCTCCTTTTTAAATATAATTCAAAGAAACAAAACTCCATTGCCATCTTGTATTTAAAAATAGCTCCCCCCAATGGACTTGTACGAGTTCCCAGATTTTGCATCCTCTTTTAGAAGGAATGAACAATCCCACAAAATTTAAGAGTTTGTGGGTGTGTATGTGTTGGAAATATTGTTTACCCTGACCCTTCTCTTGCCCATATCCCAAGAACATGTACTTCCTATTAATCTAGTAAACCTTCTCCTCCCTGATAACAGAATCAAGACTCCAAATGTCTGGATTCACAAGCATTGACCATCATGCAAATATTTGGATGTTAGATATTTGTCTTCCTGATGGTAGGATTCCTGCCACCAGGAAGAAGAAAACAAGCTACTTCCTGAACAGGGAGCTAAGACAGTGATCCATACTACATATATCAATTCTCAAAAGAGCACTGAAATGTTATGGAAATGAAGGATGCAAAATATATTTCAGAAAAATCCCACAGACTCAACATGAACTCAAATTCCAATAACATGGCCATTACAAAAGGCAGTGGAAACAATAACAAGTACTGTATCCATGAATAGCTGGGGCTGTTTTGGAAGCTTGATGAAAAATAATAGTATTTCATAGAAGGAGAAATCTGAAATCTGCAGAGTCAGAGGAACTCAGAAACCTTCTGTTGTATGTCTTGATTTGTGCACATTCCACCTCCACAAAAAAAATATCTTCCACTGTAATATTATCGGCTTATAACAAAATATGTGTGAGAACATACAGTGGGGTCTTGACTTAAGAATGGCTTGAGTTAAGAACATTTTGACTTAAGAACCACTCTCATAGGAAAATATTGACTTGACTTACATACTTAGATTTGAGTTAAGAACTGAAAAAAACCCACGTGGGAGGCAGGGAAAGTGCAAAATGTGAACTTTCAGTTAACTGTTGGCCAGTGAAAAGGGTGCCTGTCTGCTTCCTCACTCCTCCCAGCGTTTAGAGAGTGGATTGGGAGACAGTCTTCGGACTGCCTGGTACTGCCTGGACTGTATTTTCCCTGCCTTCCCTGAACCTTTCTTGACCTAAGAAAAAAAGAAACAAAATATCCCTCTCTAGTGGTCGAAGGAGGAATAGCAGCTTCCCATTAGTTTCTATGGACGGAAAAGAGCAGATACGGATCAAATGGTTTTCAATGGATTCCTATGGGAAATGCAGATTTGACCTGAGAACTTTTTGACTTGAGAACCGCCTTCCAATACGGATTAAGTTCTCAAGTCAAGACCCCACTGTATCATGGCCAAAACCCCTATGATGGTACCGTATTTTAAAATTTTACTGATTTTTACTATTATTCTAAGTCTGGCTGAAATGTATTTTGATTATTGACATGCTCCTAATAGCAAATAACAAACTATCAAACAAATAAAACAGGATTATGGTAACAAAATGAGCTATTATGTCCTAAGAAATATAAAACAAACTAAGGACTTCAGAACTGGAAGAGTATTAGAAGTTGAAGACTACGAAATTTCCCCATATTTAAATTATTCTAAATTCAGATCACATTTTGCCCAGGTTAGCTTTCTATTTCCTTTTGATCTTTTTTTTCCGGAGCTTAATTCTGTAAAACACACAGGGTCATAAGAATACCAGCTGTGGCTGTGTGTTCATGCACACACATTTGTGGGTCCCCAGGGAAGCCAAGCTGGTAAGATAATTCATAATGCAGTTAATCCTCTTCTTTTTGTTGTTTGCTAAGATAATGTAGATTTCACTAATATACCTGCTAATTAGCTAAAAGTCTCCACTAATCACTTTTGACTTGTGGCTAATTCTGTGATAGCTCAAATCTCTTTGATATTTTAAGTGTTTGAACAGTTGTTCTCTTCTAAAGACACAGAGAGGTCTTTCAGATGATACATTATCTAGTAACTTTCACATCTTTTTTGTTGTTGTTTGGTAATGGATTTACCTGGACTTGTATCTTAACAACAAAGTGTCCCAGTGCTAAACTACATGGTGGACAAATTGCATTCGGTGAGCTGCTGGACACAAAAAGCAGATCATGGAAAACTGAGGTCATGATAAATTTTGAATGGCAAGTGCTTATCATGTAAAGCTACACAAGGAAATTCCTATAAGTGCAGACACTAGATCACTCCATATTAACCAGTGAAGAGCAGTCTTTTGTAAAATTAAATGGCTTTTAATTGATCATTCATGACGAAACCACCCATAAATACATTGTAGCAGGGAAAGCTTACTGAAATCCATTTCTCTTCCAGTGTCTGTGAGAGAAACAAGGAAACCTGAGGTGGATGGTGGATGATTATATACTGTATTTTTCCATGTATAAGACACCCCCATGTATACAATGCCCCCCACTTTTCTAACCGAAAATTAAGAAATCTAAGTGGGGCTTAGCAAGTGTAGGGGGAAAAGGATCAAAGCACTGCAGGATCACTTTGATCCCTGCTTTCTCCTCCACTTGTTTTTTTCTTTCATCAGCTTACTTCTGTGTATAAGACGACCCTCAATTTTTAGTCTAAAGATTTTAGACAAAAGTATAGTCTTATACATGGAAAATATGGTACTTCCTGCTCATCAGGAAGTTCCAAACTTTGCCCCCTAGAGATTAAATATGGGATGTTGTCTACATAAAGCACATGCTCTATAACTAAGCTCCTACTCTCCAAAATGTGACAGATGTGAGCTCATCACTGCTTTGCTCTTCCTTCCTTCCCCCTTCTTGCAGGGGCATGCTAGATACCAAATTAAGTTTGTCTTCTTCAAAACATGCTTAACCATGGGGACACAGTCTTTTTTTTTCAGAAACAGCTGTTCAGGCCTTGCTCCAGATGGAAATCACAGTGCATGAGGTGTGGAGGGTCCGATGTTCCCTAACATAGAATAAGATTTAGGCAACATTACTGGGATGAGTCAAAACTGTACATGTCCCCTGTGTTTTGCAAAGAGTATTAATCTACAAATTTATGACAGGAAATCTTTACAGGGTTCCTTTAAACCACTTATCCTGACCTGGGTATATAAATATAAACTGAAGTAGGTTCTAAAAGGGAAACAGAAGTTTCCCCCCCCAAAGGCTTAATGGAGCACTGAAGCAAAGGCACAGTACTTATTTCACAGCAGATACAGTGGACCCTTGACTTACAGACGGCTTGACTTACAGACTTTTTGAGTTACAGACTTCTCTGGCCGCAAAATTTAGGTTTGACTTGCAGCCTGAGAATTGACTTACAGACCAGAAAAAAACCAAAATGGAACAAAAACGGCCTGTTACGGGATTAATCAGTTTTCAATGCACTGTAGGTCAATGGAGACTTGACCTACAGACTTTTTGACTTGAGAACCGCCTTCCAATACGGATTAAGTTCTCAAGTCAAGACCCCACTGTATATGGAGACAACCAATGAATTGCTCAATAAAAAGTTAATGTTTTGCCACCAAAGGTGTTACTTGCAGTAAACTGTTTGTAACTTTGGTGGAAATAGTTAATTGCAGGACCGTTTTTTTGGTGGGATTACATGACATCCCCAGAAGAAAGGAATGACAAACCAATTCTGAGTATTCTCTACCTGGAACTGAAAAGGGCCACCTTAAGTCAAAACTGATTTGATGGCACATTATTATTATTATTATTAGTAAAAAATACAGTCGTGCCCCACTTAACGATTACCCCATATAATGACAAATCCACTTCACAACAATGTTTTTGCGATTGCAACTATTAATGTGAAACTCAGAATGGGAAAAGCTTCTCCTTTCAGCAAGAGCACACAGAATCTTATTAACATCTGCTTTGCTTCCTAAAGTCCTCCCATTTTTGAGGAAGCACAGGTTTCGTCTACCTTATTATGTGCATTTTCAATTTTAAGGGAATGCTTACATTTCATATATGTTTTCATAGGTATTTTTCCCCAATACATTTTGCACAACCATTTTTCCTCATACGCCTTTTAAAACACAACTATCATGAAAGTATGGATTTTTGTATGCAGTTTTTGATCAGACGGTGGTATTCGACAATTCAGAGAAATGCAGAAATGGAAAGATAATTGTGTGTCATTTTCTATATTCGTTCATGAAATGTGAATTCGGTCTATTTGTATTAAAATGCAAACTAAACACATTTCTCATCCCTCCCTTGTCTCGTCTAATCTATCGTTCATTACGCCAGACTAGTTCTTTCATCACTTCCGCATTCAAGCCATAGATCAGACTGGCTACTGTCAACTGTTCAAAGCTGTTTTCACTGAATGCTTTCTTTCCATGGGTCAACAAGAACTATCCACACTCATGGGTGTTCCCCCCCCCGTGTGTGTGTGTGTGTGTGTGTGTGTGTGTGTGTGTGTGTGTGTGTGTTTTGAATGGGATCCTTCTGTGCAATAAAGGCTGTGAGACTGAACTGTTTTGCAGGACAAGCTAAAAACAACAGAATCAGTGCACCTCGGTGTTTCAAATACCTTTAACAAATATCTAGATTCTTATTTGACAGCTTAGAATAAACTGATGCTGTGGGAGCACAAGTTGAATTCATGTGTAAAGATGCCTTTATTTCCACTTTATAGTACTGTATAACCATGCCTTTATTTTAAAAAGTGGTTTTTTTAAATATAAAGAAATAACAATATATACCTATGAAATAACATGGGGTAGTAAATGAAATGCCCTCTTGTTGGTCAGTTGAGAGAACAGTGTTGAGAGACTGGTGCAGAATCAGCAAGCTGTCACAACACCACTTTCACTTGTGTGGCTGGTATTATTTACAAAATGGGTTTCAAAGCGAGCTAGTTATTTTGAGATCCATTACAGTGAACCGTATCCAAATCCCCTGATGACAGATAAATGTATTGAGCTGAGACAGGTACACAGTTTGCCATGGTGGTTATAACAATCTGAATCATTGTGTTACTTCTCAGGCAACTGTTAAGGTTTTACAACAGAGTGCTGCCACACACAAGACAACAGAGAATGCCACAAAATAGCTTTGTAACATTCAGTGTGCAATTACTCGCCGTGAAGTCGGAAGTATCCATCAAGCTACTGGGAGGGGAAGAGAATTCTAGCTCTGCTGAATCTGAAAGGGTTAAATCCATCAGTGTCACTTTCTGTCAATTTCACTTTTCCAATTCATTTTTTTAAACGTTCACACTGATTCCTTCAAATTTACAAAGAGATGTGTGAATTGTGGAGATGAAAATAAATTTTCCGCCACTTGCGCTGGTGAAATCCAATAGATAAAGATATGCTCATCGTGGAAAGATTGTGGTTTAATTGTCACCCACATAGCTATTAAAAATGAACAGCTTGTAAGGGGAAAAAGAACCGGCAACTTAATTGAGCACCACAAACATATCTGAACACATAGGAATTTAAAGCCAGATTTTTAAAGAACTAAGCATTCAAAGCCATCAGATTCCTAGAGGAGCAAATTAGTTCTGCTTTCTCCTTCATTCAGTTTAAAACAAACAAACTGAAGTTCCTTCCATATCATTTATGAAGAATTTTGTACTTTTCGGAAAGGCTTCATTGAAAAGTGAGCTATACATATTTTCACTCGCACTTGATCTTGACAATTCTTGACAGCAGAAAGCAGAAGAAAAGAAGTCTGACCTAAACGTCTATGACTCTAGCAAGGCATCTATACTACAGTTCAGTGATGTAGTCACCCATTGGTAGCTCATTAAGACAAAAGAGCGAGTATCTTGTTAGCATGGGGTGGAGGGTAATAGGTCACCTGCAGCGTTTCTGTGATGTTTGGCTTGCTAACACAGCACATGATTGCGGAATCAGTTGCATAACTACATATACCAATTATGCAAGTATTTATTTTGATCTCAAAGTGGCTGTTTATCAAAAGGAGAAAAGAAAGAGCCTGAGTTTACGTTTTTTTTCCCCCCCTGCAAACGCATCACCGGCTGATGTGCCAGCAATGGGGAAATGACCCAAAAGACGAACTGTCTGAAAGATGCAGGACAAAGCGAGATTAGCTGACACTGCCAGTACTAATACTCAGAAAAAAAGATTTTGTTTTCTTTGTTTGCCATGATGCTAGCTTTTGCAGCTTAGATTCCAGGCATCTAACCTGTGTCTTTTGTGCCGCTCCTTCCAAATAGGAAGGCTTAGAAATGCGTTCATTTGATGGAACGGCCAGCTTTGAAAACCAGAAGGCTGCAGCCTTGCCTAAGTGCCTTAATGGACCAGGACAGGAGGGGGGGGATGCAGGTAATTTCGGTTCAGTCCCTAGAGGGCATCGCATTACATCATAGTTCATCACGAAAAAGAGAACAGCAACAAAGGAAAGCAGCAGCCATTGAGATGTATAAATAAAAAATGAGAAATTCCTAAGCAGGCTTTAGCATTGCTGAGGAGAACATCAAAATAAAATCAATACCATTCTGATACAAAAGAGGCATTTTGGACTGCATCGGTGGGTGGAATCATATTTTATTTAAAAACCACATGAAAGACACAGTAGACACTAATAATGCTGGTTAGGGTTCTTTTCAACTGTTTGACTTTGCTTGTTTAGTCTGTCTCTCTATCCTGTGTTGTGTTTTTATTTATCTTGGCAGGTTTTATGCAAGCTGCTTTGTGTGCTTTTCATAAAAGGAGGGGGGTTTAGATCTGCCAATCAACAGAGAAAATTAAATAAAGTCGGACCTAAAATGTTAATGGGGAATGTGATAAATAGATGTTTAAAATCATTGTGTTATCATACCAGTGCATACTATATGGAACCAAAATTAGCTGCGGTTCCATGTTAAATATACTCTCTGCAGCAGATCTAGTTTTGTTGCTGTGCAGATGACAAAATGGCCCTTCATTTGCACAATGTGAAAAAATAAAATATTAGGAACGGATTCAGCAATCAAACTATATGTACAACAGAGCATTTTATGAAAAGCTGAAATAACAAACACATTTTGCTGGAGAAGTTGGCATAGGGCTGCAATATTACCTGGTTGGCTGATCTTTACTTGGATTTTAGATGTGCCAGCTGGTGCCCAATTAGAGACCATCAGCTGGCTTGGAGTCAAAGGTTTGATTTTTTAAAAAAAGCAGAAGTATGTCTCTAGAGACAGACCTTATAAAATGACAGATATAAGGCACAAGGCGTGACCAACCCACCATTTAAGAACTCATGGATGAGTAAACAAACAATTCTAAGTAGATGTTGTGATTGTAGGGATGTTGGCCCTTGCTAAAGCACCTACAGGAGGAAGACAGGAGGGCCTGCCGTGCTCTGGTCCATGGGGTTACGAAGAGTCGGACATGACTTCATGACTAAACAACAACAACAAAGCAGCTACAGTCCACAGAAAGAAGTTAACCCATAGCAATGAGTGTTGCTCATTGTGTGATGGGAACTGTAGTTCAAAAGAAAAGAAAACCTTGCTGAGCTCTGACAGTACAGTGCTGCATTTCTTCAACCTTCGGATTTCATGACAGCGGTGATCCTGTCTAACTCTACAATTTTATGATTCCACGAGTTTGTGATTCTTTGGCTTTCCAGACTCATCAAGTGCCATTTTACCTTTGTCTGATCTTTAGGAGCTTACCCAGGACTTTCGATAGTTTCTGCCCTGTGGAAGAGTTGGCAAAAATAAGTACCTCATTAAATGTGCAGAGTGAATAGATAAGTCTGTACTTATCAGGAAGCAGAGAAGGAGAAATTATTTTCTAAAAATACAGCTCAAAGAATCACTCAGCCAATATGGTCAGGAGCTGCTATGGCTGAAGGATTCTACATGGAGTGGTCCAAAAAGCAAAATTTCAAGCTCTGCTATGAATCCCACACCCTGTTACTATATAACACACAGTAGTGAAAAAATAAGCAGCTAATGGGGTGGAGATTTAGGACTGGTGCAACACTGGATGGGCATTTGAGTGTGTGTGCGTGCGCGCATGCGCATGCGTGCACATGCGTGCAAGCATTTAACATTATACACATTATACAAATGTCAAACTGGACCAAAAAACAGAGAAGTTAAGCCAGGATACTTTACAGGTACAATAAAATATGGGATCAAGTATCTTTGAAGGAAATTACACCTTATTTCCCCCTCCCAGGTTGCTCTCAGTGTCCTCTGTATTTCCCTCCTGCAAATCAGATGTCGATGTGTAAGGCATGGTGGATTCCTGAGCAATTGTCATGGATCATGAAGATTGTATTTGTCTTGTGTGGAAGGGATGGTCACCCTCGAATTGGCCTTCTCAGCCACACTAGATGCTGTTCCAAGACCTCTGTTCAGAGCATGTTTCCATAGTCTCTTGAGACTGAAGGATGCCTACATGTCATGGACCTAAAAGTTTCAGAGCAGAGGATTTATTCACCAATAAAAAACAAATTTTTAAAAACCCTGAATGTTCATGGTTCCCTCACATGGTTCTTCTCTCTCCATTTTGTTCTATAAAGTCAGGTTGATTGAGACGTACCGATCAGCCTAGGATACCACTGTTTCAGCAGTGATTTGAACATACGTCTCACTGTTCCAGGACTTGACATTTCACCATCACACCACATCTGCTCTCTCTGATCAGCGGTTATTATATAAATAATGCCAAGGCTGAAATATGCTAGCAGAAAAACAATGCAGCAACTAATGTGTTTAATTTGCATAATATGGAAAATCAGTTTCGATGTGTGTACCATGCAAATTTGCACAGCATGCCAATAAGGCTGCCTGTTTGTATAATATGCAAATTAAGCTGCACACATTTGGAGAACAGCAACATGGCAACCCTTACAGGGAGACACATGAGGGCCATTTGTGAGATAGGAGGCGAGTCAGAGACATCACTCGCTGGAGCGCCGTCCATCCTCCACCCAGAAAATAGGCCTGAGGAGAAAGGCGAATCTCAAATTGTCCAGACAGGGCACAGAATAAACACCCTAAGGGGAAAGAACCAGAGACATTGACCTGGGGGATGAGGATAAATGAGGGAGAAACAAAAAAAGGTGGGAACCAATAAGGAAAAGGGCAGAGAGAGGGGGCGGGGCAAGTGGAAGTTGTAAGGAGGGATGATCCCTTGCCTCCGGGTCGGGAGAGGATATAGACCAAGGATCCCTGGACTGATAAATGGGAAAGGATCAAAGTATCCTGGGAGGAGGCTGACTATCAGAGGAGGTCTGCTATTCCCATTCAACCTTCTTACTGGGGGGAAACTGAGGCAAAGGAGTGGAGGAAGAAGCTCAGAGAGGAGAGGGAAAGTGTTGAGAAGGAGAGCCAGAAGAGAAGTGAATGGAGAGTTCTGGCGATGAAGATAGAGGAGTTGAGAAGGTCTGGGAAACAGTGGATCAGCCGGGGAATACCCTCTGGGATGACCTTCTCTGAGAAGAGGCTGTGCCCCTGTTGCTTGGTCCGTTGGCCACTGCACTAAGAGAGTGGACCCCCCCCCCACAACCTCTGCATCCCTGGAACTCTAGTTATGGCAATCCCTTCGTTGTTGAAGATTCAAAACCCCTGACAGAAGGAGATAAAGATACAGAGCTGGTTTTAAGGTCAACCAAATCTATCTTCTCAGCTAACTCAGCTATGGACACCAAGGACTTCCAGAGAGACATTCTCATGAGCCAATACTGCTTTATATTTGGCATAAATTCTGGTGCACAAAACATATGTAAACAAAGAACTATGCAAGTACATTCAAATCTTTGCAGATGTGATTAGGAAGAAGAATGGACATATCTGTTAGTTTTGCTTTCTCTTACGTTATATTTTACAGCCTTAAACACTTTCCCTCTCAAATATGACAAAATGCATAGGCTTCTGTAAATTCTTTATGAAAGTACTGAAGTACATTTCTCCACTGGTTGCACCATCTAATTCAACAGGTGCAGCTATTTCCAGACTGGAGATGCCCATATCTCCTGTCATAAAGATATGGACTTTCGGAAAAAAGAAGTGGCAACCGTAATCCAGCCGTAAAATAGTTAAATACAGAAGCATTTGGTGATGGAGTTTTAAGAATTAATCTGTAGGCTGGGTGGATACAGCTGTCACGTTTGGTTTCTTAAGTCCCTTCTACCTCAAATATGAGGTAAGTTTTTATCAATGTTGAAAATTTCTCCTGTTCCCTAATTAGGACTCATTCTCACCTGACTTTCACTGAGAAATGCAGGAATTTAAGAACAATTGTGTTATTCTTAACTGACACACATTGGACATAATTAGTTTTGCTGGATAGCTGATCGGCAACAGGAAACTGAACATTGCTATATCACAACATATAGGCTATCTCCTAGTAGCTATTTCTGTAATTACGCTACTCCCATCGTGATGGAACCATCTTTTCTGGAGAACGGAAATTTGAAAACTCTACCCAATTTTCCCAAAACAACCATCATGTTCTTATTACCATAGCAAATGTACTTTGCCTTGCACTTCAGTGCAGGATCTAATTTAAATGGATTAGCTTAAAATGTCATCTATCCAGCTCATATTTGCATTGTATGTCACATGGTGGAGAGAATCGCTAAAGACAAAAGGTAAGTAAATGCTCTTTCTTTCCAAAGTACAATACAGTAATCTTTTCAAATGGCTGAACTTTGTCAAGGAGACCAAAATCATTTTATTCCCTACTACCCACTGTTAAACGAACTTCAGCCGTCTCATTAGCCTGACCAGCAAGCTAAGCCTCTTGAAGAGAAAGACTTTTCTTTTGCCCCTGGGTGACCTACAATAAATGCCACGTCTAAGACGGCAGGCAGTTAGGGGCTGCCTATAATCTCCATTATCAACAAATTCTCATTAAGTTATCGGTGGTTCATTAATATGAAACACTCTACATGCAGCTGAATTTCTGTACCTCACCAGTTCAGCCATATATTGCCTAAAAGAAGTTTAAAAAAAGAGATAGGTAGCTACGCAAGTTTTTTAAAAAGCTAACAGCCATATTCTAGTGAAAGCTGTCTGCTGAAGGAGCAAAATGCAAATGACAGCAAGATTGTGGGTTTACTTCCTTCCATTTAGCAAGCAACAAACCAGTGCCAGCTATAATCTGATGGAGCTCTATTAATTGTTTCCGCTTGCTTGCTCTCGTGTTTTTTTGTTATTATCTCCGCATGACAAGTGGGGATTTGTTGTTGTTCCTGTTTGTTAAACTGACAATTTAATTCCTGGATCTTAAATAAGGTACAGTAAAGGTTTCCTGTGACAATTTAAGTCTAGTCGTGTCTGACTCTATGGACACCCCCGTGTGTAAGCCAAAGAGCCAGGGTGTGTCTGTAGACACTTTCCGTGGTCAAGTGGCTGGCATGACTAGATATGGAGAGCGACTACCTTCTCACCAATGTGGTACCTATTCATCTACTCATATTTGCATGCTTTTGAACTGCTAAAGGTGCAACTCATTTCCAAGCAAAATCAACTGCTAATATGTACACAATAGGTATCCCACTTTTTTAAACAGCTCTTGAGGCTTATGGCAACCTCCTGAGGGTTTTCTAGGGCAATGATCCCCAATCTTGGGCCTCCAGATGTTCTTGGACTACAACTCCCAGAAGTCTTCAGCACCACCTCTGCTGGCCAGGATTTCTGGGAGCTGAAGTCCACAAACATCTGGTGGCCCAAGGTTGGGGACCACTGTTCTAGGTAACCTCACTAGTCACACATAGGCTCAAGGTGATCTTGGCTGGCCACCTCCTTGGGACACACAATTGTAAGCTGAACTCTTGCCACCAGTTCCGCAGACAGGTGTTCCAAACCACTGAGCTACGCCATAGATAGACAGATATCTGAATACAGTTACAATGTAAGATCCTCAGACACTTGAACTGTCAATTAAATACAACTGCTTACAACAGAGATTGACGGAAGGCCAATTCACTCAGCCAAAAGGGGCTGACAAATTTAGATAGGTAGAATCCAATTACCCAAGACAGAATTTGCCCGTAGAATCAACAGTTGCTCTCCATCCTGCAAAAAGCTGACATGGGATCTTCAGTGACCAAGGTTGCAATGATGGGATGTCTTAGCAGCTTGTACTTGATTTAGTTCAGGCAGCTTTGACTCAAAGGAGAGGAGGATACAAATTGAAATGGCGACTTACATGACAGTTTCCTTGAGTTCTGAAATAATTCTTCTGACCAAGAGGTGAACCTTTGTTCTTTAACTTTGTCTCACATCCAATTCCACAAAGGTCATAACCCAGATGAACATCTACGGCTTTCTCCACTTGTGCCAGTTAGCAGAACTTGGACATTTTAGACTGTTAACCCCCAGTATGCTGGCTGAGGGATCATGGAAGCTATGATCTAAAATATTTTTTTCTTTCCTCTTCTAGTTAATCATCTCTTACATGTCAACATCCTAAAGGAAACCATAATGCTGAAGCTGCCATAGGTAACCAAATATAAATATTGGCAGATTCTTATGGCAGATTTCCCCAACTCCTTCTCCAGCGCATGGCATAGAAAACATGCAGTTTAATGTTTGCTACCAACAGGTAATTTGGTCTTGATCAGCAAGCCCCTAAACTTAGGTCCCAATATGTGCTTGAACGACAACACCTGGAAATCCTGGCTAGTGGTGAAAGCTTCTGGGAGTTTCAGTCCAAGAATATCTTTGGACTCAGAGTTGGCAACCACGGGGCTAGATGGATCAAAACCTCACATCCAAGTGGCCTTTTAGCACAATTATATTACATCCTAAGAATATTTTGTATCCCATTTCTCAGAGGGGTTGAGAAATTCCAGGGACACAGCACTTTAATTTCCTTTGGAAGTCATTGGCCATAGGATTATGGTGCTCAGCATTAGGAAAGGCACAGTTTAAGACAGCAACAGAGAGTGGAATCCACTGTGCCACATTAGACTTTCAAAGACGCAGGCAGCACCTCCAAATCCTGTTAGTGTCTGCTCCCCTTCAAGTTTCTCTGCTAGCATGTTCTCTCTTCTCAATACGCACAGTAGTTTTAATTGTTTGTCTTCATACACAGACCCCTGTGTTGCCTCATCCTTACTTGGAAGTGGTGCTGTGAAGTTATTTGTGGGCCCCATTCAGAATACTTAAGAAAGTCCAGGTTAGCAAGATTAATTGCTTAACAGTCAGATCATGTGGAGATATCTCATCTAACTATTCCAGATTAGCATTCCTTTGCTGTGTGTGAAGGTGATTTGCAGCCATAGCCCTATTCACAGATGGATTTTTTTTTTTTGAGTTCTACGGCTCTTCCATGAAAGGCTGAGTATTTTTAACAGTACTTAAAGACCTTGGTTGTTCCATGCTGCTTTTAACTGCATGAAAGGCCATCTTTTATCCTGTGATTATTACTGTTTTAAACGTATAATGCTGTTAGGATTAATTGTATTGTATATTATATTGTTTAATCTTTTACCCCATGAATTGCACTGGAGATACTTTGCCTTGAAAAGTTAAATGGAAATATTTTAAATAAATAAATGGATCCATATTTCTTCCTTAACCCACCCTCCGTATTCCCAAAGAACTTCAGGCTCTCCAAATAAATAAAGTGGATGAATCTGTCTGTTTTGCTTTCTGCAAATTTTTTAAAGGTTTGCTCTGTCTCATTTTCACACCACTTTGGATTTTTAGAGTGTACATAACAATTTGTGTTTGCATGGTGATCTACACAAAAATTAAAACACATTTCCCAGGTTTATGCATTATGCCTCTGAATTAAAATGTGACCCAAATCAATTTCTGCTTTTTCTCTACTCACAAGGAGAGCAAAGCATCATCATCATCATCATGAAATCTAAGATCCAACAAATTAGTGCAAACAAAAAATGTTGACTCTGCCAAGAAAAAAATGAAACTGTGTCACACCTTATCTGTGAATGTCCAAAGACTGCATAAAGAGATTACAAAATCAGACATTATAGAGTGGCAAAGTTAGTGCATTAGTCATTATGCAAAAAATGTAACTTGCCAGCCTCCAAAAATCCATGGGAACATCAGGTAGAGAAGGTGTCAGAAAATGAGGAAATCAAGAATTTGTGGTGTTTCCAGATCCAAATGGACAGACACCTTGAACATAACACACCAGACACAGTAGTAATAGAACGAAGAAATGTCTGAATCATTGACATTGCAATTCCCAGGGATGCCAAACTTGAAAACAAAGAATTGGAAAAATTAACAAAATACAGAGACATGGCAATCGAAACGTCTTGCCTCTGCAAGAAACACACTTCAGTGGTCCCCATAGTCACTGGGGCTTTGGGAACAATATCAAGAAATTTCACACAGTACTATAAGCAGTTGCAGATCTCAGAGATCACACCATCCGAGCTACAAAAACAGCAATATTAGGAACAGCATAATACTACGCCAATGTTTAACAAATACGTTGATTTTTGGTTAAAACTTATATCTGTTATATAACACCAGTCAATGTTTTTATAATTTTGATTGACTGTGCCTTGTGTTTTATCATCATCATCATCATCATCATCATCATCATCATCATCATCATCATCATCATCATCATCATCATCATCATCATCATCATCATCAATGTTTTCACAATTTTAATTGACTGTGCCTGGTATTTTTGAATAATAATACTATGACTGAATAATTTTATGCTTTTCTGTTCTAGCAGCCTCTGTTTTTTACTGCCCTCATGCCTCAGTTCAGCTTTTCTGGTATGCAAATCGCTTACTTTGAGAATGTCTCTATTTTTAATCTTGGAAAATAATGCACATCACTTTAGACAACTGGAGTTCATGCACCAACAGGCCTGCCTCTCTTAGTTAAGCTTGTGTTATGCCAGCTGATATCTATTTGATGTTAAAAGGTAAACACTCTCTTTAAGAAAACAGGATCTGCTTTTTTTCCCCCAATGCCAGTGAATGCAAAGCCATGCATAGCAAATTTGTATCAGTTACACTCACCAAAAAGAGCTGAAAGAAATATTTGTAGCCAGATTCATAGTCACCAAGCCTAGCTGATGTAAAAGCAAGTGTCTGTGAACCGCTTGGGAAGTTTGCAGGAATGTCAAGTATGAACAGGAGCGCTTGTAAGAGGGCCCAGAACAGAGATAAATTCTTTCCAAACCAATTTCAAGGCTACTCAAGGCTGAGTATGCACTTGATCTTACATCTCTCCTTTTTGCATTTCTGAGATTTTTTTTTAAAAGGTTCTGTCTAAGTTTCTATTGCACATTATTGTTTAGATGCAACACTTTTTAGGATAAAATTATTCTGTGCCGTCACATCAATTCTGATTTATAGTAACCCTTTCCAGGGTTTTCTAGGTAGAGAGGACTCTGAAGGAGTGGTTTCCCTTGCCCGTTTTCTCAGGGTGCCCTGGGACTGTGCAGCTTGCCCAAGGCGGCACAGGTTGGCTCTTCTCACAGGAGGCACAGTAGGGAATCTAGCTGCCAACCTATGGCTCCATAGCCAGTTACATAAACCACTCGGCTATCCAGCCAGCAAACCTTTTAGAATAATAGGTGTGAAATACCAGCCATATTTTGCAAATGGTGCAATATCTAGTTTCACACTCTCACCCTTTAAAGTAGAACTTAATCGTCGAGTTGCATCTCCTTAACTTTTGCCATGGGAAGATAATGGTGTGGCATGGGGTCCAAAGATACAGAATGCCATCATATCAGTGCCCAGGTAAGTTCTACCATATGTTACAGAAGAGGAAATGTAAATTAGACTTCTGGTTAGAGACACATTTAGCCTGGCCATTCAGAACTGTGGTTTGGTCTTTAGAATATACAGAACTGGCTCACACTTTTAAACTTGTAATTGCAATTATGAGTATGTGACTACAAGAAGAAAGGCACATATAGGCTATCTTAAGATCTACTTGCCTTCTCCATATTACTTAGTACATTTTCCAACACTGTAGATTTTACAGATTTATACAACCATCTTGAAACTCCAAATTTATCTTGGAAAATAACAATAATCCTGATCCTTTCGCACGAAGTTAGATTTTATGGGTGTTGTAGGTTTTTTGGGCGGTTTGGCAGTGTTCTGAAGGTTTTTCTTCTTCCTAACGTTTCACCAGTCTCTGTGCCTGGCATCTTCAGAGGACAGGAGTTAGAACTCCTTCAAGCAAGCCTTCAAGAATACATTAAGATGGATTTTGTTT
The DNA here is from genome assembly GCF_051106095.1 of Pogona vitticeps. Lineage (NCBI taxonomy): Eukaryota > Metazoa > Chordata > Lepidosauria > Squamata > Agamidae > Pogona > Pogona vitticeps. The sequence goes on along the minus strand of NC_135787.1, from coordinate 13,495,223 downwards.
GATTTGCTTTATTTTGTAGGATGGGCATAAGTCATACTTTGAGGATAGTCCTCTTTCTTCAGAGCACTTTCTAAAGAGTCTAGTACAAGTGCTACTTGAGTAGTCGATTGACTAAATGGGCGGGGTATAAATGCAATGAATGAATGAATGAATGAATGAATGAATGAATGAATGAATGAATGAATGAATGAATATGAGGGATAGCGGGAGGTCTTGCAAGGAG